>NC_135827.1:33469032-33843344 GCF_964213995.1 Mustelus asterias
GGGACATTAAGGGACACAGCCAATCTACCTAACCTGCACATCTTTGGGCTGTAAGAGGAAACCGGAGCGCCCGAAAGAAGCTGACGCAGACAGTCCCAAGGCCAGAACTGATACTGGGTCCCTGGCGCTGTTTGAAACATAGAAAATAGAAAATTGGGAGCAGGAGGAGGCCATTTGGCCCTTCGAGCCTGCTCTGCCATTCATCACAATCATGGTTGATCATCCAACTCAATAGCCTGATCCTGCTTTCTCCCCATAACCTTTGATCACATTCACCCCCAAGTGCTATATCCAGCCGCCTCTTGAATACATTCAATGCTTTGACATCAACTACTTCCTGTGGTAATGAATTCCACAGGCTCACCACTCTTTGGGTGAAGAAATGTCTCCCCATCTCCGTCCTCAATGGTCTACCCTGAATGCTCAGACTGTGACCCCTGGTTCTGGACTCCCCCATCATCAGGAACATCCTCCCTGTCTAATCCTGTTAGAATTTTATAAGTCTCTATGAGATCCCCCCATCATTTGTCTGCTAACCACTGTGCCTTTACTGAACCACTTTTACTGAAGTAAAGCTGGAAAATTGAAATGGAACTTATGTCCAAGGGTAGAAGATTTCTTCCAAGTTCACTTCTGGAATCTTTGCAGTTCCACAGTGCCTGAGAGATCTCAACTTGTTCGCAATAGGAAGCAATAATTTTTTTTGCATTTCCTTTAAGAATTGCAGCATTTTCTGAATAAATCCAGGGCTTTACAAAAATGACAGCCCGGTAAATAAAAATATACAAAGGAAATATAGAAAGTCCAGACGTGAGGGTTAGGTGGATTAGAGTCATAGAGTCACAGAGGTTTACAGCATGGAAACAGGCCCTTTGGCCCAACTTGTCCATGACACCCTTTTTTTAAACCATGGCCATGCTAAATTGTCCCTTAGTGTCAGGGGGACTAGCTAAGGTAAATATGTGTGGATACGGGGATAGGGACTGGGTGGAATTGTGGTCGGTGCAGACTCGATGGGCCGAATGGCCTCCTTCTGCACTGTCGGGATTCTGTGCAACTGACAATGTAATAGAGGTGGATAAACATTTTAAGAAGATTTGTCCTGTGAGGATTCTCAAGTTATTATGCTCAGAAGTATAAACCAGACAGCCCAAGAGAGATTGTATCAGTGTTGGAGGGTGGGATGGTGGGGGGGAGGAGGGGGGGGGGGGGACTATCGCTTTAAGTGGTCTGGTAATTAATATGAAAATGACAGATGATGAGACAGCGGTGAACATCATTTCCAGATTGGCTGTTCAAATCCTACCTACCACAGTTTAGTTAGTTATTGAATTCTGAGAAGCTTACCGGTTTTAGGCAGTGGGGGAGGAGACTGCGGGAGAGAAGAAGATGTTAGGGGAAGCTGCAAGCTTAAGCCTCCATTTTTCAGCATTACATCCTTAATGTGAAAGCATTATGACTGGACCAATAAAGATAAATTCTAATATTTAAGACTACCAGGGGCTACATCATCACAATTTAATCCATGTTCAAAGTTAATCCACATTCTCTGCACCTGTTTAGAATGGCAGGGTTCAAATCAGAACCTATGTATGTAGATTACTCTGTGACAAAGCCCCTTAGGCCTTCGGCACAAATCCTTTATTTCTTCATAAAAATTGCATAAGTGCACCACCACTTATTTGATTTTGAACTTCAGGCTATTCTATTTACAGCGCAAGCTACAGATTTTATGTGAAATATTCAAACGATAAATTACTGAATAATTGAGCCTACATTATAGCTGCCAGGAGATGAAGCTCAAATCATTGGCAGCGTCCATTTTTTTTAATAACAATTATGTAGCAGTTCATATGCGCCCTATCCCTGACTAATGGCCATAATTTCTTTACTGATGGGCTCCTCTTGCACCGTGTTCATGTGCTGCATTCAATTGATAGGCGTTTGACTTCTCCCTCATTAAGTGTCATCAAAAGCAGAGAGATCAATGTGTTTTGGACTTTCATACCAACTAAACCATGTGCGGCATGGGGGCACAGTGGTTAGCACTGCTGCCTCACAGCACCAGGGATCTGGGTTTGATTCCATCCTTGGGTGACTGTCTGTGTGGAGTTTGCACGTGCTCCCCGTGTGGTGTGGGTTTCCTCCGGATGTTCCGGTTTCCTCCCGCACTCCAAAGATATCCAGGTTAGGTGGATTGGCCATGCTAAATTGCCCCTTAGTGTCCAAAGATGTGCAGGTTAGGTGGATTGGCCGTGCTAAATTGCCCCTTAGTGTCCAAAGATGTGTAGGTTAGGTGGATTAGCCATGCTAAATTGTCCCTTAATGTTTCAAGATGTGTAGGCTAGGTGGATTGGCCATGCTACATGTGTGGGGTTACAGGGATAAGGTGGGAGAGAGGGCCTGGGTAAGATACTCTGTCAGAGAGTCGGTGCAGATTCGATGGGCCGAATGGCCTCCTTCTGCACTGTAGTGATTCTTCTATTCTAAACTCTATCATGTCTAGAACCCTTGGTCTCAGAGCGATTCTCTGCCTCCATCTCTCTTTGTTGACCCCCAATGGCCTTTCACCGCCCAAAATATTTAATTCAAAATCCCCATCCGAGTTGAAAGGTTCCTTCACCTCGCCCTACATCAGTTGCCATGGCCCTATGCACTGTAACACTCCCCCTAAACCAAGCTGCTACTGCTCTTCCATTGATTTAAAGGAAAGAGTTTGCATTTAATATTGTGCTTTAGCTGAGATTAGAATGCCTCAAAACATTTTACAGCCACTGAAGTGCTTGTGAAACGCAGTCAGATGTGGAAAATTCAGCCCCATGAACAGTTATAAAATAAAACCATAATTCCATAAAACCATAAGATATAGGAATAGAATTAGGCCACTCGGCCCATCGAGTTCGCTCCGCCATTCAATCATGGCTGATATGATTCTCATCCCCATTCTCCCGTCTTCTCCCCATAACCCTTGGATCCCCTTATTGATATATGAGCAGAGAATCTGTTGTACATGTTGGGCTGACAGATAAACATTGGCCAGAATTCTCTTGCTCTTGGTCAAATAGTGATATGGGATCTTTTGCATCCAATCACATGGGAACATAGGAGTTAGGCGTGGGAGTGGGCAATTCAGCCCTTCGAGCCACTCCGCCATTTAACATGATTAGAACATAGAACATAGAACATTACAGCGCAATACAGGCCCTTCGCCCCTTGATGTTGCGCCGACTAGTGGAACCAATCTAAAGCCCCTCTAACCTACACTATTCCAATATCATCCATATGCTTATCCAATGACCATTTAAATGCCCTTAATGTTGACGAGTCCACTACCGTTGCAGGCAGGGCATTCCATGCCCTTACTACTCTCTGAGTAAAGAACCTACCTCTGACATCTGTCCTATATCTACCACCCCTCAATTTAAAGCTACGTCCCCTCGTGCTAGCCGTCACCATCCGAGGAAAAAGGCTCTCACTGTCCACCCTATCTAATCCTCTGATCATCTTGTATGCCTCTATTAAGTCACCTCTTAACCTTCTTCTCTCTAACGAAAACAGCCTCAAGTCCCTCAGCCTTTCCTCATAAGGCCTTCCCACCATACCAGGCAACATCCTGGTAAATCTCCTCTGCACCCTTTCCAATGCTTCCACATCCTTCCTATAATGCGGCGACCAGCACTGTACGCAATACTCCAAGTGCGGCCGCACCAGAGTTTTGTACAGCTGCAACATGATTGTGGCTGATCTTATCCTGGTCTCAACTCTACCTTCCCGCTGCTCCCCATAGCCTTTTTTGGGGGAGGCAATGGCCTTGTGGCATTAGCGCTAGACTATTAATCCAGAAACTCAGCTAATGTTCTGGGGACCCGGGTTCGAATCCCGCCACGCCAGATGGTGGAATTTGAATTCAATAAAAAAAAATCTGGAATTAAGAATCTACTGGTGACCATGAAACCATTGTCGATTGTCGGAAAAACCCATCTGGTTCACTAATGTCCTTTAGGGAAGGAAATCTGCCATCCTTACCTGGTCTGGCCTACATGTGACTCCAGAGCCAATGTGGTTGACTCTCAACTGTCCTCCAAGGGCAACTAGGGATGGGCAATAAATGCTGGCCAGCCAGCGACACCCATGTCCCACAAATAAAGGAGAACACCCACAGTGCTGGAAGATGGGGATTTCTAGGATTCTGACCCAGTGATGGAGCCAATATTATTTCCAACTCAGAATCATGTGCGACTTGGAGCACGGGTGTTCCTTTTTGTGTTGCTGTTGCCTTGTTCTTCTAGCAAGGAATGAATAAAAGAAATCAGGCCTTTCATCAGAAACATATTGTAATAAGTCCTCGGAGGCAGAAGCCCCTTCACCAAAATCCCCTTATTTACAAGTCTGACAACAGCATACCGAGCGCTTTCAGTTAGCTGTCTACACTCGGAGTCCCAGAGGAACTGACACGCCTGGTTCAGAACAAAGAAAGAGGCTCCCTGACTGGCCCATCAATTTGGCCCTTAATCAGGGAGTTCGTATTCTAATGAGCCCACCTCAATTGCCTGATTGAAATCGTTACACATATCTAACTCTTTCTTAATTGATTGATTCTGCCTGCACTGAGGGAGAAATGGGGCCTGTGGGTCTGGCAGTGCGGCATGCCCTCAGAGCTGCACTGCAGTGGATGAAAAAAAACCTCAGCAGAAACCTATTTGTTCTTGCTTTCAGTCCACCCTTTCGGAATACTCCTGCCACTGCTTCTCCTCTCTTGGATGTGCTTTGGGACGTTTTCCCACGCCAAAGGCCTGAGGTCAAAGCAAGGATCTGCTGCAGTTACATTGCAGGAGAGGTTGGAGTCTCCTCAGTATTCGAGGCTGCTTATGGGCAGGGCCAACCCTCTCTCTTGTGCGGTGCTCCATTGGGAACGTACTAAGTGCAAAGGGTTGCCCTGAAGACAGCTGCCTAGTCCAGATACACAATAATAACAGAAAGCCCTGAGGGGGCTCAACCACGCCACTGATTTACGACTTAAAGTCCAGCGGGAAGCGTGCAAACCCCAGTTCATTCATGAATATGCATCTATTTCCCCAAAAGGATTAAATGCGGCTGAAAACAAAAAAAAAAGAGAGTCATTTGTATTCGAGCGGTGATTAAATACATTAATAATTACCCAGAGAACATGGATTCTCTTTTGAATTCGAAAATAAAAATCCTTCTATTAACTTTTATGCAAAAAAGGATTAGTTAATGAAAAAATATGCAAATGTGTGGGGCCCACAGTATCGGAAAAAAAAGGCACAGATGCAGATCCCGCTTTGCGGCAGAAACTGGGTCATCCAGTTGATTTGGCAGAATTCCATCAGGATTTACTATCCACTGCAATCAAGGAACAATTAATAACCTTGGAGGTGGCATGTTAAAATGGATCTGAACATGATAGGATTTGTTCTGGCATAAACTGAAGCTTTAATTTCAGACTGCAGTCTATAATTAGGTACATTTTAATTTTAAATCACTTCATCGGTCGAAAGCCAGGCTCGCTGGACGGAATGCTGTTCCAGCCACCTCCGCCTCCAGTCAGTGGCTCAACCCGTCTGCCGCCCAATTACAGTTTATCATTTTTCAACCCTCTCCGCCACCTGGCACATTCTGGATCTGGGCGACCTCACTAAAGTCTCGGAGCAGCCGCGGAATAACACGGGGGGGGGGGGGGGTGGGCAAATTCAAAATGGCCTCTGGCCAAAATAATGACTCTGCTCGCCATGTCTTTCTGGCTCGTCCGAATTTAGAATGAAAGAACAAAGGAAAGTACAGCGCAGGGACAGGCCATTTGGCCCTCCATGCTTGTGCCGATCATGATGCCCTAACTAAACTAAAACAAAACCTTCTGATAGAATCATTGAATCCCTACACTATAGAAGGAGGCCATTTGGCCCATTGAGTCTGTACCAAAGAACAAAGAACAAAGAACAGTACAGCACAGGAACAGGCCCTTCGGCCCTCCAAGCCCGCCGATCATGTTGTCCTATTTAGACCAACCGCTTATATCCCTCTATTCCCCGCCTGTTCATGTGTCTATCAAGGTAAGTCTTAAATGTCGCTAACAACCTCAACCACCTCACCAGGCCCCCACCACCCTCTGTGTAAAAAACTTCCCCTGCACATCTCTACTGAACCTTTCCCCCCTTACCTTGAACTTGTGCCCCCTTGTAATTGTCATTTCTGCCCTGGGAAAAAGCTTCCAACTGTTCACCCTATCCATACCTCTCATCATTTTATAAACTTCGATCAGGTCGCCCCTCAGCCTCCGTCTTTCCAGGGAGAACAATCCCAGTTCATTCAATCTCTCCTCATAGCTAATACCCTCCATGCCAGGCAACATCCTGGTAAACTTTTTCTGCACTCTCTCCAAAGCCTCCACATCCTTCTGGTAGTGTGGTGTCCAGAATTGGACACAGTATTCCAAATGTGGCCTCACCAACGTTTTATACAACTGTAACATAATTTGCCAACTTTTGTATTCAATGCCCCGTCCAATGAAGCCAAGCATGCTATTTGCTTTCTTCACCACCTTTTCCACTTGTGTTGCCACTTTTAAGGATCTGTGGACCTGTACTCCCAGACCTCTCTGTGTGTCAATTCTCCTGATGGTTCTGCCATTTATTTTATAGCTCCCACCTGAATTTTATCTACCAAAATGCCTCACCTCACATACCGACCACAATTCCACCCAGGCCCTACTCCCGTAACCCCATGCATTTACTCTGCTAATCCCCCTGACACTAGGGTCAATTTAGAATGGCCAATCAACCTAACCTGCATATGTTTGGACCTTACTCTGTCCATATGTCCAACTGTGTGGAGTTTGCACATTCTCCTCGTGTCTGCGTGGGTTTCCTCCGGGTGCTCCGGTTTCCTCCCACAGTCCAAAGATGTGCGGGTTAGGTTGATTGGCCAGGTTAAAAATTGCCCCTTAGAATCCTAAAATGTGTAGGTTAGAGGGATTAGCGGGTAAATATGTGGGGGTAGGGCCTGGGTGGAATTGTGGTCGGTGCAGACTCGATGGGCCGAATGGCCTCCTTCTGCACTGTGGGGTTTCTATGTTTCTATGTCATATTTATATCCCTCTATTCCCTCCCCATCCAGATGCCTCTTAAATGTGCCTGCTTCCACCGCCTCCTCTGGCAGCGCGTTCCAGGCATCCACCACTCTCTGCATGAAAAACTTCCCCCCGCGCATCTCCCTTAAACTTTCCCCCTCTCACGCTGAACTCGACCACAATTCCACCCAGGCCCTTGTAATTGGCACTTCCACCCTGGGAAAAGGCCTCTGACTATCCACCCTGTCTATGCCTCTCATCATTTTGTAACCCTCTATCAGGTCTCCCCTCAGCCTTCGTCTTTAAGGCCACTTGATTACATTGTGATACAGTTTTGCGTTTCCAATTCCCCCCTCCCCCGCCAACCACCCTCTATTTAATTGGTACTCGGATCGCCAATTGATTGATTGCATTTGACAAGGCGTGGGTCCTTGTTTTCACATTCACTGCCAGAATGTCAGCAATTATTGCTTCTTTGTGGTTCCATTTCTTTTGTGTGATGACTGAGTGACTTGTTTGGCCACCTTAGAGCCAACCGTGCTCCCAAAGGACCCAATAATGACCCTTAAAGGCATCAATAAACCAGCTCGGTGGGTACTTTCACTAATGCAACTTTTTATTTCTAAATCATAAAAGAGTCTGCAATTAAGTTCTCAGACTGTTCTGGTGGGATTTTGAAGTGGGATTCAATTGGATTACTAATGCAGGCTGCTGGACTCCGATAATGCAGACTCGATGGGCCGAATAGCCTCCTTCTGCACTGCAGGGATTGTATGATTCTACTCTATGATTCTATGATAACCACTCACTGTATCCCTATCAGCCTGCATTTGCTGGGATGTCACCCAGGGCATCTGTGCTCAATGAAGGTATGCTGCTCTTTCATTAAAAACCAACGATCCTCCTCAGCCAGTCAGATAGCGTTACGCAGCTAAGGGGCAATTGAACAAATCAAATCAAAGATGTCAGAGTATTGTCGAGCATGCCTCATCTCTTTCAATTGGGCAGGAGCATTTACTTTGAAACTGTTGTCCGCCAGCGCTAGTTGCCTTGGAGGAAGGGATGTCAACACATCCTGCTCATGTGGAAAAGCGCCGGCAGCCATTTTCTCTGCTGGTTGTGGGCAGCTTGTCCAGCAGCCAGAGAATCATAGAATCATACAGAGCAGAAGGAGGCCATTTAGCCCATCAAGTCTGCACCGACCACAATCCCACCCAGACCCTATCCCCATAACCCCTATTTACGCTAGCTAGTACCCCTGGCACTAAGGGCAATTTACCCTGGCCAATCCACCTAACCTGCACATTTTTGGACTGTGGGAAAAAAACCGGAGCACCCGGAGGAAACCCACGCAGAGAACGTGCAAACTCCGCACAGAAAGTGACCCAAGCTGGGAATCGAACCCGGGTTCCTGGCGCTGTGAGGCAGCAGTGTTACCCACCATGCCACTGTGCCTTTGGTAGCGGTGAAGGGGATGGCAGGGTGATGGCTGTTCACTCACTCCATGGTAAGAAGTTTAACAACACCAGGTTAAAGTCCAACAGGTTTATTTGGTAGCAAAAGCCACACAAGCTTTCGGAGCTCTAAGCCCCGGGGCTTAGAGCTCCGAAAGCTTGTGTGGCTTTTGCTACCAAATAAACCTGTTGGACTTTAACCTGGTGTTGTTAAACGTCTTACTGTGTTTACCCCAGTCCAACGCCGGCATCTCCACATCATGACTCACTCCATGCCAGGCTTCTCAAAGCAACAACAGAAACTTCAACTGGGGGCCTTATCCATAATGTGAAGGGAGTGCCCAAACAGTGCTCCCGACCCTCCACCAGAACTTTGCAGAATATATCCTAACTCACAGCTAGCCTGGAGGCTTTCAGGAGTGTCTTAAAGGAAGAGAGGGTTCAAGAGGCAGAGAGTTTTAGGGGGGGAACTTGGTTACGGTCTGGACAGTTGTGGGTGTCACTGGCTAAGTCCAGCATTTATTGCCTATCCCTAATTGCCCCTGGTAGTGAGCTGCCTTCTCGAACCAATGCAGTCCATGTGGTGTATCTACACCCACAGTGCTGTGAGGGAGGGAGTTCCAGCATTTTGACCCAGCGACAGTGAAGGAACGGCCAATGTATTTCCAAGTCGGGATGGTGAGTGATTTGGAGTGGAGTTTCCAGGTGGTGGTGTTCCCGGGTATCTGCTGCCCTTTGTCCTTCTAGATGGTAGTGGTCGTGGGTTTGGAAGCTAATGTCTAAGGAGCCTTTGTGAGCATGAGAGGGTAGAATTGGAGGAGCTCAGAAATCTTGGAGGATTGTATGGCTGGAGGAGGTTACATGGATAGAGAGAGACGCAGGCAGAGAGAGATCTGAAATCAGGGACATTTCAAAGTGAAATCAAAGTGTTTCTCAACCGATGTCAAATCCTATGATGCCAATACAACACTGCTGCAGATGTAAAGCACTGACTGGCAGAGGGTATTATCCACCCATTGGCACCATGTGTTGAGCAGCCTCACTGGTGCTCCTCAAATGGACAGCGTCAGCCACAAAGGGAAAATGGTTTTGTAATAACTCCACCGAGGCGAAAGTCCCATCACCAAGTTACTTTATTCACACCATACATCTGTACACAGCCAGCTCTCCAGTTGCTCCCTGCTGAATGCAGGCTGAGAGACTGACACACCTGCTTTAAATAGGCAGCACGAGGCTCCCTGATTTAACCATCAATTAGGACTCATCAGGTAGTTCATACTCTAGCAAGCCAACCTCATTAGCCTGGCTGAAGTCTTCACAGATTTGTAAGAGATCTTTGTCAGGGTCAGGGCAAGTGCTCTTCCTCAACCAAACAAAATCGATGCAGGCAACTCTGAGCCCGCCGAGGCTGGTACCTCGCCACCTCCAATGGAGGGTGGCACAGTGGGTTAGCACTGCGGCCTCACAGCGCCAGGGACCTGGGCTCAATTCACGGCTCGGGTCACTGTCTGTGTGGAGTCTGCATGTTCTCCCTGTGTCTGCGTGGGTTTCCTCCGGGTGTTCCGGTTTCCCCCCACAGTCTGAAAGACATGCTGGTTAGGTGCATTGGCCATGCTAAATTTTCCCTCAGCGTAGCCGAACAGGCACCGGAGTGTGGCGACTGGGGGATTTTCACAGTAACTTCATTGCACTGTTAATATAAGTCTGTATAGTTAATATAAGCTCTGATCAAGGGTCATCCAGACTCAAAACATTGGCTCTATTCTCTCCCCACAGATGCTGTCAGACCTGCTGAGATTTTCCAGCATTTTCTGTTTTTGTTTCAGATTCCAGCATCCACAGTACTTTGCTTTTATCTGTTGTTAATATATGTCTACTTGTGATACTAATAAATAAAAAGTTATTTCTGGAAGTATCTGTCATTCAAAGTGTTGTTGGGCGTGTCCATATGAAGCTGCTGGATACTGGGTCAGCACCGCTGTATCCTGCCATGCAAAACCTGAAGAGGAAAACTCTTTCAATTTCTACAGAGAGAGAAAGAAAAGTTCTTACTGTCTTCTTTTGTCTGTGTGTAGAGCACCAAGCTCCGGACACCGTCTCCCGCCTGAGTGAAGGCCAGTACCTGCACGCTGTAATTGGTGAATTTCTCCAATCCCTTCAGTTGCACGCGGTTTTCCATGGTTGTAATATTCTGCATCTCTCCCCAGTCTAGGCCAAAGCACAAAGGGAAAATTACACTGAATGTGTGGCAATGAAGCAAGGGACGGCTTTGTGGGGTTCGGCTGGTACGGTGGATTGGAGGCCGTTCTTTCACTCCTGGAACTAGGGCATGGATCTGAGGGTGTTTGGGGTGGAAATCTTCCTTATTCACTAGCCACGAGGGTTCCACATGAAGTGAGATTGGGAAGAGCCAATCCAGATCACCTCGCACCATTGATGTTAACTGGTGCACTGGCCTGAGAAATGGCAATAGCACAAAGGACACATTTGTATTTAATTGTGACTGAAACACACCACACCAAACTCACACACAAACCCAGACACACACACACACACACACAGACCGACACACCTAGAGACACCACACACACACAGACACACACACATACACACACCTGGAGACACTGCACACACTCACACACAAACATACCTAGACACACCACACACATGGACACACACACACCTAGAGACACCACACACACAAACATCCAGACACACACACACACCTAAGGACACCACATGCATACGCACAAACACACACCGACATATACACACACACCTAGAGACACCATCACAAAACACAGACACACACTCACACCCCCCCCGACACACACTTCACAGATACACATACACCACACAGAGACACACATACACACAGCACACATACTGCACAGACAGACACATCAGAAAGACACACACACATAGACACACACACAGACACACGCACCTACAGACACACCCACCCACACACACATAGACACCCACACACAGACACCCACAGACAGAGACACACGTAACACACACCACACATACTACAAAAACACAGACACACCAGAAAGACACAGCACACACCACACAGATACACATATAACACACAGACACACACCACATGGACACAGACAAACACATGTGCACACACACACACACACGCACACGTACATATATCACACAGACACACATAGCATACACAAAACAGTTCTGTGAGAGCAAAAAATGACTACTTTGGGTGTTCTCAGAATCTAACCTAATGAAATCATAGAAATCATAGAATCCCTACAGTACAGAAAGAGGCCATTCGGCCCATCGAGCCTGCACCGACCACAATCCCACCCAGGCCCTACCCCCATATCCCTACATATTTTACCCACTAATCCCTCTAACCTACGCATCCCAGGACACTAAGCATGGCCAATCAACCTAACCCGCACATCTTTGGACTGTGGGAGGAAACCGGAGCACCCGGAGGAAACCCACGCAGACACGAGGAGAATGTGCAAACTCCACACAGACAGTGACCCGAGCCGGAAATCAAACCCAGGTCCCTGGAGCTGTGAAGCAGCAGTGCTAACCACTGTGCTACCATGCTGCCCGGGCTATATTCTTAAATAATGGAGACAGAGAAAATCAACATAATCCAACAGCAACGATTAACTACGGGCTGGGGAGCTCCCCTTTGACACTGTGGCCGTAATAACAATAGGATTAATTTCATGGATCTCAGGAAGGTTGCAGCATTTCATCATCAACCTTATTTGTACTAATGAGGAATCTGTCTGCAGGACTCTCAATCCGTGTTACGTTAAAGCAGCAAACCCCGGGTCAGAGGCAGCGGCCTTGGCTGAGGGGACACCACACAACAGGCAGAGTGTGAACAGTGATAGTGCCTTGAGGGAGAGCTTTGGAATAGGACAAAGACAAGTACAGCACAGGAACAGGCCCTTCAGCCCTCCAAGCCTGCCTCGATCATGTTGTCCTATCTTGACCAGCCGCTTATATCCCTCTCTACCCCGCCTGTTCATGTGTCTATCCAGATAAGTCTTAAATGTCAGTAACGTGTCTGCCTCAACCTCACTTGGCAGTGCATTCCAGGCACCCACCACCCTCTGTGTAAAAAATCTTCCCCTGCACATCTCTACTGAACCTTTTTCCCCTTATCTTGAACATGTGCCCCCTTGTAATTGTCATTTATGCCCTGGGGAAAAGCTTCCAACTGTTCATAGATCACAGAATCCCTACAGTACAGAGAGAGGCCATTCGGCCCATCGAGTCTGCACCGACCACAAACCCACCTAGGCCTTACCGCCACATCCCTACATATTTTACCCGCTAATCCACGCATCCCAGGACACTAAGGGGCAATTTTTTAGCATGGCCAATCAACCTAACCCGCACATCTTTGGACTGTGGGAGGAAACCAGAGCACCCGGAGGAAACCCACGCAGACACGAGGAGAATGTGCAAACTCCACACAGACAGTGACCCAAGCCAGGAATCGAACCCAGGTCCCTGGAGCTGTGAAGCAGCAGTGCTAACCACTGTGCCACCGTGTTCACCTTATCTATGCCCCTCATAATTTTATAAACTTTGACCAGGAATAAAAGGTGTCCGTAAGCAAAACAACCTGCAAATTCTGCACATCGGAAATAAAAACACTGGGAAGGTTTGGGGGGGGGGGGGGGGGGGGGGGGGAGAAAACAATGGGGGCAGAGTGGTGATAGGGGGTGGAGGAGCAGGGGTGAGCAGAGGAAGATAGATCTGTACAACTCTAGCTAATGCAGGTTTCATTACGAACAGGTGGGGATCATTGTGATCCGTTCATCTTCAGGAGTCTGAGAAGAATTTCCAAGAAATTTCATTTCCCTGAATAGGCTGACATTTGGTTTTTAGATCTCTGTTGACTCTTGTCTCTCACAGAAAAAGATTTGGCTGTGGGAAGGAGGAGCATTGCTGGTCATAATCCTTCATTGCAACTTTACCTCATGGGGCAAGTGCAATAGATCATTCACCTGCACTTCATTTTGAAAACAAAACCTGTCACCACGTTAACAGAGAGAGAAGAAAGCAAATGTTTCCCCTCTCCAGATGCTCTGCAGATTAACCGCTGTCTCACAACGCCAGGGACCTAGGTTCAATTCCGGCCTCGGGTGACTGTCTGTGTGGAGTCTGCATGTTCTCCCCATGTCTACGTGGGTTTCCTCCTACACTTCAAAGATGTGTAGGTTAAGTGAATTGGCCATGCTAAATTGTCCCTTAATGTTAGGGGGGGGTTAGGGTAAATACATGGAGTTTCGGAGATAGGGCCTGGGTAGCATTGTTATCGGTACAGGCTCGATGGGCCAAATGGCCTCCTTATGCGCTGTAGGGATTCTACAATTCTATGATTAACAGTCGCAAGTAGTGACCAAATTCAACTATAATACCAACAGCGATGGTGTGTCTTCATCCTCGGAAAATATCCATTTTCTAGCATATGCAGGGACAGAGAAGCCCACTGTGAGTGTACACTGGTGTCAGGGGATCTACACAATAAGGAGTCTAACAACACCAGGTTAAGGTCCAACAGGTTTATTTGGTAGCAAACGCCACTAGCTTTCGGAGCACTGCTCCGAAAGCTAATGGCGTTTGCGACCAAATATACCTGTTGGACCTTAACCTGGTGTTGTTAGACTCCTTACTGTGTTTACCCCAGTCCAACACCGGCATCTCCACGTCAGGGGATCTACCCAGAACAAGGAAGTTATTTCCATCTGCAGTGACGCATTTTGGTTCTCAGTTCATGAGACTAAGCAGGGAACAATCTTATTTTTTCTCCTTTCTTCTTAGAATGCTGCACCATGGACACCAAGATTCCGATGAGTCATGTCTCTGCACCACATCAACCAGGATGTTTCCCATGTCAGTATCTGCTTGGTGCTCAGTCAACTCATCTCAACTGGGAATAAGGGCAAAAGATTCAGGACCATGAGTTTTGGGAGGGATAGATCTTGATTGTTAAACAGTGACTGATTATGAAAGAGGGTTGAGAGGGGATTGGTAGAGGTGTTTAAAATCATAGAATCATATAATCCCTACAGCGCAGAAGGAGGCCATTCGGCCCATCGAGTCTGCACCAACCACAATCCCACCCAGGCCCTATCCCCATAACCCCATTTATTTACCCTGCGAATCCCCCTGACACTAAGGGGCAATTTAGCATGGCCAATCAACTTAACCTGCACATCTCTGGACTGTGGGAGGAAATCGGAGCACCTGGAGGAAACCCACACAGACATGGGAAGAATCGCACGGACAGTGACCCAAGGACGGAATTGAATCCAGGCCCCTAGTGCTGTGAGGCAGCAGTGCTAACCACTGTGCCACGTGCCGCCCCGTGCCAAATCGTGAGGGGTCTAGGCAGAGTAGATGGAGAGAAAATGTTCCCAGGGGATGGAAGGATTAAGAACCAGAGGACGATAAAGTGACTGGCAAAAGAACCAAAGGTGACAGGATGAAAGGCATTTTCATGCCATGAATGGCTAAGCTCTGGACCGCACAGCTTGTCAGCGCGTTGGAGGCAAATTCAGTCACAACTTAAAAGAGAAATGGAAATTTCAGGGGTACAGGGAAAGGACGGTGGAGTGGGATTCTCTGAATTGCTCTTGCGGAGATCGAACTTGGACATTACAATCCCACCCGCGTTCTGAACTGCAACCTTTATACACTACTATGAGGATGGGATCATTATCAAAGGACGAGAAAGGACAATGATAATTTGGACATGAAGCCAGAGCATGAAAGCCACCCATGATACCATCGTGGAGTCAACTCCTTCAAAGAAGGGGAGGAAAGATTGAAGAGAGAGAGAAGAAAGAGGTAAAGCTCAGCTTGCAACTGACCTCCGTCTTGGTGAACAGACCAGTAAATGACTCGGAAACCCTTTAAGACTCCATTTAAGGTGCTTCGAGGAGGTGGCGACCAGACGATGGTGACGACATCCGATGAAATCGACACGGCTTTGACGTTGTCGGGAGGTTGGCTGGGAACTGTGGAGAGTCGAGACAAGTGAAAGCACAAAGTCAGCCTCATCAATACCACTAACCCATTGTGATTATTCTCAAATAACAAGGAAGTAACAGCCCATTTAGGAATTCCCAGCCTCCTGAAGCCGCGACATGCGATTAAAGTGACAGCTTAATAACTCTCCAATCACTATACATTCCAGTCATTGTCCTTCTGCTTTTAAAGCGATTCCACCTTGAGAAAATTGCCAATTCTTTTTCTTCCTTACAGAACCACAGCGCAATGACGTAAGTCATCCTGAGTTGCATCGTGTGACCCACAAAATGGATGCTTCGCTCTTCTGGCTGCCCTTTTCCCCCAACACGTGCAAAATATTATTTGATGAACAATTGTTTATCGAAGCAGGAGCCCCTTTAAGAGTTCTTTGAAATACGCTGGTTTCCTTTATTTCTTCATTAAGGAAACACTTGAAGCACTGATACTATTACAAGTAATAAATCATACTGAGGCACTTCATAGGAATGTCATAGAGTCATAGAGGTCTACAGCATGGACACAGGCCCTTTGGCCCAACTTGTCCATGCCGCCCAGTTTTTGCCACTAAGCTAGTCCCAAATGCCGCATTTGGCCCATATCCCTCTATACCCATCTTACCCATGTAACTGTCTAAATGCTTTATAAAAGACAAAATTGTACCCACCTCTACTACTACCTCTGGCAGCTTGTTCCAGATACTCTCCACCCTCTGAGTCAAAATTTGCCTCTCTGGACCCTTTTGTATCTCTCCCCTCTCACCTTAAACCTATGCCCTCTAGTTTTAGACTCCCCTACCTTTGGGAAAAGATGTTGACAATCTAGCTGATCTATGCCCCTCATTATTTTATGGATCTCTATAAGATCATCCCTAAAACTCCTACGCTCCAGGGAAAAAAGTCCCAGTCCATCCAGCTTCTCCTTATAACTCAAATCATCAAGTCCCGGTAGCATCCTAGTAAATTTTTTCTGCACTCTTTCTAGTTTAATAATATATGATAAAGCAAATTTTAATACCCAGATACAAATGGAGATATTAAAGTAGATGGCCAAAATCTTGGTCCAATGTGAAGGGCTTAAGGAGCATCTTAAATGAGGATAGAGAGTTGGAAAGCCAGAGACATTTAGGGAGGAAATTCCAGAGCTTATGGCCTGGACAACTAAAGCCATGGTCACCAATGATAGACTGAGTAAAGTTGGGGATATTTGAGAAAGCAGAATTAGAGGAATGCAGAGTTTTGGAAGGGCCTTGGAGATGGACGTGGTCATGGAGATTGGGAGGGCGGTGCAGAGGACTAGTTTGCAAATAAGGATCTAAAATTGGAGTGTTGTTTATTCAGGAGCCAACAAAGATCAGTGAGCACAGGGATGATGGATGAATGAGACTTGGTGCGAATAGCGCCCAGGCAACAATCTTTTGGATGATCTCAGGTTCATGGAGGGTGGAGGATGGGAGGTCGACCAGCAGTTCGTTGGACTAGTCAAGTCTGGAGGCATTAGAGACAAGAGGACTCATGGAGCCTTGAGGGAGATTTGAGTTGTGAGGGAGTTTGATAGATGCAGTTGTCCAAAGCCAGGGGAATTTGTAACTCAGGGTGCTTCAACAATTGTCATTCCCACTGTATTTGTGTGAGTTAGCTCCATTCTATAACTCTGTTGATGCAGTAACTTTCTCAGTCTGTGCATCCTCCATGTTCAACAGGAGGTTAAATTGTGAGAGACCAACCCAAGGACAAATGATCTCCACTCTCTTGAGTGATGACAGGTTAGCACCTGGTCCGTGTGTGCAGCAAATACAAGTTTTAAAAATTCATTCATGAGACACGAAGCGTCGCTGGCTGGCCAGCATTTATTGCCTATCCCTAGTTGCCCGAGGACAGTTGAGATTCAACCATATTGCTGGAGTCACATGTAGGCCAGACCAGGTAAGGATGGTAGATTTCCTTCCCTAAACGACATGAGTGAACCAGTTAGTTTTTTTCCGACAATTGACAATGGTTTCATGGTCATCAGTAGATTCTTAATTCCAGATGTTTTTTATTGAATTCAAATTCCACCATCTGCTGTGGTGGGATTCGAACCCGGGTCCCCAGAACATTAGCTGAGTTTCTGGATTAATAATCTAATGATCATACCACTAGGCCATCGCCTCCCCTATTGATAATTTTTGCCTGGCTGAAGGATGCAGAGCTAAATCAGTTGAACTTGATCATCGTGTTACGAGCATCCTGGTGTGAAGCTTGGCTTTGTTTTGAGGACAGATGAAAGACTGCCACAGATTTCTGAGGTGATCTCCATCGATGTCCACTTGATGGACAGCTCGACACTCAGTGCTGAGGATAAAGGCCACTGCCAAGTCTCAGTTTCTCTGAACCCATTGAGATAGAGGTTAGTTGTCTTACATTGTGGTCGCTGATTTAAGTTTAATCGTACTAAGAGGTTTAGCCATTTCTTATCACCTTTGTTTATCCAAGGTGGGACAAGCTAAATGTTCAACTTCATCTAATCTATATCTCTTGAGAAACCATCGCTAAAGAAAATTCTGTCCATCTCAATCTTGAAAGTTTCAATGGACCGCAGGTATCTGCAACCTTCTGAATGACGGAATTCCAGATTCCCATGACTTTTAGTATGGGAAAATTCCTTCCTGTTTTAACTCCTGAATGGCCCCGCTTGAATTTCCTTTGTCATGGATTGCCCTCACGGGAGACCATTGCTTCTCGGTGTTCACACTTCATTCGTGCATGCCCTGTCCAAAGACAGGTTCTTTAGACTCATTGGCTGGGATTTTCTACCCCATCGCTTTTCTAACCACCCCTCCCCCGCGGTAATTTTCTCTGGTGGCTGAGTTGGCTCGGGATTGGCCGATGGTGGGAATACTCCAGTCCCGCCAAAGGCAATGGCCATTTGTGTTGCTTGCCGGCCAACCCGCCTTTGACGTCGGAAAATCCACCGCAGGGAGTGGGGGGGGGGGGGGGGATCCCAGTTATTGTCTGCCAATGCTTCATTTCGAGCCATTTTCCTTGGCAGATTTTCCCAGTTGGGATTTGCCATTGCCTTCCACTCTGAGGGGCAGGTGAGGAGGCAGATCTACCTCAGCCGGAACTGGAATTGAATCCGTGCCGTTGGCATTGTTCTGAACCAGATGCTAGCCACCTAGCTCACTGAGCTGACTAGACCCTTTGAAACTGTCCTATCAAACTCTTTTTTACAATGTTAAACAACCATCTAAACTTAAAGGAATACAAATCAAATTTGTTCAACCTGTCCTCATAGTTATAAAGTCTGAGGGGAAGGGCTTGATTTGAGAATGAGCTTGAAGGCGTAAAGCCATGTCAATTGGGAGAGGACAGCGCACATTCGTGGTTGTCACTGCTGCTGTTGATTTAAGGCCTCCTCTCTCTCGGACCTTCTTTCTCTGCTCGATCATTATTTCCCACACTTCTCTGTTCTCACTAGGACTTTTAAATATCCGTCCTGTCAGGAATCATAACACTGAATCTTCTCAATTGCTTTAGAACAAAAGAAATCAATAATCCCATTTGTAGAAGAGAAATAAAATGCTATTGGGTCCAGATACACTTCCTAACCTCTTCATATCTGCCCACTTAGATCGGAGAAAGTTCAATCATAATATTCGGTATGCCCCTTACATTAGTAGGCTTATGCAATGAAGTTACTGTGAAAATCCCCTGGTCGCCACACTCCGGCACCTGTTCGGGTACATTGAGGGAGAATTTAGCATGGCCAATGCACCTAACCAGCATGTCTTTCAGGCTATGGGAGGAAACCGGAGCACGTGGAGGAAACTCACGCAGACACGGGGAGAATGTGCAAACTCCACACAGACAGTGACCCAAGCCGGGAATCGAACCCGGGTCCCTGGCGCTGTGAGGCAGCATTGCTAACCACTGTGCTAATTCATTGTTATCCTCCTGCATTCAGAGCTTGGCAAAAGACTGGTCTCCCTGGGAAGGTCCTGCACACCGCACTCCTTCCTTCCCACACGCTCTGAACTGAAAGCAAAGCGAGAGTGTGGGGTCCAGCCGGGATTCGAGATCAGCTGACACGATTACCCTGGAAAAGCTCAGTGAATTTTTATCATTCTTTATAATGATTAATAATCTCACCAACTGTGCGTGGAATGCAGCGGCCAGATAGGGTGCTTAATTACTACATTTTACACACTTTTAAATTATCACCTGGAGCAGATTATTAACTAATTAATGGTTTCTTTTATATTTAACTGGAATGAAATGAAGATTCGCATTTTTATAGCCCTCGTCACGACCACCAGACATCCCAAAGCACTTTACAGCCAATGAAATTCAGTCACTGCTGTAATGTAGGCAACTCAGCAGCCAACTGCTGCACAGCAAGATCCCACATACCACAATGTGATCGTGGATGGGTAACATGTGCGTGCAATGTTTATTGAAGGATAGTTGTTAGCTGAGGTAAAATGTAAAAGTAAAGTAAAGATTATTTATTAGTCACACTGCAATGAAGTTACTGTGAAAATCCCCTAGTCGTCACACTCCGGCAGCTGTTCGGGTACACCGAGGGAGAATTTAGCACGGCCAATACACCGAACCAGCATGTCTTTTGGACTATGGGAGGAAACCGGGGCACCCGGAGGAAACCCACGCAGACACAGGGAGAACGTGCAAACTCCACACAGACAGTGACCCAAGTCAGGAATCGAACCCAGGTCCCTGGCACTGGGAGGCAGCAGTGCTAACCACTGTGCCACTGTGCTGTACCAGGGTAATTCCCCTGCTCATCTTCAAAATGGGAGCTTTCCATGGAATCCCCCCCAGTGCAGAAGATGATTCGGCCCATCGAGCCTGCACCCAGGCCCTATCCCTGTAATACCGCGCATTTACCCTGCAAATCTTTCAGATACTAAGGGACAATTTAGCACGGTCAATCCACCTAACCCACACAAGTTTGGACTGTGGGAGGAAACAGGAGCACCTGGAGGAAACCCATGCAGACACGGGGAAAACGTGCAAACTCCACACAGACAGTGACCCGAGGCGGAATCAAACCCAGGTCCCTGGTGTTGTGCGGCAGCTATATAAGACCATAAGATAAAGGAGCAGAATTAGGCCATTTGGCCTATTGAGTCCGCTTTGCCATTCAATCATGCTCATATGATTCTCATCCCCATTCTCCTGCCTTCTCCCCGTAACTCTTGATCCCCTTACTGATCAAGAACCTATCTATCTTTGTCTTAAAGACACTCAATGACCTGGCCTCCACAGCCCTCTGTGGCAATGAGTTCCACAGATTCACCACCCTCTGGCTGATGAAATTCCTCCTCATCTCAGTTTTAAAGGATCGTCCCTTTCCTCTGAGATTGTGCCCTCGAGTTGATCGTGGATGGGTAACATGTGCGTGCAATGTTTATTGAAGGATAGTTGTTAGTTGAGGTAGAAACATCCCATGAGTAGAAACATCCTCTCCATGTCCACTCTATCTAGGAGTGGACGTGGCTAATCACTGTGCCATCGTGTCCTAAGAAGGCAGACATGGCACCGGGTTTAACATCTCATCTGAAAGATAGCACCTCTGACAGTGCAGCACTCCCTCAGTATTGTACTGGAGTGGGAAGTGAACCACCAGAACCTGGTGACTCACAGGGGAGAATGCTACCACTTGAGTGATGGCTGATGTAAAATATACAGCTCCCCCACGCAATACCCCGCCTGATTCTATGCTTTAATGGAAGTGTAGCAAGCTCTAGAGGTGATGGCTGAAAGGCTGTAAACAAGCATCTGTCTTCAGAAACTTCTTGTCAACAGATGTCAGCCATGGTTGAGTTGGCCGTTCACTCAGCCTCTGAATCACAAGCTTCTGGGTTCAAATTCCACCCCAGGGCTTGAGCACAAAAATCAAGGTTGACATTCCAGCGCAGTACTGAGGGAGTGCTGCACTGTTGGAGGTGCCGTCCTTCAGGTAAGATGTCAAGTTGAGGCCCCTGCTCAGGTGGATGTAAAAGATCCCTTGGAACTATTTCAAAGAAGAGTAGGGGAGTTTCATAGAATCATAGTAACTCTACAGTGCAGAAGGAGGCCAATCGGCCCATTGAGTCTGCACCGACCACAATCCCACCCAGGCCTTATCCCCATAACCCCATGCATTTGCCCCAGTTAATCCCTCTGACACTGAGGGGCAATTTAGCATGGCCAATTCACTTAACACACACATCTTTGGATTTTCCTGCTCCATACTTATCCCTCAATCAACACAACAGAAAAACGGGTTATCTGGGCATTATCACGTTGCTGTTTGCCAGAGTTTATGAAGCATAACTGATAATCCTCAACTTCACTTCCCCGCCTTATCTCCATAACCCTTGATTCCTTTACTGATTGAAAATCTGTCTATCTCAAGCCTTGAATCTACTTAACGACCCAGTCTCTGCAGTCCTCTGCGGTAAAGAATTCCAAGATTCACTACCCTCTGAGAGAAGGAATTCCTCCGCGCCTCTGTCTTAAATGGGCGACCCCCTTTACTCTGAGATTAAGTCCTCTGGTCCTCGACTCTCCCACAAGGGGAAACAGCATCTACCCTGTCAACCCCCCTGAGAATATGGCCGGAATTCTCCAGCCATTCTTGCCCCATCACCGCAGCAAGTGAGGGTGGAGAATGCGGTACCCAGCCAAATCTCCATTCACTGCAGCAGGACCAGGGAACCCCGCTGGCTTGAAAGGCCAGGAAATTCCAATCTATATGTCTCAATAAGGACACCTCTCATTCTTGTAAACGGCGATGAGTACATACCCAAACTACTCAACTTTTTCTTCAGAAAATCCCTCCGTAGCCAGGAACATTCACTACAACCGTGACTAAACTTCACAAAGTATTTCATTGGCTGTAAAGCGCTTTGAGGTAGGTTCACACGTGAAAGGTGCTTTATAAAGGAAAC
Organism: Mustelus asterias; assembly: GCF_964213995.1. Lineage (NCBI taxonomy): Eukaryota > Metazoa > Chordata > Chondrichthyes > Carcharhiniformes > Triakidae > Mustelus > Mustelus asterias. The sequence goes on from NC_135827.1 coordinate 33,491,540, forward strand.
GAACGAGATAGTCATCGACTCCAGGAAGCGTAATGGAGGGCATGCCCCTGTCTACATCTATGGGGACAAAGTAGAAATGGTCAAGAGCTTCAGACTTTTAGCTGTCCAGATCACCAACACCTGTCCTGGTCCCTCTATGCCGTCGGCATAGTTAAGAAAGCCCAGCAATGCCTCTACTTTCTCAGGAGACTAAGGAAATTTGGTACGTCAGCTACGACTCTCACCAACTTCTACAGATGCACCATAGAAAGCATTCTTTCTGATTGTATCACAGCTTGGTATGGCTCCTGCTCTGCCCATGTCTGCAAGGAACTACAAAGGGTCGTGAATGGAGCCCAGTCCATCACGCAAACCAGCCTCCCATCCATTGACTCTGTCTACACTTCCCTTTGCCTCAGAAAAGCAGCCAGCATAATCAAGGACCCCACGCACCCTGGACATACTCTCTTCCACCTTCTTCAGTCGGGAAAAAGATACAAAAGTCTGAGATCACCAACCGACTCAAAAATGGCTTCTTCTCGACTGCTGTCAGTCTTTTGAATGGACCTACCTCGTGTTAAGTTGACCTTTCTTTACATCCTAGCTATGACTGTAGCACTACATTCTGCACCCTCTCCTTTCTCTATGAACGGTATGCTCTGTCTGTATTGCACGCAAGAAACAATACTTTTCACTGCATGCTACTAAAAAATCAAATCAAATCAAATCAATGAAAATCTTTTTAACACACTGTAAAATAAATGTACTATCATCCAATGTCTTCTGAATCACCTCAAAGTGTTTCACGTGCTGCCGCTCTATTAGAGGACAATGTTCGAGGAAAACAGAGCCGCTGTCTTAGACCATAAGACCATAAGACATAGGAGCAGACTTAGGCCACTCGGCCCATTGAGTCTGCTCCACCATTCAATCATGGCTGAATTTTCTCTCATCCCCATTCTCCTGCCTTTTCCCCATAACCCCTGATCCCCTGATTAATCAAGAACCTATCTATCTCTGTCTTAAAGATACTCAATGACCTGGCCTCCACAGCCTTCTGCGGCAAAGAGTTCCACAGATTCACCACTCTCTGACTGAAGAAATTCCTCCTCATCTCTGTTTAAAAGGATCGTATCTTTAGATTGAGGTTGTGCCCTCTGGTTCTAGTTTTTCCCACTCGTGGAAACAGCCTCTCCACGTCCACTCTATCCAGGCCTCGCCGTATCCTGTAAGTTTTAATAAGATCCCCCCTCATCCGTCTTACATTGGCTCTATCCTCTCTCCACAGATGCTGTCAGACCTGCTGAGATTTTCCAGCATTTTCTGTTTTTGTTTCAGATTCCAGCATCCGCAGTGATTTTGCTTTTGTCTCACCATCAGCCTTTGCTTTCCTCTGCCAACTGGTGTGAAAATCGCCAGAAAGCATCATTCCATTTTTAAGATGAAACAGCAAATGATCTTTGAGATTCTCTCACTTAGAATAACAGTTATCATAACACATGTGTGACAATGCACTCGCAATCAATACATTTTTATTCCTTTTTCTCTGCGCTTTGAGAGACTTGAACATTCCTGTTATTATCCTCAAAGCAAAGGTGGAAAGTAACCAGTCTATTCTGAAAGCTGAAATCACATCATTTTTGACCACATTGTATTAAATGTTTATTGTACATTAGATGCTTACTACTAGCAATTGAACATGATAGGGCCATTGGTGCAGAGATAAATGACAAAGACCATTATCAGGAGGTGGCTCCTACATCACATTCACAGCCTCGTGGTGCCAAACTAAGGAAGAAGATTCTTCGCAAAGAGAATACTGATTGTGTGGATTACAGTACAATGAGCGAAAGTGAGAGAAAGAAGGAGAAACAGAGAGAGGAAACAAGTAAAGTTTATTTATTAGTGTCACAAGTAGGCTTACATTAACACTGCAATGAGGTTACTGTGAAAACTCCCGAGTCGCCACACTCCGGCGCCTGTTCGGGTACACTGAGGGAGAATTTAGCATGGCCAATCAACCTAACCAGCAGGTCTTTGGACTGTGGGAGGAAACAGGAGTATCCAGAGGAAACTCACACAGACACTCGGGGAAGGTGCAAACTCCGCACAGTGACCCAAGCTGGAAATCGAACCCAGGTTCCTGGCGCTGTGAGGCAGCAGTGCTAACCACTGTGCCACCGTGCCGCCCAAAGCTGGCAACAAGAGAGGGCTCGTCCGGGATTTGAACCCGGGACCTCTCGTACACTCATTCAGTGAGGTCCCCGAAGTGAGAATCATACCACTACACCAACGAGCCGCTGGCACAGAAGGAGAGAGAGAAGGAAAGACTGAGCAAACAGAGGGTTTTCAAAGCAACACCCACAGGAATTCCAGATTCCGATCTCGCGCCTGAACTCGGTCGGTCTGGCCGAGGGTCTCAGGTTGCTGGGAGCTGCCTGGCTGATACCAGAGGCAAAGGCACCTGGCGACCGTGTTGGAAACTGCTGTGGTTTTGCTGGGCAGAGTAAGCAGTTCATCAGGCGGCCGGGGTTAAGGGCGAGGGAAAGCACGCCTGCACGAGAAGTTAAGGTATAGCACTCTTCCCGGTACCAGGAGAGGAGGGGGGGGGGTAGAAATGGAGAGATGCAGTGGGGGCAGGGGATTGAAGGGAGAGGGGCAGAGCGGAGAGGAGCAGAGGGGATAGAGGCAGTGAGGGAGAGAGACATAGGGGAGAGATGGGGTGGAGATGCCGGTGTTGGACTGGGGTAAGCACAGTAAGAAGTCTCACAACACCAGGTTAAAGTCCAACAGGTTTATTTGGAATCACGAGCTTTCAGAGCGCTGCCCCTTCATCAGGTGATGAAGAGAGGGGAGAGAGGCAAAGGGGAGATGGGCAGATTGAGAGAGGCTGAGAGTGAGAGAGGCTGAGAGGAGAAGGAAGAAGAGACACTGGCAGAGAGTTTAAAGATCTAAAGTTTAAAGTTTATTTCTTAGTGTCACATGTAGGCTTACATTAACACTGTAATGAAGTTACTGTGAAAATCCCCTAGACGCTACACTCTGGCGCCTGTTCGGGTACACTGAGGGAGAATTTAGCACTGCCAATGCACTTAACCAGCACGTCTTTCAGACTGTGGGAGGAAACCGGAGCACCCGGAGGAAACCCATGCAGACACGGGGAGAATGTGCAGACTTTGCACAGGGTAGAAGGGGAGAGAGACAGAAAGACGAGGAACAGAGGGGAGTGAGAGAGACAGAGGGGAGAGAGGCAGAGAGAAGAGAGGCAGAGAGGAGAGAGGCTGGGAGGAGAGAGGCAGAGGGGAGAGAGGCAGAGGGGAGAGAGGCAGAGGGGAGAGAGGCAGAGGGAAGAGAGGCAGAGAGGAGAGAGGCAGAGAGGAGAGAGGCAGAGGGGAGAGAGGCAGAGGGGAGAGAGGCAGAGGGGAGAGAGGCAGAGAGGAGAGAGGCAGAGAGGAGAGAGGCAGAGGGGAGAGAGGCAGAGGGGAGAGAGGCAGAGGGGAGAGAGGCAGAGGGGAGAGAGGCAGAGGGGAGAGAGGCAGAGGGGAGAGAGGCAGAGGGGAGAGAGGCAGAGGGGAGAGAGGCAGAGGGGAGAGAGGCAGAGAGGAAAGAGGCAGAGAGGAGAGAGGCAGAGAGGAGAGAGCGGAGAGGGAGAGAGGCAGAGAGGAGAGAGGCAGAGAGGAGAGAGGCAGAGAGGAGAGAGGCAGAGAGGAGAGAGGCAGAGAGGAGAGAGGCAGAGAGGAGAGAGCGGAGAGGGAGAGAGGCAGAGAGGAGAGAGGCAGAGACGAGAGAGGCAGAGAGGAGAGAGGCAGAGAGGAGAGAGGCAGAGGGAAGAGAGGCAGAGGGAAGAGAGGAAAGGGAGAGAGGCAGAGGGGAGAGAGGCAGAGAGTGAGAGAGGAAGAAAGGGAGATGGGCAGAGGGAGTGGGGTGGAAGTGGAGGAAGAGAAGAGAGACAGGATGAAAGAAGTTGACGGTGAGAGGGGGAATGAGAGAGACAGGTGAGAGGCGGAGACACATTGTCGTGGGGTGAACAGAGAAACGATAGATTAAATTAAAACAAAACAAAAATATATCACCCAGACATTGACTGGCATTGTTTCCACACACTGACATAAAAAAACTCATTCAATTGGACACCAGCCAAAATGACAGTGATTCTGTAGAAAATGAAATCACTCGGCAAGATAGACTTTGAGCTGTAATTCATGCAAGTCTGTCATAAGAATCCGAAGCTGGGTTTTTTTTGTGTAGTTCCACCAAATGTTTAGAAGCAGAGTAATCTTCCTCCTTTCTATGTGTTAGAACAGTGTGACATCAATTATTCCATGCTGCATTATGCTGATAACAGGCTTAAGAGATAGTGTGCCTGATGACGGTGTTGGGAGATTACAGGGTGCTACACTCATTAAAAGATGATCATTGAATTGTAAATGCAAGCTGACATCAGTTTAATTAGATGACAGATCCACTGTAATTTGGATTTCGAGATCCTGTAAATGCTGATTGGTGCTTCTTTGTTACAAAACAATTAGGGAGACAAAAAGAGCAAACTCAGACTGCCTCACTATCCGCCATTTACAACAACAAGAAAATTATAGCTTTGCATAAATTGTCACTAATCACAAAAAAATGCCAGCGCTGTTGTGTTTACTTGCTGAAGTGTTTTATTTTAACCTGTGAAGGAATCCTGCTCAGGTTGATGACAGCACACAGTCAACACTCTGTGAGAACTTGCCATTCCTTTCTTAAAAGTTCGCTCCACTCTTTCTGGGATGGGAGCGTAAGTGTTTGGCAAAACAGTAGAAAAATGACCCCAGGAAATCTGGACTTGGTGGCACGGTGGTTCGCACTGCTGCCTCACCGCGCCAGAACCCGAGTTCAATTCCCGGCTTGGGGGTCACTGACTATGCGGAGTTTGCACATTCTCCCCGCGTCTGTGTGGGTTTCCTCCGTTTCCTCCCACAGTCCTCGCCATTTCTTTTCAGATTGTGTTGTTGACTGAATCATTTACAGGCACCTGACATGGAGCTTTAATGGTATCTGCCATTGTAGGGCGGTGGCACGGTGGCACAGTGGTTAGCACTGCTGCCTCGCAGCACCAGGGACCCGGGTTCAATTCTGGCCTCGGGTCACTGTCTGTGTGGAGTTTACACGTACTCCCCATGTCTGCGTGGGTTTCCTCCGGGTGCTCCGGTTTCCTCCCACATTCCAAAGATGGGCAGGTTAGGTTGATTGGCCATGCTAAATTGACTCTAGTGTCAGGGGGATTAGCACGGTAAATATGTGGGGTAACAGGAATAGGGCCTGGGTGGGATGTGGTCGGTATAGATCCGATGGGTCGAATGGCCTCCTTCTGTACTGTGGGAATTCTATGATTCTATTCTATGGCGATCATCTAGTCTTTTTATTATTTGATTTATTATTGTCACATGTATTAACATACAGTGAAATGTATTGTTTCTTGCGCACTATACAGACAAAGCATACCGTTCATAGAGAAGGAAACGCGAGAGTGCAGAATGTAGTGTTACAGTCATAGCTAGGGTGTAGAGAAAGATCAACTTAATGCAAGGTAGGTCCATTCAAAAGTCTGTTACCCTTAGTGTGTCACCCCACCACTCCATCTTCCAGGGTTTCACAAGTGAGGATGAGCTAAAAGATAATTTTATATATATATAATACATATACATATATATATATAATATGTACACACACTTATATATAGGTGTGTTGTAAATTAATGAAGGAATTCAGTTGCTATAAATCCAGCAATGCGGATTGTTTTTGAGGGGGAAATAAGGTATGAGTTGTTGAAGATAGAATGGAATCATAGAATCCCCTACAGTGCAGAAGGAGGCCATTCGACCCATCGAGTATGCACCGACTCTCCGAACGAGCACCTTACCCAGGCCCAGCCCCCCCGCCCTATCCCCGTAAGCCCACGCATTTACCATAGTTAATCCATCTAATTTACCTATCTTGGGACACTAAGGGACAATTTAGCATGGCCAATCCACCTAACCTACACATCTTGGGACACTAAGGGGCAATTTATCATGGCCAATTAACCTAACCTGAACATCTTCGGACTGTGGGAGGAAACCGGAGCACCCAGAAGAAATCCTTGCAGATACGGGGAGAACATGCAAATTCAACAAAGACACGGAATCAAATCCGGGTCCCTGGTGCTGTGAGGCAGCAGTGCTAACCACTGTGCCACCGTGCCGCCTTTTGTAGCTTAACGGCGTTAAAATTTAACAACATCTTAAAGAGTAGCTTCCCATCAATTGTTAATTAATTTTATCGCCCTGGTTTCACACCTGCATTCTGTGCCTCAATGGATTTGTTGCTCGTGTAGACGGCAAGTCTGAGCGAAAATTCAGCCTTGCTTCCAACTCCTGGCTCTTTGTAACCAGTGAGTTTGGGAAATCTTTTAGTGGTATGAGTCCGCTCCTTTCCTGACTACTGCGCTGCTTTAAGTTCCTTGTTCAAGCAGCCATACAATCTTTTGAGGTTGGGATAATGCCAGGTTGTTGGGGAAGGAGTTTGCTCTGTCTTGTGCCTGGTTTGGGAGAACCTAATGATATGTCTGGATGCCTGAACAGGAAGTTGTTCAAATTTGCAGCAATAATGTCCCTCACTTTAATGGATACAAATTTTAATCTCAAAGAACAAAGGACAAAGAAAAGTACAGCACAGGAACAGGTCCTTCGGCCCTTCAAACCCGTGCCGATCTTAATACCCTAACTAAGTTTGGGTGACACAGTGGTTAGCACTGCTGTCTCACAGCGCGAGGGACCTGGGTTCAATTCCAGCCTCGGTCACTGTCTGTGCAGAGCCTGCACGTTCTCCCCATGTCTGCGTGGGTTTCCTCCAGGTGCTCCGGTTTCCTCCTACACTCCAAAGATGTGCGGGTTAGGTTGATTGGCCATGTTAAATCGACCCTAGTGTCAGGCGGATTAGCAGGGTAAATGTGTGGGGTTACAGGAATAGGCCCTGTGTGAGATTGTTGTCGGTACAGACTCGATGGGCTGAATGGCCGCTTTCTGTAGTGGAGGGATTCAATGATCTATGATCTATAAACTAAAAAAAGCTTTCTGTCCTTACTCGGTCTGTGTCCCTCTATTCCCTCCCTATTCATGTAGCCATGTACGGGAGAAGGACCCTTCCTGAGGAGGTACATAATTGGGACAAAATGAATGAAGTTTTACTCTGGGTTTTTAACTGGATTGAGCCTCACTGAGAGTGGTGAATGCTAAACTCAGAATGCATAAGCTGGACAGGGTTTCATCATTCAGCATCACTCTAACAATGGTGGGCAGGAGAAGGAGAACAGTTAGTAACCACACAAAATCACAATGCTTCTCCTGTTTGGAACACATCTTACCATCCTCAAGTGTTGTGGCGTTGATTTCTGAGGAACTCGGACCTGTCCCAGCTCTGTTGAACGCCTGCACCACGACACCATATTGCGCAAACTTCTTCAGGTTGTCCAGAGTGTACACCTCACTTTCTCCGGTGGCCTTCATCTCCACAATGCTGTACTGACCATTACTGCCAGGGCCGTTTTCCCGATAACCGATCTGGTAGCCTCGAATCACCCCGTTCTGAAGCTCCTTCTTGGGTGCCTGGATATCAAATACAAAACACCATCAATTCAGGCCAAAGTATTTAGTCGCGTAATCAGTTACTTTAGAGTGGCTGGTGATGACAGGCATCATGTAAGCCCACCAAACTCTGCCCCCTCCCTCCGGTTGAGACCTACCTCATATTGAGTACTGCGGGGAGTGTGGGGAACATTCACAGCTCAACAGGTGAATTAGCAGTTTAGGGGTGGCACAGTGGTTAGCACTGCTGTCTCACAGCACCAGGGACCAGGATTCGATTCCCAGCTTGGGTCACTGTCTGTGTGGAATTTGTACGTTCTCCCCGTGTCAGCGTGGGTTTCCTCAGAGTGCTCCGGTTTCCTCCCACAGTCCAAAGATGCGCGGGTTAGGTGGATTGGCCGTGTTAAATCGCCACTTAGTGTCAGGGGGACTAGCTCGGGTAAATACATGGGGTTACGGGGAAAGGGCCTGGGTGGGATGGTGGTTGGTGCAGACTTGATGAGCCGAATGGTCTTCTTTTGCACTGTGGAATTCTTTGATATTAAGTGATACAGCATTCAGCTATATAAAACCTTGGTTAGGCCTCATTTGGAGTATTGCATAGAGTTCTGGTCGCCACATTACCAGAAGGACTTGGAGGTTTTGGAGAGAGTTCAAAGAAGGTTCACCATGATGTTGCCTGGTCTCAAGGGTGTTGGCTATGAGGAGAGGTTGAATAAACTAGGATTGTTCTCAGTGGAAAGACGAAAATTATGAGAGGCATCGACAGGGTGGATAGTCAGAGGCTTTTTCCCAGGGTGGAAGTGTCAATTACAAGGGGGCACGGGTTCAAGGTGAGAGGGGGAAAGTTTAAGGAAGATGTGTGGGGGAAGTTTTTCACACAGAGAGTGGTGGGTGTGTGGAACGTGCTGCCAGGGGAAGTGTTGGAAGCAGGCACATTAGCAACACTTAAGAGGATGGATGGATACATGAATAGGGAGGGAATAGGGGGATACAGACCGAGTAAGGGCAGAAGGTTTTTTCTTTAGTTTAGTTCGGGCATCATGATCGGCACAGGCTTGGATGGCTGAAGGGCCTGTTCCTGTGCTGTACTTTTATTTGTTCTTTGTTCTTGTTCTTTGATGGGTCAGGTGGATATACTGTACTCAGATTTTCAGAAGGCATTTGATAAGATGCCTCATCAAAGGTTCTTCAGGAAAATCAAAGCTCATGGCGTAGGGGATAACATATTGGCCTGGATTGAAGGTTGGCTAGCGAACAGGAAACGGAGAGTAGGCATAAATGGGTAATTTTTTAGTTGGCAGGATGTGGTGTGCCACAGGGATCAGTGCTGGGGCCTCAACCTTTTACAATTTGTAATTGGGTGATGGAACCGATGGTATGGTTGCTAAAGTTGCGGATACCACAAATTTAATAGAAAAGTAAGTTCTGAAGAGAACATAAGGAGGCTACAAAAGGATATAAAAACAGAAAATGCAGGAAAATCTCTGACAGCATCTGTGGGGAGAGAATAGAGCCAACATTTCAAGTCTAAATGGCATCTATAGTATAAAAACAGGCCATTCAGTCAAAGTGTCTATACTGGTACTTATACTGTGGAGATGCTAGCGTTGGACTGGGGTGGGCACAGTAAGAAGTCTCACAACACCAGGCTAAAGTCCAACGGGTTTATTTAGTAGCATGAGCTTTCGGAGCACTGCCCCTTCATCAGGGCACTTGCCTGATGAAGGGGCAGCGCTCTGAAAGCTCGTGCTACCAAATAAACCTGTTGTACTTCAACCTGGTGTTGTGAGACTTCTGACTGGTATTTATAAGTATTTTCTGCCACCTTCCTTCACATCAGCATATTCGATTCTTCCTTAAATGCGGTACAGTGGCATAGTGGGACGGCACAGTGGCACAGTGGTTAGCACTGCTGCCTCACAGCACCAGGGACCTGGGTTCGATTCCCAGCTTGGGTCATTGTCTGTGTGGAATTTGCACATTCTCTCCGTGTCTGCATGGGTTTCCTCCGGGTGCTCCGGTTTCCTCCCACAGTTCAAAGATGTGCAGATTAGCTGGATTGGTCATGCTAAATTGACCTTAGTATCAGAGGGACTAGCTAGGGTAAATGCCTGGGGTTATGGAGATAGGGCCGAGGTAGGATGGTGGTCGGCGCAGATCCGATGGGCAGAATGGCTTCCTTCTGCACTGTAAGATTCTACGATTCCATGAAATGCATCAATATCATTTTCCTCATTACTCCATGTGGTAGCAAATCCCTTTTCTGAAAGCTTATATAATCGCTCTTTTGTTCTCTTCCGGTTATCTCTTTTCCTCAGGCCTTACATCAACGGTCAAGAGAGTGGGCCACAGGCTGTCAGCCGGAGACCATCCCTCCTCATTAGGAAGTGAGTAATGAGAACCTTTGGAAGATGTCAATGGGAGCAGATCAAATCTGCAACACCTACCATTGCAGTATTCTATGTTAGCTCTCTAATACTCTCCAACATTACAGTAACAGGAGGAAGTGCCCCATCACCAATTTCAGCAAGAAAGTGTTCTCTGCGACAAAATAACAGGAAGGGAAATCGAGAAAGCTCGAACAGACTAGCTAACTTCCATTTAAAACAGCGACAAAATTATAGCTTTTCATATGTATTTTGCTTCTGTGGAAATTAAGTTGTAATTCCAGCTACGGTCAAATATTTAATTCACTTTGTTCTGCAAGATTAAAGATGCTCACTTCAAATAAAACACCGTGGAGTTGCTGGAACTTGTGAAACTATAGTTCATAGAATCATAGTAACTCTACAGCGCAGAAGGAGGCCATTCGGCCCATTGAGTCTGCACCAACAACAATCCCATCCAGGCCCTATCCCAGTAACCCCACATATTTACCCTGCTAATCCCTCTAACATACATATCCTGGGACACTAATGGTCAATTTAGCATGGCCAATCAACCTAACCTGCAGATCTTTGGACTGGTTAAAAGCAGCTAAAAACTGCAGATGCTGGCAGGGAAAAATAAAGTGACAACAATTGTGGAAATTAAGTCAGGACAACAAACTCTGTCAACTGATGGGAAATGTTTATTAGCAAAACACGACCTTCAGTGAGGCCAGTACTTGTGTACTCAGGATAAGAGATTAACCTAACCTTGCATCAGTTTCATGAACACTGCATTCCAGGTCAGGACACAGGATGAAAACACGGACAAGTTACCATGACAAATACCAAATAACAAGATATGTTGACACATTACGCTAATGAAGGAGATGGTTTTCTATTGGATAAGAAAGGGCAAAAAGCTATGCTATGATTGGTGGACTATGTATGCAAATGAAGGATTAGAACGTTACTCATTTCTCATTTGCTGTAATTAACTATAACTGCTAATTGTCTGTATGAATCGATAGAACATCCGGTGAAATTCACTGTTCACTGTGTCTGTTCTCCTTCCTAGCAGGTAATAAAAAAATTAAAAGATTTGAGTACTCACCGTGCATTATTTGGGTTAATCCTCAACATTTTCTCCTGAGAACTCTGCGGAGGCAGTGGTATTGTCGCCGGACTAATAATCCAGAGACCCAGGGTAATGGTCCTCCTTCTGCTAGCTTAAAAACTCTTGGGGTGGGATTTTCTGGCCCTTCTGATCTTATGGTCCCACCAAAGGTGAGCCCCCCACGAATTCGAACCTGGGTCCCCAGAGGATTATACTGGGTTATTGGATTACCAGTGCAGTGGCAATTCCACTATGCCACTGCCTCTCCCTCAGCAGTAACTCGAATGTTCACCCCCTGCATCAGTGACTGAGTGTATATCATCTCTCTAAAATATCCATTCACAGAATGTGGGCATCGTTGGGAAGGATATCATTTGTTGAACTTCTACAAGATGAGCCACAGCAACCTGCCAAGTCTTCTTCCCCAGCATCTTCCAAACTCTGTCACCTCTACCTCCCAGAAGAACAAGGCGACACAAAAAAGAGCATTTGTACTCCAAATCGCACATGATTCGGAGTTGGAAATGATATTGGCTGTTCCTCCATCACTGGGTCAGAATCCTAGAACTCCCTATCTTTCAGCACTGTGGCTGTTTTTTTTTATTCATTCATGGGACATGGGCATCACTGGCTGGCCAGCATTTATTGCCCATCCCTAGTTGCCATTGAAACTGAGTGGCTTGCGAGGCCATTTCAGAGGGCAGTTGAGAATTAAAGACATTACTGTGGCTCTGGAGTCACATGTAGGCCAACCAGGTAAGGATGACAGATTTCCTTCATGAAAGGACATTAGTGAATGGGTTTTTCCAGTAATCGACAATGGTTTCATGGTCAATAGTAGATTCTTAATTCCAGATATTTTTTTATTTTCTGCCGTGGCGGGATTCGAACCCAGGTCCCCAGAACATCAGTTGAGTTTCTGGATTAATAGTCTAGCGACAATACCACTCAGCCATTGCCTCCCCTATGTGAACCTTCACAATTAGGACTGCAGCAGCTCAAGAAAGTTGGCTCGTCTCAAGGGAAATTTGGGGCGGGAATTAAATGCTGGCCTCACTAGCGACATTGACATTCTGTGAGGGAATAAATAAGAAGGTCGATCTACTGAACTATCAGGCGAACTTTAGAGCGTAGAAGATTTTAATTTCGTTTGAGGAACACACTGAGAAGATGGTTTTGCTTTAGAAAAAAATAATTTGACTTGTTTGGCTCCTTAAGAGGAAATAACAGATATAAAACTTCCTCACAGTCTTAATTGTCCAGCAGATTATGTGCAAATGCTTCCCTAACTCATATGATTCTACAAAGATTCATAACCTAATAAGGAACCTATGTGCGCCTTGTGTCTGTAGAGTCCCACTGAAGATAAATTACATTTTAGTTTTACTTTAAATTAACAGTGCAGCCGGTCACTTATTATCCACTGGCTGACTCAGATGTGAATAGAAACTATTCACCAATTGAGTTACTTCTGTTTAGTTACTTGAAAGCTTATTTAAAAACGCTTTGCGATGGTTATAGAACACGTTCTTGCTATAGAATCATGGAATCCTACAGTGCAGAAGGAGGCCATTTGGCCCATCAAATCAACACCGACCGCAATCCCACTAGGCCCTATCCCCTCAACCCCATGCATTTACCCTAGCTCGACATGAAAGAGGAATTTAGCATGGTCAATCCACCTAACCCGTACATCTTTGTACTGTGGGAGGAGACTGGAGCACCCGGAGGAAACCCACGCAGACACGAGGAGAACATGCAAACTCCACACAGACAGTGACCTAAGCCGGGAATCGAACCCCGACCCCAGGCACTGTGAGGCAGCAGTGCTAACCACTGTGCCACCGTGATTTTCTTCACCACTTTCGTTCATATTTATTCAATTGTTTGAGATTTTTGCTTTACCTCTTCCAATCCCATTCTCCCCACAACACCCCCGTCCCCCACCCCCCTCACCGCCCCCTCCCATGTTGTCCATGTTTTCTGTTCCCAAGGGTGAACTGTTCCACGCTCCATTGAGAACAGGAGCGAAAGACTCACGGCGGAATGGAGTCACACAGATCAGGAAAATTCCTGGCTTTGATCACTATTTGGTGCTGGATTTGCTGATCTCACCCAGGGGTAGTAGGGCATCAGTGTCACTGGGGTATGAATGGGAAAGGTCGGCCTGGGGAATGCCCTCACCTCAATGTCAATAAGTCACGCACTCCAGCCCCACTCCAAAATATTGAGCACTTCATCTTGGCTGACACTTTGGTGATGTACCAAGGCGGTGAAAAGTATTGTTTCTCGCACACGATACAGACAAAACATACCGTTCATAGAGAAGGAAAGGAGAGATGCAGAATGTAGCATTGCAGTCATAGCTAGGGTGTAGAGAAAGATCAACTTAGTGCGAGGTAGGTCCATTCAAAAGTCTGACAGCAGCAGGGAAGAAGCTGTTCTTGAGTCGGTTAGTAAGTGCTCTCAGACTTTTGTATCTTTTTCCCGATGGAAGAAAGTGGAAAGAGAGAATGTCCGGGGTACGTGTGTCATTAATTATGCTTTTTCGAGGCAGCGGGAAGTGTAGACAAAGTCAATGGATGGGCTGTGTTTTGGATAAGATCATAGAATCACAGAATCTCTACAGTGCAGAAGGTGGCTATTCGGTCCATCGAGTCTACACCGACCATAATCCCACCCAGCTGCTATCCCTGTAGCCCCACATATTTACGCTGCTAGACCCCTGACACTAAGGGGCAATTTAATATGGTCAATCCACCTGACCCGCACATTTTTGTACTGTGAGAGGAAACCGGAGCACCCGGAGGAAACCCACGCAGACACAGGGAGAACATGCAAACTCAGCACAGACAGTGACCAAAGCCGGGAATCGAACCCAGGTCCCTGGCGCTGTGAGGCAGCATTGCTAACCACTGTGCCACCGTGTCGGTTAAACCAAGGTCCAGGCATCCTCCTCAGCTGGGGAACATAAAAAGAAAATCCCACAGTATAGTTTGCAGAGGAGGGGGGGAGATTTCCCTGGTGTCCAAGCTGATATTTATATAACCATAGAAACCCTACAGTGCAGAAAGAGGCCATTTGGCCCATTGAGTCTGCACCGACCACAATCCCATCCAGGCCCTACTCCCTTATCCCTACATATTTACCCGCTAATCCACGCATCTCAGGACACCAAGGGGCAATTTTAGCATGGCCAATCAACCTAACCCGCACATCTTTGGACTGTGGGAGGAAACTGGAGCACCCGGAGGAAACCCACGCAGACACGAGGAGAATGTGCAAACTCCACACAGACAGTGACCCAAGCCGGGAATCGAAATCAGGACCCTGGAGCTGTGAAGCAGCAGTGCTAACCACTGTGCCATCCTGCTACTGGGGATCACGAGTTTGGAAGGTGCTGTTGAAAGTACTGCTGTATAATACAACTAACAAGATGGCAGAATGCAAACTAGATGGACTTTAGCATTTTCGCATGTAGCAATTTCCAACTTCATTCACTTTTCTGTAAATTGGTCTGGAAGGTATCAATGTGTGAACAGAATTGGGCTGGAATCTGACCAATCACATTGGAGACTGTCAATTTTTAGGCTCGCAACTGGAGAATCATGGGAGAGTTTTGAACCAACAAGTTTGCACCTTCAAGAGAGAAAGTGAAAGCTACTGGACAAAGCGAAATAAACTTGAAAAAATCCAGCCTTGAATTGAGGGTTATCTGGAAATGTATAACTCCTCCTGATCCCAATTGTCTTCTAGGTTTTGACCTCAGCAGAATTGGAAATTACTGTTGAGGTGGGCTACAGGCTTGGCTGATACCTCCCATGGTTGGATAGTCAACTCATCCTCAACATGTGTGTGTGTGTCGGCTCATACATGTGAAGAGGGAGCCATTCTGCAAGACTGCAGGTGCCCACGGAACAGTACCTGCAAAAGGAGACAGCTCATTTAGGAGAGGAAAGTTCAGAAAACTCAGGGAGAGTTTTGGAACAAAAGAATCCTAGGATGTTATTATGGGCATCTTGCATGAGGGAGTAAAATGCAAAAAATGATTTGAGAATCCAGTCCTGGATAGTTGGAATGAGAAAAGAGTGACGTTACCTTCCAGGTTACTCGGATGCTCTGGGATGTAACAGGCTGTAATATGACATCCATCGGAGGTCCATCAGGAGCTGAAAGAGAGAAAGTAAGGATGCAGTGTTAAGTGCGTAGACTGGGCACTCTAACACTATCATAGGACCAGGGAGTCATAGCATTAGTTCTCATTGTAATTGAGTGACAAAAATACAAGAGTTTGAGTTCATCACTAAATTCTTCCTTACTTTAGGCAATGTTGACTCCCAGTAAGACTGAAGCAGCTTGAACCATTTGAGGCCTTGGGGACTTGTCATTCGTAAGCCTAATGCTAGAGGGAGGCCATTCAGCCCATCACGTTTGCATCCACTCTCTGGAACAGCAGAGCCCCAGCCTCCCCACAGCCCTGCAATATTTTTTTTTTTAGCTTCTTATTCAAAGTCCTTTGAATCCACCCTCAGGCAGTGTATTCCAGACCGTAACCACTCCTTGTGCAAAAAGCATTCTCTTTCCTCATGTTGCTTTTTTGATTCTTTTGCCAATTACCCTAAACCTATGTCCTCTAGTTCTCAACATTTCCACCACTGGGAACCTGTTTCTCACTGCCTACTCTCTGTCGAGAGTCTTAATGATTTTAAACACTTCAGTCAAATCTGCCCACAACCCTCCACCAATGCCCCTACTTTCTCTGGAGGCTAAAGAAATTTGGCATGTCCACATGACTCTCACCAATTTTCATCGATGCACCATAGAAAGCATCCTTTCTGGTTGTATCACAGCTCGGTATGGCTCTTGCTCTGACCAAGACCGCAAGGAACTACAAAAGGTCGTGAATGTAGCCCAATCCATCACGCAAACCAGCCTCCCATCCATTGACTCTGTCTACACTGCTCCCTGCCTTGGAAAAGCAGTCAGCATAATCAAGGACTCCAAGCCCCGGACATATTCTCTTCCACCTTCTTCCGTTAGGAAAAAGATAGAAAAGTCTGAGATCACGTACCAACTGACTCAAGAACAGCTTCTTCCCTGCTGCCATCAGACTTTTGAATGGATCTACCTTTTCTGAAGTTTTCTACACCCTAGCTATGATTGTACCACTACATTCTGCACCCTTTCCTTCCCTTCTCCCCTATGCACTTTATGAACAGTTTTTTCTGTATAGCGCACAAAAAACTATACTTTTCACTGTCTACCAATACATGTGACAATAATTAATCAAATCAAGTAAAAATCAAGTCTAAGGAGAACAGCCCCAGTTTCTTCAATCTCATTTTTGTTTTAGTCACATAAATTATTTTTACTCTCACATTTCAGGCTTGACCTTCAACTCGTCAACATGCACAATGGAAAATCGCAGGTTGTCTGTTTAGTTCAGTGGTTGGAAAAGCTTAAGCTACAAGCCCAAGGACCTCCCTTGTGCATGAAGCATACAAGGTACTTCGCCATAGCTCAATGCTCAGATAATCTAGCAGTTGAGTGGCAGTAGTGGAAGCGCTCCTGACTCTGTGTCTAAAGATTCATATCCTACTGCAGAACACAGGATTTAGGCTGAAACTTCAGTGCAGTATTCATGGAGTACTGCACTATCAGAAGCGCTGCCTTTCCAATTAGATGTTAACCCCACTTCTTTCTGTTGAGGTGAAGCGAAAAAAACTAAATAATAATCCCAATATTTGCAGAGAAGCATGGAGCACTCCTGATGTCCTGGCCAATGTTTGATTTGATTTATTATTGTCACCTGTATTTGTATACAGTGAAACGTATTGCGCGCTACACAGACAAAGCATTCCGTTCATAGAGAAGGAAAGGAGAGAGTGCAGAAAGGTGGTGTTACAAACTTAATATAAAGTAGGCCCATTCAAAAGTCTGATGGCAGCAGGGAGGAAGCTGTCCTTGAGTCAGTTGGTACGTGACCTCAGACTATTGTATCTTTTTCCCGACAGAAGAAGGTGGAAGAGATTATGTTCGGGGTGCGTGGTGTCCTTGATTATGCTGGCTGCTTTTCATGTCTCGAGTTAAATGTTCTTAAGGAACATTCATTCCTCAAGCAGTACCACTAAAACAGATGATCAACTCATTCATCTTAACTTGGCTGCTGCATTTGCTAACACTACAACAGTGATTACACTTGAGACATTATTAATTGTTAAGTACTTTGGAATATGAGAGCCCTGAAATTTACTTTGTAGATGCAAGTTCTTTCTTTAAGCCTAATCTATGGACCTTCAGTGATATATTTGGAAGGAATCCAATTCTAATTGCTGCTGACTTTCACTCCCAAATTCTAATTATTCTTCAGTCTTAATCTTGGGAAAACATTTTATTCATAATTTTACTTCTTGCTGTCTTTAAGTTTTCTAAAATTGATCTGACTTATTTTTTCAAGCACAGATCAAATGTTTAGAACTCATAAATTGATGCTCATCAATAGATAAGACTAGATTGAGGAGAGGTGATGGCCTAGTGATATTATTGTTAGACTATTAATCCCGTAACTCAGGTAATGTCCTGGGGACCCGGGTTCGAATCCCACCATGGCAGATGGTGGAATTTGAATGCAATAGGAAACATATGGAATTAAAAGTCTAATGATGACCATGAAACCATTATCGATTGTCAGAAAAACCCATTCGGTTCACTAATGTCCTTTAGGGAAGGAAATCTGGTGTCCTTACCCGGTCTGGTCTACATGTGACTCCAGAGCCACAGCAATGTGGTTGACTCTCAACTGCCCTCCAAGGGCAACTGGGGATGGGCAATAAATGCTGGCCAGCCATCCATGCCCCATGAATAAATAAAAAATATAATAAAGGGCGGCATGGTTGCACAGTGGTTAGCACTGCTGCCTCACAGCTCCAGGGTCCTGGGTTCGATTCTCGGCTTGAATCACTGTCTGTGTGGAGTTTGCACATTCTCCTCGTGTCTGCGTGGGTTTCCTCCAGGTGCTCCGGTTTCCTCCCACAGTCCAAAGATGTGTGGGTTAGGTTGATTGGCCATGCTAAAATTGCCCCTTAGTGTCCGGAGATGCGTAGGTTAGAGGGATTAGCAGGTAATATGTGTAGGGATGTGGGAGTAGGGCCTGGGTGGGATTGTGGTCAGTGCAGACTTGATGGGCCGAACGGCCTGTTTCTGCACTGTAGGGTTTCTATGATTCTATGAAAATATTCATTTATTTAAATTTTCACATAGGGATCAAGTCTTTTTGCATTACACAGCACCGCTTTCTGAATCTCATCTCATTACCCAAGTTCTTTTGTGAAAAGAAACAAAATTAGTTCTAATTTTAATTTAATGACAAAAACACAAGAGTTTTAGTCCATCACTATACTTCTTATTTTAGCCGACGAAAGCAACTCTGACCGTCTGCAAGTCAGAAACACTTGGACCATCTGCGTTTCCTGGGCGTTTGGAACATGTCATTTGTATGCTTGGCACCAGACTCCTAAGGAGCTGCCCCATCTGGAGGTTGGTCATGGCAGGAGACTGCCAGAAAGGAGAGCCGGAAGATTTTAGGGGTGTCCTCAAAGCATCCATGAAGAGATCAAACATCCCCGCTGCCTCATGGGAGACCCCGACTTGCGACTGACCAAAATGGAGAAGGCTCATTTGGGAAATACGTCAAGATCTCATCAAGAAGGTGCAGGGTGAATGTCAAGGCATTGGAGGGAGCACGCAAACCCTCCAAACACCACCTGCTGCACATCGTGCATTGGATTTATCTCAGAATTCAACAAAGAGGAAGAAAGTCATCCTCGATCCCAAGGGAGTTTTTAAAAGAATCATTTTTGGGATGTGTGTGTTGCTGGCTACTGTCTATCCCTGATTGCCCTTGAAGTGGCATTTTAGCATCAATGGTCAGAATTTTACCGCCACACCTGCCCCGAAATTGGGCACGACTCGCAGAACGGAAAACTCCGGGTGGGATTTTACAAGCCTCACCCGAGAGAGGTCGTAAAATACCAGCCAATCACTTTGCTCTGGGTCTGGAGTCACATGTTGGCCAGACTGGGACACTCGTGAATCAGATGGGGTTTTTTTTTTACAACAATCAACAATGGTCATCATTGGACTTTTAATTCCAGACATTTAGTGAATTCACATTTCACCATCTGCCGTGGTGGGATTCGACCCTGGGTTCCCAGAGGATTACCCTGGGGTCTCTGGATTACTGACAATACCACTATGTCACCATCTACCCAAGATGAAAGAGATTCATCAAACGTTACTGAGGCTGTGCCTCCCAGATCCCAGCATTCAGAGCTCTCAGCTTCAAGAGTTGTGATTTGTGGATGGGTTGACTCTGTGGAGCTGTGAGGGACAGACAGCAATCACAGCAAAGTCCTTGGTGTAATTTTTTTCCACATAGCCTGAAGGTATAGACAGGAAAACAACTAATCACTGAAAAACTATTAGGAAAATAGGAACAGGAGAAAGGCATTGAGCCTCTGGGCATGTTCTGCCACTCAATTAGATCACGGTTGATCTGTAACTCAACTCCACATTTGTTTCGTATCTCTCAGTATCACTCAACAAACATCTATCTATCTCAGTCTTGAACGGTTCAATTGCCCATTGTTTTTCTGGGGAGAGGAAGCCGGGTTTCTGCTATCCTTTGGCAGGAATTCTCCAACTTCGCCCCCGGCTGGGATTCTCCAGTCCCGCTGCAGTGAATGGTTAAAAAAGTTAAAGTTTATTTATTAGTGTGACAAGTAGGCTTACATCAACATTGCAATGAAGTTACTGTGAAAATCCCCCAGTCGCCACACTCCGGCGCCTATTCGGGTACACTGAGGGAGAATTTAGCACGGCCAATGCACCTAACCAGCACGTCTTTCGGACTGCAGGAGGAAACTGGAGCACCCGGAGGAAACCCACGCAGACACGGGGAGAATGTGCAGACTCCGCACAGATAGTGACCCAAGCCGGGAATTGGTCCCAGGTCCCAGGTCCCTGGCGCTGTGAGGTAGCAATGCTAAGCACTGGAGTTTTGGCTCAGTGCCAAATTCTCCATTCTCGCTGGCAGCGATGGCAGGGCGTGTGAGATCGGAGAATCCCGGCTATTATGTGAAAAGAAATGACCAGAGAACCCAGACAGCAGCAAAGGTGAATGTATAGAAAGAAGGAAGGATTGCAATTCTATTAAACCTTTAACTCCCCAAAGTCTGCTCACTGCTAAGGAATTCGTTTGAAGTTACAGTTGGAAAATCAGTAACCACAGCAACGCCTCAGAAACATGGGAAATGACCAGTTCATTTTGGTAATAATGGTTCAGGGGTAAATGTTGGCAAGAAAACTGATTTTTGTCAAATAGTGTGGGATTTTTATATCCACCTGAAGAGGTAGATGACACCTCTGTTTTAACATCTTACTAGAACAAAGAATGAAAGAATCTGTGAAGTGCAGGAGGAGACCATTCAGCCCATTGAGTCTGTGTCGACACTCTGACAGAGTATCCAACCCAAGCCTCTTATCTCTCCCCCGCA
Organism: Mustelus asterias; assembly: GCF_964213995.1. NCBI lineage: Eukaryota > Metazoa > Chordata > Chondrichthyes > Carcharhiniformes > Triakidae > Mustelus > Mustelus asterias. The sequence continues at coordinate 33,512,163 of NC_135827.1, forward strand.
CTATCGCCTTAACCGCACAGATTTACCCCGCTAATCTCCCTTATCTTTAAGCTTAAGTTTATTTATTAGTGTCACAAGTAGGCTTACATTAACACTACAATGAAGTTATTGTGAAAATCCCCGAGTCGCCACACTCCGGTGCCTGTTCGGGTACACTGAGGGAGAATTTAGCATGGCCAATGCACCTAACCAGCACATCCTTCAAACTATGGGAGGAAACCGGAGCACCCGGAGGAAACCCACGCAGACATGGAGAGAATGTGCAAACTCCACACAGACAGTGACCCAAGCCGGGAATCGAACCCGATTCCCTGGCACTGTGAGATAGCAATGCTAACCACTGTGCCACCGTGCTGCCCATTTGCACATTTTTGGATACTAAGGGGCAATTTTGGATGGTCAATCCACCTAACCTGCAGATCTTTGGACTGTGGGAGGAAACCGGAGTACGTGGAGGAAATGCATGCAGACAGAGAGAAACTCATGCATACTTCATGCAGACAGTCACCCAGAGCCAGAATTGAACCTGGGTCCCTAACGCTGTGAGGTGGCAGTGCTAACCATTGTGCCACCATGCTGCCCAATGGCACCACTGACAGTACAGCACTCCCTCAGTACCGTATGTTAGTCCAGACGGTGTGATGGAGCGCAGCAAGAATCAATGATCTTTCACCTGAGAGGTAAAAGGGAGCTTACATCCAGGACAAGGTGACATTTGGTTAGAGAGTCCCACCAATGGGTAGGGTCACCTTATTATTCTGCTGTTCCACAAAGCAGATAGAAACAAAGGCATGTGCACCTGGGTGAATACACCTGATCACTACCCAGTGACATCCCCCCCCCACACTCCAACCTTTCTGGTAAGTGCATGTGAGCACATCTGTTGAGACTCCCCTGTCTTGCTTCCACAGTTGAATAGCTTGCATGTACAGTCATTCATGAGAACCCTTTGTAAAGAATGTTTTTTGAGTCGGGTACCCGAGAGTTAGCAGCATCCAAAGAAATCAACTCAAAGAAAGTCAATGGTCAGAATTTTACCACCCCGCCCGCCACGGAATCTGAGCGGGCGAGGGGCGGACAATGGAAGTGTTTGTTGACCTTGGGCGGGATTTTACAGTTTTGGGATGAGCGAAGCCGTAAAATCCCACCCAACATCTTCAAGGCAGCAAGGGAAGAAAGGAAACAAAAATTGGAGAGTACCTCTTAAAAGCAGACAAATTGTGAAATGTTTTGAAAATATTTGTTTTTTGTGATGATCCTGTGCCTTGAGGAAATGTACCTGTGTCATGTTCTTGCGCAGGATCTGTTGTAGCAGCAATCTGCACTCATAGAGTCAGAGAGTTATAGAGCAATACAGCACAGAAACAGGCCCTTCGGCCCAACCAGTCCATGCCGACCATGGTGCCCTCCCAGCTAGTCCCCATTGCCCACATTCAGCCCATATCCCTCTAATCCTTTCCCAGCCGTGTGCTTATCCAAGTGCTTTTTAAATGTTACTATTGAACCCGCCTCAACCACTTTCTCTGGCAGCTCATTCCATACACACACCACCCTCTGCGTGAAGAAGTTGCCCCTCAGGCCCCTTTTAAATCTTTCCCCTCTCACCTTAAACCTATGCCCTCCAGATTTCAATTCCCCTACCCTGAGAAAAATACTGTGACCGGAATTTTACCGTCTCGCCTGGAATGAGACTCAGAGCGGGCGAGGGGTCGACAATGGGAAGCTCCATTGACCTCTATTGGGATTTTATGGTTTCGGGAGGAGCGAGGACATAAAATCCCCCTCTATGTTTCTTCATCCTATCTATGCCCCTCATGATTTTATACACCGTTCTGTCCATAACCGGCATCCTGTATTGTTACTGCAGCAGTATAATTGCTGGAATGTTTGTTTTACACTGGACTAATGCTATTCCCTGTCAATTATTAGCTGCCTAATAATGCTATTAGGGCGGCACGGTAGCACAGTGGTTAGCACTGCTGCTTCACAGCTCCAGGGTCCCGGGTTCGATTCCCGGCTTGGGTCACTGTCTGTGTGGAGTTTGCACATTCTCCTCGTGTCTGCGTGGGTTTCCTCCGGGTGCTCCGGTTTCCTCCCACAGTCCAAAGATGTGCGGGTTAGGTTGATTGGCCAGGTTAAAAATTGTCCCTTAGAGTCCTGGGATGCGTAGGTTAGAGGGATTAGCGGGTAAAAATATGTGGGGGTGGGGCCTGGGTGGGATTGTGGTCGGTGCGGACTCGATGGGCCGAATGGCCTCCTTCTGCACTGTAGGGTTTCTATGTTTCTGTTTCTGTTATTTTTAGTGCTCCCCTGGGATTTTGCAGAGTAGGGCTTGATTAGGATGATTGACAAAGTACAGTCACATGACTGGCTCACACAGAATATTCAGGCTTAGATACTGCTTTGGAGTTGAGAGAGAGCAATGCCTCTCTGAAGTCTGGAGACTGGGGGCTGCCAGAGACTAAAGCCAGAATTTTCCCGTCCTGCCCACCAAGGGAATCGTAGCGGGAAGGGGCGGGCCATGCAAAGGTCCATTGACTTCGGGGGGGATTTTCCGATTTTGGGGTGAGCACGGCGGAAAATCCCACCCCAAGTTTACTCCTCGGAAGTTTTGCTGCTTGAGGATACATCCTCCTCTCTAACTTGCTGCCTGGATCTCTGTCCAGAAGTGTTAAAAGGCTGGAAATCTAGCACAACGTCAGAATACTTGTTTTTTGTGCAAACTAATTCTGAAGAAGTGTGCAAGTCCGTGGGGATGTTGATTTAAATTGGAATTATAGAGATAACAAGCTGTTAAGAATTATACTTTGTCATGTTTAAGTTTTTTTTTCATAGAAGAATCACAGAATCCCTACAATGCAGAAGGAGGCCATTCAGCCCATTGAGTCTGCACCGACCACAATCCCACCCAGGCTCTATTCCCGTAACCCCACATATTTCCCTTGACACTAGGGTCAATTTAGCGTGGCCAATCAACCTAACCCGCACATCTTTGGACTGTGGGAGGAAACCGGAGCACCCGGAGGAAATGCACGCAGACACAGGGAGAAAGTGCAAACTCCGCACAGACAGTCACCCGAGGCTGGAATTGAACCCGGGTCCCTGGCGCTATGAGGCAGCAGTGCTAACCACTGTGCCACCGCTTTGATTGGTGAAAGTTATGCTAATTCTTTTTGTTATATTCTAACTGCGTTCTTAAATAAAGTTTGTTTTGGTAAAAGCTTCCTAGAGGGTCAATTGCATCACACCTGGAGTGAAACACCTTCTGCTCATCCTGATGTCAAAGTTAAATAAAATTGGGTCTCAGCTAAATTCATGATATAATTTGGAGTTTCTGGTCTGGTCCCTAACACTTCAACAATATGGGAGAACGGATACAAAGGCAATTATGCTTCCAGGTGGAATATAAAGATTTTATATCATTCCTTTAAAGTATCTTTACAGTTTGGACTGCACCATTCGTCCATGATCCAATTTCCGCAGAAGTACTTCTGTTCCACATTGCAGTATAATGGAATATAGTTGTTCACAGTTCAACACCTGTCGCCTTGTAGCCACCACTGATAGATATCCTGTACCAAATAACAAGAGTTTTCCTAGCAACCATACTACTGTCAATGAATAGGAGAACCAAGCAAACTATTAAACTAGTCCCTTGTGGCCACGGACACAGCAACAAACAGAATCAAGACTTTATAAAACCAGATTTGACATCAACATGCGTAAGGATGTGCATCAGTCAAGAGCTTACAGTTTCAAACCCCATTCCAGGACTGAGGGAGTGCTACATTGTAAAATGTGCTACCCTTTGGATGCCATGATAAACTAGACATCACATGTCACCCTGGGTAGCATCCCTGTCTCTGAGCCAGAAGCTCTGGGTTTGAGTCCCACTCCAGGACTTGATGGCCAAGGAAGATGTGTTCATAACACAGTCAAATAGGTTGAGTATCAACCTGCAAATCCTTCCAATACATCAGTGTCAGGTGGTATGAACGGGACACTCCTGGTCAGCCAATCTACAAACCTCTGGCTACAGGCTGGTGCCCTGTTCCAGAGAATACCTTGCTCTGGGAACCATAAAGATTTGCCTTGTGTACCACTGCTTGCGGGAAGAAAAACAACAAACAAGAAGTCACTTTGCATTATTCCAACCAATCATCTCTGAACCATCATCACGAGAACAGATCACCTCACGCAAATCAGCCTCCCATCCATTGACTCTGTCTACACTTCCCGCTGCCTCAGCAAAGCAGCCAGCATAATTAAGGACCCCACGCACCCCGGACATTCTCTCTTCCATCTTCTTCCGTCAGGAAAAAGATACAAAAGTCTGAGGTCACGTACCAACTTACTCAAGAACTGCTTCTTCCCTGCTGCCATCAGACTTTTGAATGGACCTACCTTGCATTAAGTTGATCTTTCTCTACACCCTAGCTATGACTGTAACACTACATTCTGCACCCTTTCCTTTCCTTCTCTATGAATTGCTTTGTCTGTATAGTGTGCAAGAAGCAATACTTTTCACTGTATACTAATACATGTGACAATAATAAATCAAATCAAATCAGAGATCTCATTAGGCGCTACATTTTTATCTCTGATCATTCCGCCTCACTCTCGGTCCTATTTTCTGGCCTACTCTGAACTTTTTAAAATAATAATTCTTTCATTTTGAACCTCATCGCCCCATTCCCCAGTCGACAGGGTGGGCTGGTGATCTGGAAGCAAAAATGTCCAGGGAAAGAGCTCAGGCTGCGTACTTAACCCTCCAAGTGAAGAGGAACTTTATCTCCTAAAGCTGATTAGTTGAGATATGACACTTAGTATCTGGAGCATTATTGGCGCAAGGACTTGTTGAGAGTTGTGCTATCAAAAGGGCATAATATAACTGTTGTGACTTCCAAAAATATAAAATCTATCTTTTTAAGGCAGCGGTTTACTACCTCAATATATTGTCATTAGCTGAATTTATTCTGAACTAGTCCCCGTAACTCCGGAAATAGGTTAAGTAAACCTGAGCACATCTTTACAATGCCAAACGGCTTTCAACAAGAACCAGTGGCGCGGTTGATGCAGTTACGTTAGCCACATTTCAGACTGATCTTGATAGGCAAATGAACAAAGCGGGAATAGAGGGATATAAGCGGTTGTCTAGATAGGACAATGTGGTCGGCGCAGGCTTGGAGGGCCGAAGGGCCTGTTCCTGTGCTGTACTGTTCTTTGTAACAGATTCAGGCAAATTTCCCCAGATGCTAATTCAGCACCAAGGAGAGTTCCCTGCTGTTTAAACTGGATAAGAAATCTCACAAAACCAGATTAAAGTCCAACAGGTTTATTTGGTAGCAAATACCATAAGCTTTCGGAGCACTGCTCCTTCGTCAGATGGAGTGGAACAAACTGGACCCAGGGCCTTCTTGTTGCCAATCCTGTTGTGGACGGAGGTAAACACAGTAAGAAGTCTCACAACACCAGGTTAAAGTCCAACAGGTTTATTTGGTAGCAAACATAAACCTGTTGGACTTTAACCTGGTGTTGTTAGACTTCTTACTGTCTAAACTGGACCCAGGGCCTTCCTGTTGCCAATCCTGTTTGCAGGGGATTGAACGAAGCCTAAATCAGACTGTGCAGACTAAATTTAAACTACATAGGTTAGAGAGGAGCAGGGTCCACAATCATAGGCTATGCAGCGGCAGAACTAGTCTACAAGTTAGGAGGTTCTGCTTTTCTCAGAGAATAATGGATGACACTTTTGCAACAAATAGACTCCTTCAAGCAAGAGCTAGATTTGTTTCTGGATGAGGTTGATGGTTGGCACGGTGGTACAGTGGTTAGCACTGCTGCCTCACAGCGCCAGGGACCCAGGTTCATTCCCAGCCTCGGGTGACTGTCGGTGTGGAGTTTGCATGTTCTCCCTGTGTCTGTGTGCATTTCCTCTGGGTGCTCCGGTTTCCTCCCACAGTCCAAAGATGTGTGAGTTAGGTGGATTGGCCATGCTAAATTGCCTCTTAGTCGGGGGAGTTGGAGGGTAAATACATGGGGTTACGGGGATAGGGCCTGGGTGGGACTGTCGTGGGTGCAGGTTCGATGGGCCAAATGGCCTCCTCCTGCACTGTAGAGATTCTATGATTGAGATCACCTTGAAAAAGTGATGGTTATCATCGAACATTAATCAGGATCAGAGCAACATCCTGGACAATATTCGAATGCTGATGGGAGGAGGGGGGGAAGGAGCCGGGGGAGGAGGGGGCAGGGGGGAAGGGGCAGAGCATTTGAACTATAAGGAGAGGCTGGGTAGGCTTGGATTATTTTCTATAGAGCAGAGAAGGCTGAGGGGGGACTTGATTGAGGTGTATAAGATTATGGGGGTATGGACATGGTGAGTAGGGAGCAGCTGTTGCCCTTGGTTGAGGGGTCAGTCATAAAGGGGCACAGTTTCAGGGTGAGGGGCAGGAAATTTAGGGGGGATTTGAGAAAAAATATTTTCACTCAGAGAATGGTGGGGATCTGGAATGCACTGCCTGGAAAGGTAGTGGATGCTGGAAACCCTACAACCTTTAAAAAGTATTTGGATGAGCACTTGAAGTATCATAACATTGATGGATATGGGACAAGAGCTGGAAAATGGGATTAGCGCGCCTTTAGTAGTAGTTATTGTTGGTGCAGGCTTGATGGACCAAAGGGCCTTTTCTGTGCTGTAAACTCTATGGGCGGAATTTTACAGTCTCGCTCATCCCAAAACCATAAAATCCCGCCCGAGGTCAACGGATCTTCCCATTGTGCGTCCCTCACCCGCTCCGATTCTCATGGCGGGCGGGGCGGTAAAATTCCAGCCGATGATTCTGGGACCGGAATGCTACGGCCATTCCCGTCGGTGGGATTTTCCCATCCTGCTGCAGTGAATGGAGATTTGGCTGGGTGCCAAATTCTCCCACTTTGCTGCAGCGGGAGTGTGGCATGGACGGCTGGCAAGGTAGCGTCCTCTGACTCTCGACGTACCAGAGATCTGCAGAACAGGTTAACAATCTCACATGGACAAAATTATTCATTATTAACAGGGGATTAGGAGAGAAGGGGAAATGTTAATGGATAAAAGCGTGATAAAAATTAAAGCACCAGAAAATGTCTCTGAACTCCAAGGAGAGATGAATAAACAACAGGAAACTCATCAGTGCTGGTACATTGACTGGAATCTATCATTGTGAGCAGTGGTATTAGTTTCTTCAATCCCATACTTAGTGAATATGAGACCATTGACTGCACTCACCCATCAGGTCCTGGGGTTAACAATCTCACATTAAACGCAGGTTGTTTTGCTGATTGTTTGGTTGGATATTCATTTCCATCGGGGCCAAGAATCAAACAGATTCTCACCATGGACAAAATTATTCATTATTAACACCCGGACACTCAAAGCTCATTCCAGACATGTTTCAGAAACCCATCACCCCACACCTACACCACTCTTGAAATCTATAACCAGTGGCAAATCCTCGCTCTGGCACAATGCTGAAACGTGAAATAAATTCTCAGGTTGGAATTACATTGCGAGCATTACCTCGTTACTTTATATTCACAGAATGATGCAGCAAAGAACAGGGCCATCGTCTGTGCTAGCTTTGTGGAAGGGCTGTCCAATTAAAGTTTTCAAAAAAGGTTTATTTACTATTGTTACAAGTAGGCTTACATTAACACGGCAATGAAGTTACTGTGAAAATCCCCTAGTCGCCACACTCCGGCGCCTGTTCGGGTACACTGAGGGAGAATTTAGCATGGCCAATCCATCTAACCTGCACGTCTTTCAGACTGTGGGAGGAAACCAGAGTACCCGGAGGAAACCCATGCAGACATGGGGAGAATGTGCTGAATTTGCACAGACAGTCTCCCAAGCTGGGAATCAAACCCAGGTCCCTGGTGCTGTGAGGCATTAGTGCCAACAACTATGCCACCATGCCGCAATTGGACAATTAATCCCAATCCCCACCCTTTGCAAGCATTTATCCAATCGCCTTTTGAAAAGCATTATTGAATCTGCTTCCACCACCCTTCCTGGCAGGAAATTTCGGATCATAACTACTCGCTATGTCACTTTTATTCCTCCTATCACCTCTGGCTCTTGAGTCAATAACCATAAATCCATGTCCTCTGATTACCAGCCCGGTTGTCACTGGGAAACAGTTTCTCCCTATTTACTCGACTGAAGCCTTTCAAGACTTTGAATACCTCTATCAAAGCTTAGCTTAGATTTCTCTGCTCTGAGAAGAAACATCCCAGTTTCTCCAGTCTCTCCACCTTCATCCCTGATACCATTCTAGCCAATCTCCTCTACATCCCATCTAAGGCTTTAAAACCCTTCTGAAAGAGCAGCACAGTGGTTAGCGCTGCTGCCTCACAGCCCTAGGGACACGGGTTCGATTCCGGCATTGGGTGACTGTCTGTGTGGAGTTTGCACATTCTCCCTGTGTCTGCGTGAGTTTCCACCAGGTGCTCAGGTTTCCTCCCACAGTCCAAAGATGTGTGGGTTAGGTGAATTGGCCATGCTAAATTGCCCCTTTGTGTCCAAAGATGCATAGAGTAGATAGATTAGCCATGGGAAATGAATGAGGTTACAGGGATAGGGTGGGGGGAGAGGCACTGGGTAAGGTACTCTGTCAGAGAGTCCATGCAGACTTGATGGGCCGAATGGCCTCTTCTGCAGTGTAGGGATTCTATGAATTGTCTACAATACCTCAGCTGGGGCCTAATCAGTGATTTAGCACAACTCTCTTGCTTTTCGTTGGACTAATTCTCGAATCAAACTCAAACGGGGGGCAATTTCCAGTTCTGGGTATCTGTTTCTGGTGAAGGATGGTTGGCCTGTTTTGCTCACTCTCCGTACCTGCTTCCTCCGTGCTAACAGTTAATTCCTTGCTGGGTTCGCTCCTGCCGATCTTGTTGAATGAGTAGATTCTTATGCTGTAGACAGAAGCTGGATGAAGATCCACAATGTTGGCCTGGTTTATGGTTGGGTTGATGTTCCGAGTGCTCTGCTTTAAATCCCAGGAATCTGTAGAATGAAAAAAGAAACATCTATTTTGTAAATATCATTGCTATCAGAGGGCGGGATTTCCCTCCTCCCACCCCCCCCGGTCTACTTTCCAGTGGCGGAGATAGCCCGCCATTGGTCAGTGGCGGGAACTTCCAGCCCCGCCGATGCCTATGGAATTTTGTGTGTACCCGCAGACTCCACTACCGGGGAACACGCCATGTGGAGTCGCCAACAGCAGGGCCCAGAAGATCTCACTGGCAGGAAGGGTCGGGAAATTTCGGCAAATGCAAACAAAAGAGACAATTATTTGCTGTTCATAGCTAATATGCAAAAAATCAATCTTCATCTTTAAGGTTTGCAGTTAAAAGAGAATGCCTTTACTTTGTTTTCCTACATGAGAACAGTGAATCATAGAAACCCAACAGTACAGAAAGAGGCCATTCGGCCCATCGAGTCTGCACCGACCACAATCCCACCCAGGCCCTACCCCCATATCCACCCACTAATCCCTCTAACCTACGCATCTCAGGAAACTAAGGGCAATTTTTATCATGGTCAATCAACCTAACCCTGCACATCTTTGGACTGTGGGCGGAAACCAGAGCACCTGGAGGAAACCCACGCAGACACGAGGAGAATGTGCAAACTCCACACAGACAGTGACCCAAGCCGGGAATCGAACCCAGGTCCCTGGAGCTGTGAAGCAGCAGTGCTAACCACTGTGCTACCATGTCGCCCAACTAAAATGTACTTAATTGGTTGTGAAGTCCTTTGGGAATGACCTGAACCATGAATGGAACACTCTCCGCACCCACATTGCTCAACTCCTGTTCATTCCAAATTGATTCATTCAAATCCTCCGCTAAAGTTCTACTCTGCCATCTTATTAATGTTGCTCAATCCCAGTGATTGCACGATTCCGTGGTGGTTAGCACTGCTGCCTCACAGCACCAGAGACCCGGGTTCAATTTCTGCCTTGGGTGTGCGAAGTCTGCACGTTCTCCCCGTCTGCACGTGGGTTTCCTCCGGGATGCTCCGGTTTCCTCCCGCAGTCCAAAGATGTGAAGGATAGGTGAATTGGCCATGCTAAATTGCCCCTTAGTGTCCCAATATGAATATAATAGAGGAATTGGCAGGGTAAATATGGTGGGATAGAGCTATAGGGCCTGGGTGAGATGCTCTATTGGAGAGTCGGTGCAGACTAGATGAGCCGAATGGCCCCCTTCTGCACTGTTGATATTCTATGATTCTAAAAGCAGGACTAAATCATCAGGACAGAATATTGAGGAAGTTCTTTTCACACCGTGCCATCCACAATCCCCAGGGAGGTGCAGCACACTAATATGAAAGCAAATTACTGCAGATGCTGGAATCTGAAATGAAGCTCTGACGAAGGGTCACCCTGAATTGAAACATTGGTTCTATTCTCTCTCCACAGAGGCTCAGTAAGAAGTCTCACAATTTCAGGTTAAAGTCCAACAGGTTTATTTGGAATCACGAGCTTTTGGAGCGCTGCTCCTTCCTCAAGTGAGTGATGGAGTAGCGCTCCAAAAGCTCGTGATTCCGAATAAACCTGTTGGACTTTAACCTGGTGTTGTGAGACTTCTTACTGTGCCCACCCCAGTCCAACGCCGGCATCTCCACCTCATGGCTTCCACAGAGGCACACATGTGACAGAGTGACTCTTTCTCTTGCCTGCTCCAATCATATATCGTGGGCGGAATTCTCCCAAAAAAATTCCAAATGTCGAATTTGCCTGAAAACTGGAGCATTTCACGCTGTTTTTTTCAGTGGGAGTTCAGACTAGAATCTCCCACACTCAGTGCACTGCAGAGGCCACCAGCATGAAGATCATTAAATATCAGGGGCAGGGCTTATTCCCACTGGAGAGGCTGAAATCAGCGCACTGAGTGGGCCATAGCGCATGTGCTGAGACCGACGCATGCACAATGGCCCCGCACTGCTGGCCTCCCAATTGCTGGCCAGCCCCATGACCCCCACAGTGATGGTACTCCAACCCCTCCACAGCCTGAACACTGGCTCCCCAACCATTCCTGGGCCCAGCCCCACCCCGGCCCACCATGATCTCCAGCCCCCCAACCCCACCAATCCCCCCTCCAACAGTTAACCACCAACCCCTCAGTGCTGACCCCTCCTTCCCACGGTGTTGACCACCTCTTGCAGTGCCCACCCCCACCCCAGTCTGCCCCGATCGCTGGCTTCCCTTCTTCCCTAACCGAGCCCGACTGCAGAGTGGCAGCGGGACCCCCAACCCCCACCAATCGCCCCCCTAGGCCCTGTCCCCCATCAGGCACCCCGCCCCCCCCAGGCCCTGCCCCCATATGCCCCACCCCCTTGGCACTGCCCCATGCCCGATGGGCAATGCCAATGTGCAGACTCCGCACAGACAGTGACCCAAGCTGGGAATCGAACCCAGGTCCCTGGCATTGTGAGGCAGCAGTGCTAACCACTGTGCCACCCACAAACATAAAGTACAATACTTCCATCAATGAGTTTCCATTTTCCTATTCTCCAGCTAAGAAACAGTAAGTAGTCTCACAACACCAGGTTAAAGTCCAACAGGCTCATTTGGTAGCACGAGTTTTCGGGGCACTGCCCCTTCATCAGGTGAGTCAGACTCACCTGATGAAGGAGCGGTACTCCGAAAGCTTGTGCTACCAAATGAGCCTGTTGGACTTTAACCTGGTGTTGTGAGACTACTTACTGTGCCAACCCCAGTCCAACGCCGGCAACTCCACACCATCCAGCTAAGAAACAGAGATGTGGCTGGTCCCGGCCCTGTGTCCACACACTTGTGAAGCAACCATTAGTGATTTACCTTCTTGTGGAGCACATGCCTCACCACTGTGTGCCACACATTCCGTCATGCAGCATGACTCAATCTGCCCCGCAATCGGAAACGCCAACCTTCTGCCCGTCCTCCCACTGATACACAGGACAGAATGAATTTCCCACAGTGTGACAGCACTGCGGATGGGGGTCAACATCTTTTGGACTTTAAAAATTGGCAAGTCATGTTGCAGCTTTATAGAACCTTAGATCAGCCGCACTTGGAATAGAGTGTTCAATTCTGGTCGCCACACTACCAGAAGGATGTGGAGGTTTTGGAGAGGGTACAGAAAAGATTTACCAGGATGTTGCCTGGCATGGAGGGCATTAGCTATGAGGAGAGGTTGGAGAAACCTGATTTGTTCTCACTGGAGCGACGGAGGTTGAGGGGCGACCTGAGGGGCGAATGTGACAAGATTATGAGGGGCATGGACAGAGTGGATAGTCAGAAGCTTTATCCCAGGGTGGAAGAGTCAATTACTAGGGGGCACAGGTTTAAGGTGCGAGGGGCAAGGTTTAAAGACGTATGAGGCAGGTTTTTTACACAGAGGGTGGTGGGTGCCTGGAACTCGTTGCCGGGGGAGGTAGTGGAAGCAGATATGATAGTGACTTTTAAGGGGCGTCTTGACAAATACATGAATAGGATGGGATTGGAGGGATATGGTCCCCGGAAGGGTAGGGGGTTTTAGTTCAGTTGGGCAGCATGGTCGGTGCAGGCTTGGAGGGCTGAAGGGCCTGTTCCTGTGCTGTAATTTTCTTTGTTCTTTGTTTGAATCTGGTGTTGATAGTGCGCTCCTGGAGTTGTAACTGCAGCTTTATGATGGGAATGCTTTATTGGAACCCTGAGAGAAGTAGCAATAGGGCTCGATTCCCGGCTTGGGTCACTGTCTCTGTAGATCTGATGCAATGACAATGTCCATAAAAGGAGCAAGTCTATTCATTTAGAAGACATGAGTGTCACAGGCTGGGCCAGCAGTTGTTGCCCATCCCCAACTGCCCTCCATTTTAGAGGGCATTTGACAGTCAACCACATTGCTGTCCAGACCATGTCAGGGGAGCAGATTTCCTCCCCTACAGGACATGAGGGAACCAGATGGGTCATCGTTAGACTTTGAATTCCAGAGTTTTAGTGAATTACTAGTCCAATGACAATACCGCTACACCACTGCCTCCCCATCTGTAATAATTATCAATATTTTTAAGGAAGGCAATTTGTCTCCATGCGCAATTCCTGATCCTCAGCTGAAACTGGCAATGGGTGCATTAAAAACAGGGATGATTTGAGAGAAGTTGGGAAATAATGCTTCAACAATTATCTTTATCCATACAAAACAATAAGAATGTTCAAATCCAACAGATGTTCTTTACTGGCAATCTCACAGCCAAAAACGTTCCTTAAATTAATTTATTTACACCAATAAATCTGATAGAAATGCATTACCCTGTACATATATGTATGAATTAGCCACAAAAAATAACTTGCCAGATGAGAATTTATTATGCAGTAGCATGATAAATGAGAGGCTCAGCAGTCTAGGAGTTAGAGTATAACTGCATATAATTAATATTTGCGGTTCTTGTACAATATTAATTTGCTAAATTTAATCATATTTTAATCTCTCCTGGTTCGGCAGCAATAGGGCTTAAATTTCCAGCAATGAATTAAAATTGTCAATTAGACACTTTGAATAAGAACACCATATGAATCTAAGAGAAACCTTTTAAGCCGGTTATAAAAGGGGTGTTTGTAGGACTCTGTTTTCAAGGGAATGGTAAACATGATCTGCTTTATTGGACCTCTATTTCTGTGTGGTGGGGGAGGTGGAGCCCCATGGTGGTAGTGTTGCTGGACTAGTAATCCGGAGGGCCCAGGCTAATGCTCAGGAGACATGGGTTCAAATCCCACCAAGGTAGCAGGTGGGATTTAAATTCAATTAATTAATCTGAAATTAAAAGCCTATCTCAACAAAATTGACTAAGAAACTATCGCCGATTGCTGCAAAATAAACCCTGAATGCCTGTTAGGGAAGCAAATCTGTCATCCTTACTCTGTCTGGCCTACATGTGACTCCAGACCCCACAGAAATGTGGTTGACTCTCAACTGCCCTCTGAAATGATCCAGCGAATTTTTCAGTTCAAGGGCAATTAGTAGTGTTATAAATCATAGAATCCTGACAATGTAGAAGGAGGCCATTCGGCCCATTTAGCCTGCACCAACAACAATCCCACCCAGGCCCTATCGCCGTAATCCCATTTAGTTACCCAGCTAGTCTTCCTGACACTAATTTACCATGGCCAATCGACCTACCCACACATCTTTGGAGTATGGAAGGAAACTGGAGCACCTGGAGTAAACCCACGCAGACACAGGGAGAATGTGCAAACTCCACGCAGACAGTCACCCGAGGCTGGAATAAAACCTGGTTCCCTGGCACTGTGAGGCTGCTCCGGTTTCCTACCACAGTCCAAAGGTGTGCAGGTTAGGTTGATTGGCCATGCTAAATTGCCCTTTAGTGTCAGGGGGATTAGCAGGGTTATGGGAACAGGGCCTGGGTGGGATTGTGGTCGGTACAGACTCGATGGGCCAAATGGATTCCTTCTGTACTGTAGGGATTCTATGACTTCAGCAATTAACGGGCTGTGACAATGCCCAGAGGTGGGCAATGTTAGAGAGATGGAAGTAGGTGGTCTTGATGATGGAGAAAATGTAGTGTAATGGATGTCAGCTCTCTTTACAGAAATCCAGTCAGTCCCATTTGCCTGTTCTATCCCTGCAAGTTTTATTTCTTAAGGTGCCAAACTCCTTTTGAAACCATTAATTGTTTCTGCTTTCACTAACCTCATAGGCAGCAGGTTCCAGGCCATTGCCACTCGCTGCATTAAAGAGTTCTCCTTCACATCCCCAACATATCTCCTACCCAAAACCTTAAACCTGTGTCCTGTCACAGAGTTCCTTAACATGGGGTCGGAAACTCAGGGTCAAATAGATTGAGATTGGGAACAGATAGCTTGATGCTAAGAGAAGACACATGACATGGAGGCCAAAAGAGAAAATGCTGGAAAATCTCAGCAGGTCTGGAAGGAGAGAAAAGAGCTGACATTTCAAGTCCAGATGACCCTTTGTCAAAGCTAAAAGGCATAGAAAGTGGGAGATATTTATACTGTAGGGTGAGGGAATGAAAGATGATGTGGAGATGCCGGAGTTGGACTGGGGTGGGCACAGTAAGAAGTCTCACAACACCATGTTAAAGTCCAACAGGTTTATTTAGAATCGTGAGCCTTCGGAGCACTGCTCCTTCATCAGGTGAATGAATGATGAGTCATAGCCACAGAAACAAGGAGAAAGGCTAAGAGGTACTAACGGCAGTCCATAGAGAGAATAGAAGGTGTGAATGGCCAAACGGCAGAGAAGCTGAAATCAGAGGGTAAACTGTGACAGATGAAGATGTGGGGGGAGGGCGGAGATGGGTGGGAGAGAGGTGAATTTGAGAAAACTTTCATGACATGATATGGAAGGACTGGCTGGCAACAATGCAGTGAGTCCAGTGACTGTTCTCACCTGATTTATTCTTGTATTCAATGTCGAAACCCAGGATAAGGCTGTTTCCATCAAACCTCTGAGTCCAGCGGAGATTCATGCTTCGAGCCTTCACCTCTCTGATCTCCAGCTCAGGTGGGTCAGGTGGCTCTGTGGAGAAGAGAAATTAGGCAAGTGCAGCAAGTTAGTTAACTCTTCAACGCTAGCATCACGGCTATTGCTTATAGGGCAGCTATAATATTCTGTTAAGGACTCGACTGACCTCCAACAGGACAGTTTTCTCCGAGCCTCTTTGCTGAGTATATACAAAATGGCCGTTAATTACTTTGCTTCCATTGTTTAGATATGGAGCCAAAACAATTTTGAGATGGTGTAAGAAAGGGTTTGGACAAATAACTACCTGGCAAAAGCTGCACTGTCACCACATTTCCACTGTAAAGTAGACACTTTGCTTTCTATTGCAAAACTAAACCATTGTCTACTGAAGAAGGAAGTACATTTTGGGGAGCAGGTGTGATCGAAAATGCAAAGAAAGTAGAATCATAGAATCCTGCAGTGCAGAAGGAGGCCATTTGGCCCATCGAGTCTGCATCGACCACAATCCCATCCGGGCCCTATCCCCATGCATTTACCCTAGCTAGTCCCCCTGACACTAAAGGTCAATTTATCATGGCCAATCCACCAAACCTGCACATCTTTGGAGTGTGGGAGGAAACCTGACCAATACAGTACACAATACTCCAGATGTGGTCTCACAAATGCCCTGTAAAACTGAAGATTAACCTCCCTACTTTTATAATCACTTCCCCATGCAATAAGCAATAATATTCTTCCAGTTTTCTTATTTACTTTCTGTGCTTGGAGACCAGCCTTTTTGAGATTCATGCTCTTAGACACCCAGGTCCCTCTGCACCTCAGAGCCCTTCATTAAGAGTGTGCAATTAAAAGGCCTTAGAGGTTTTGTGGTTACATATAATGATACTGGGTCAATCAAGGAGGTTCTGTGCATAACCCCTAGTCCATGTTGAGTTAGTTTATCAATTTCCCTCAGCATCCACAGCTCTAGGTGTGAAAATTGGCCGGAGATCCCATTTGTGATTACAATCAAATCAGGTCTTTTGGCAACACGTGTGTGGATATCACCAAAGAACAGCTGAGATTGCACTATGATGACTCTCACTGGGCTACCCTGTGAAGATTGTTAACAAGGCTATCTTTCCTTACATATGTTCATATCATATTGCAAAGTTGATGATTTGATTTTGGAGGCCATTAGGAGATCTGCACTGACAGGGCCACAAATGCAGAGTTGACTATTACAGAACCACGGTACAGGCTCTAAACTTCCACAAACTCACTTACACTTATAATACTGAGCTGATGGGACCTAAAAGCTACCATAGCATTTTTCATTCTCCACATTGAGCTAAGACATTCTAAAACCAGTAACTAATATTAAAATGCTCGTTATAACAGGTTGTTACACCTGGTCCAAAGCCAATTGATTGCGCCAAGGGGTGAAATTCAATTGTGTCTCTAAGGAAGTCCGGGCAGCACGGTAGCACAGTGGTTAGCATTGCTGCTTCACAGCTCCAGGGACCTGGGTTCGTTTCCCGGCTTGGGTCACTGTCTGTGTGGAGTTTGCACATTCTCCCCGTGTTTGCGTGCGTTTCCTCCGGGTGCTCATGTTTCCTCCCACAGTCCAAAGATGTGCGGGTTAGGTTGATTGGCCATGCTAAAATTGCCCTTTAGTGTCCTGAGATGTGTAGGTTAGAGGGATTAGCGGGTAAGTATGTAGGGATATGGGGGTAGGGCCTGGGTGGGATTGTGGTCAGTGCAGACTCGATGGGCCGAATGGCCTCTTTCTGCACTGTAGGATTTCTATGATTCTATGAAGTCAACATGTCAGGGGTGGACCTGATGGGAAGCAGGCAGAGCACTGAGGATGACTGTATTTTTTGCCTCTGCTCTCACAATGAAAATAGAAGCAAAGACAGAAGTTATGACGAGTTGATCTTTGACTTGCTCGTGACTTTATCCCTCTTATCTCACTGAACACAGGCTGAAGTCAGGGCGGCATGGTGGCACAGTGGTTAGCACTGCTGCTGCTTCACAGCATCAGGGACCCGGGTTCAGTTCTGGTCTCGGGTCACTGTCTGTGCGGGGTTTGTACATTCTCCCCGTGTCTGCGTGGGTTTCCTCTGGGTCCTACAGTTTTCTCCCGCAGTCCAAAGATGTCAGATTAGATGGATTGACTAAGCTAAATTGCCGATTAGTATCCCAGGGTGTGGAGGTTAGGGGGATTAGCGAGGTAAATGTGTGGGGTTATGGGGATAGGGCCTGGTTAAGATGCTCTTCCGGAGAGTTGGTGCAAACTTGATGGACCAAATGGCCTCCTTCTGCACGTTAGGGATTCTATGACCTTTGACTTTTGAGTGACTTTATCCCTCACTGAACACAGGCTGAACTTAGGGCGGCACGGTGGCACACTGTGAGGTACTGCTGCCTCACAGCGCCAGGGACCCGGGTTCAATTCTTGGCCTTGGATAACCATCTGTGTGGAGTTTGCACATTCTCCCTGTGTCTGTGTGAGTTTCCTCCGGGTGCTCCGATTTCCTCCCACAATTGAATGATGTGTACGTTAGGTGGATTGGTAAGTAATGGGGGTAGGGTGGAGGGAAGGGCCTGGACGGAATGCTCTTTTGGAGACTAGGTGTTAACTCAATGGCCTCTTTCTGCACTGTAGGGATTCTATGGTAATATATACAAGATATCAGAAATAAATGTGGGCTGCAATTAACATAGAAACCCTACAGTGCAGAAGGAGGCCATTCGGCCCATCGAGTCTGCACCGACCACAATCCCACCCAGGCCCTCCCCCCACATATTTTAAGACATCGGTGACACATGCATGCAAAAATACCCCGGTAAATCTGACCATTGGAGAAAAGTAATATTGAGAACGATATATAAGATTGAAGTCTTGTGCGAGGGAATGGGATGATGCAACCTCCTTGTATATTTGCTGTTAAATCTCCTTGCAACACGTTTAGACACTTGTGAGAATCTCAACTACTCCTCTGGCTTTTCGGGACAAAGCATTGAGTCAGTGTGAATGTTCAGTGCAAAAGGCTTGAGGACCTGCATTGGCCGCAAATCTGGATTGAGACACTCCGCACCTTCAACAGGAGTTGTGCTGAGATCCTGGAGTTGAGTGTAAAGGTGCTGCTGATAAATATCAACAGCTTTCCTCCAGAGTTCAGATGCATCAAACAGGCAAAATGCGCGCGTAATCGTAACGAGTACCTTGAACTGTGAGTTGAATGAGTCCTCGGTCCTCGCCATAGGAATTGATTGCGTGGCAGGAGAAGAAGCCGGAATCCCCTCGATCCGCAGGCGTAATCTACAGGAGACAGGCAACAGGGCAGAAATTGAACATTGCAACAAAGTGTCACGTGTGAGGCCCCAACTCTCTAACAAAACTCACACAAACTGCCACCAAGTACACAAACAGTATTGACAAATACAGTGTACCAACTTTAACCTAGAGTATATGAAGAGTTCAGAGCCAGCACCAGCTTAGACCAAATGTCTTATTTCATCGAATCAGACAGTGTAGAAGAGGCCCTTTGGCCCATTAAGTCTGCACCTACATGTGAGAAACACCTGACCTCCCACCTAATCCCATCTACCAGCACTTGGCCCATAGCCCTGAATGTTAAGATGTGCCAAGTGCTGATCACTTTTTGAAAGATGTGAGGTAACCCGCCTCCACCGCCCTCGCAGGCAGCGCATTCCAGACCGTCATTGCCCTCTGGGTAAAAACGTTTTTCCTCAAAGTCCCCCTAAATCTCCTACCCCTCACCTGGAACCTATGTTCCCTCATGGCTGACCCTTAGGGGAACAGCTGCTCCTTATCCACTCTGTCCTTTCCCCTCATAATCTTGTACACCTCGATCAGGTTGCTCCCTCAGTCTTCTCTGCTCCAACGAAAACAACCCAAGCCTATCCAACCTCTCGTCATAACTTAAATGCTCCATCCCAGGCAGTATCCTGGTGAATCTCCTCTGCACCCCCTCCAGTGCAATCACATCCTTCCTATGATGGATTCTGCAGCCGAGGGAGGAATCTTTGATGGTGGAAAGTTAGTGGACTCTGGAATGATGCTGAAACTGGACTTTACACCCGTTTTCCCCAGGAAAATGCAAAGAGGTTTAATTTAAAGAAACAATCTCCCAAACCTAAAATAAAGACAAAATACTGCAGATGCTGGAATTCTGAAACAAAAACAGAAAATGCTGGAAAAACTCAGCAGGTTTGGCAGCATCTGTGAAGAGGGAAACAAGAGTTACCATTTTGAGTCCAATATGAATCTTCTTCAGAGCTCGGAAGAAAAGTCACACGGGCTCCAAACGTTAACTCAATTTTCTCCCTCCACGGATGCTGCCAGACCTGTTGAGTTTTTCCAGCATTTTCTGTTTTTGTTTCAATCTCCTGAACCTATTCAGCATTCGAAACACATCTTATGCCAAAGTGGTTTGAGCACTGTCGGGGCATCCCCTGGTGGACAGCTAAACCCTGAAGTGGCCAGTAAGGGACCCAAATGCCTGTCTAAGGATTGAAACCAGAAATTATTTTACCTTGAACGCGACTGGCATTGGACCTGTAAGTTTAGAAACATAGAAGATAGGAGAATTCTCCCCAGAGTGCTATATCCAGACGCCTCTCGAATAAATTCAATGTTTTGGCATCAACTACTTCCTGTGGTAGTGAATTCCACAGGCTCACCACTCTTTGGGTGAAGAAATGTCTCCTCACCTCTCTTCTAAATGGTCTACCCTGAATCCTCAGATTGTGACCCCTGGTTCTAGACTCCCCCACCATCAGGAATATCCTCCCTGCATCTACGGGATTTAGGATTATCTTGTCAACACGTGATCTAATGAGAGGTTCTCTAAGGGACAAATGGACAAAATTAACAAGTATCGATTTAGTTGTTTGGTAGCACAGAACTTGTGTATTGCTGAAAAAAGAGACTTTGTTTCGTCAAAGCTTTTCATCTTGCACTCATCAGGACATTCATCAGAATACAATGCAAGGGAAATCCAAACATGGAAACTGTATGAGGAAAGAGAGTTGATCGGTTGGCAAGTACGCTCTACTAGACACGTTGTCATGGAAAAATGCAGCAGTTGATGGTGACTGACAGTTAACTGCCAAGCATTGCTTGAAATTTAAGCCTGATTGGTCAAGCAAATGGCTGTCACTTATTTTGTTTAATGTATATGTGTATATATTAATAAACAAGGCACTGTAGGGATTCTATGATTCTCATCCAAAAAATAAACGTCAAGGCAAATGCAGCCCTGTTTGGAACATCGCCTTTGATAGTTGTATAAAGTAGGAGGGAATTTTAAAATTAAAAAATCTGGGTAAAAGCATTTGGCTGTTTATCAGCGCTTGTTGGGTCCTTTGATTAAACATTGAATGTGGTCAGTGTGTCTTCAGCGTTGGAACCCTCGTCCGTCGAAAGCCTGCCGGTCGATTCTAATCAGCACCGAGGCATTTTTCACTTGATGATTCTTGTTCAGTTCTAATCAGATCCTGCAACCTGGGGAAGCGGAGTGCTGATTGGGATCCCGCCTCGGCAGGGAGCCGCGGTGCTCTGCTAAGTAGCAATTTTCTCAGCAAAAGGCTCTTGTTACCTGGTGCACAGGCGGCGCAGTTATAGAGGCACTTCTTCCCGTGCCTTAATGCTGTTTCATTTTCGTCAAGGAGTTATATTCGCCTGCAATCTTGGCCACTTGATGAAAATATCCACCTTGGCCGATGTAAACTGCAGCTCCTGCCTGACATTTTCTTTTCATTTAGCAATGCGGGTTGCAATGACTTGGTCAACAGCTTGGCTTGCTCATTGGCCTGCCTCTCGTGTCTGCCTCGACGAAAACTTTCCAGCTTTAAAGTGCAGTGTCTCCCGGAAGCACTTGAGTGGAGTAGAGCCAGGGGAAGTCAGCACATGACCCCCTTTTGTTTCTGGTTGCCGTATTCTGAATGGCGTTCCAGCCCTTGAGTGTGGGTCAGTGAATGGATGAGTGAGTGATGTAGGGAAAAGGAAGGTGGGTAAAGTGGGTGCGTACAGAATCAGAGAATCCTACAGTACAGAAGGAGGCCATTTCATAGAATCATAGAATCGTAGAATCATAGAAACCCTACAGTGCAGAAAGGGGCCATTTGGCCCATCGAGTCTGCCACAATCCCACCCAGGCCCAACCCCATATCCACCCACTAATCCCTCTAACCTATGCATCTCAGGACACTAAGTAGCAATTTAGCATGGCCAATCAACCCAACCCGTTTTTCTGTCAACGTAAACCACATCCATAAGGATTTCTTCTTCGAACGGTTGCCACAACTGGAAATACGATTGGGCGGAATCTTGTTGAGGTGTCAGGGACCGACTGGAGAGCTGGAGCCATTTCCTACCCCTCTTCATTTACCTCAATCAGCATAAGTGTGATGACTTCAGTCGGGCCTGCTAGAGTATGAATTCCCTGATTGAGTCCCCCATCTATAGATCCCGTCGTCCAACCCGACTGTCTGCCTTTCCACCGTGGCTACATTCATGGCCCGGTGTCCCTGGAAAGGGAGCATTCAGTGTCCAAGGGCACAGCTGATGCCTTCCATGCCCGCTGGGCACCACAGGGACGGGGGTGTATCATTGACCTCTTTAATCACATTTTAATTTGATGTTTTAAGTTTTCTTTCCGCTTTGTCTTTTGTCTCAGGCGGTTCCTCTCCTTTTTGAGAGCTGCCCCTTTTGAGTTGTCCCTGAGTTAATTTGATTTTGTTTATTTGGTTGGACAGCAAAAAATGTCTCTGATTGAGTCCACACTAAAAGATGTCCCTGATTGAGTCCTAATTGATGGCCCAATCAGGGGAGCCTCATGTTCCCTATTTAAAGTAGGTGTGTCAGTCTCTCTGCCTGCTGAAGCAGGGAGACTTTAACCTGGTGTTGTTAGACTTCTTACTGTGTTTACCCCAGTCCAACGCCGGCATCTCCACAGCAGGGAGCACACAGAGAGCACTCTGTTATGTACTATGCCTTGTAAATAAAGGAAATTTTGGTGACGGGACCTTTGCCTCTGTGGATTTATTACAATAAGCTCACTCTCTACCTCTAGCTTCCTCTCCTGTACATATGGGTGGCACGGTAGCACAGTGGTTAGCACTAAGTGTGATAAGCCTACCTTCAATGTCGAGACAACCTCTTCTCCATTGTCCTTGGTCGCCACTGAGTACCGGAACATCCTGTCTGGGTCAATCACTGTGTCCTCCTTCTCCCAGCGAATTATGATTGGCCGCTCTCCACGGGCTGTACAGTTAAGTTCCTTGTTCTGGCCTTTAATGGCAATAGTGGTGTTGGGATGAGATGTAATCATTGCTGGGACTGGATTAAAGAGAGGAACAGGTAACTATTTAAGCCAACGTAAGAAACAGACCATAATTGAGTGAATGATATGACTACAGCAGAACAAACAGACAAAAACACCATGGATGACAAAGCTAGTGCCACTATCTATATTAGAGAGTATAACTGGACAGTGCGGGACATTATCAAGTCAAATCTTCCAGTGGGGTGTTGTTATTTTTAAACAAGCCACATGTATACATTTATGAAATGTGGACATTGCTGGCAATGGCAAAATCTATTCCCCATCCAATAGTTCCCCTCAAGAAGGTATTGGTGAGCTGTCTTCTTGGCAACGGATGGCACGGTGATGCAGTGGTTAGCACTGTTGCCTCACAGTGCCAGGGACCCGGGTTTGATTCCAGCCTTGGGTTACTGTCTGTGTGGAACTTGCACATTCTCCCTGTGTCTGCATGGGTTTTCTCCGGGTGCTCCGGTTTCCTCCCACAGTCCAAAGATATGCAAGTTAGGTTGATTATCATTGCTTAGTGTCAGGGGGATCTGCAGGGTAAATACGTGGGGTTATATGGATACGGCCTGGGTGGGATTGTTGTTGGTGCAGGTTCGATAGGCTGAATGGCCTCCTTCTGTACTATAGAGATTCTATGATTCTAAATACGTGGGGTTATGCGGATAGAGTCTGGGTGGGATTGTTGTTGGTGCAGGCTCGATGGGCTGAATGGCTTCCTTCTGCACTGTAGGGATTCTATGATTCTATGTGTTGAAGGTGTTTCCACAGACATTGCAGATGGTAGTGAGGGTGAGGATTTGGAGGCACGAACAATAATGGGATGATGGGCGCATGTCCGAGTCACGACGGTGTGTGACTTGGAAGGAACCATTACGTGCAGAATTTGACTGGGGTGGGCGGTAGTGAGTGAAGGAGCTTCACGCTTGGATTGCAGGGCCTTCAATTATTGAGGTCTTTAAATGGCCACTTAATGGTCTTTTCCCACCCTGCCTCAATTTTTAGGTTGGTGCGTGGTGTGGGTAAGGTGGAATAGTGGCATTAAACATTTTCCCATCCTGTGTTGGGTGGGGATTGCCACACTCTGAAGGCCCCTCAGAGATAGGGCCCCCCGGGACGTTGGAACTCTGGGAGCCCCCACCCCTGCCTGGTCTACCCACTGAAGCCACGATCTCCCCCCTCCCCAACCTCCCCCCACCGGGTGTTCCCTATCATCCTGACCGCAGGACCCTTGGGACTCACCTTTTCAGGGGTCCCTGGACTTAGTTGCAGGTGGAGCACTGCAGTACTGCTTCTGGCCACTGCAGCACTGTGCCTGGCCGGGTTGAAGAGCTGTCAACCAATCTGATTGCCAACAGCTCTTACGGGCGGAACGTCCTTCCAAAGGTGGACAGAAGTCCTGCCCGTTGTCAATCAATGCTCAAGTCCGCGTTAAATGGCAGCAGGAGTTTGAGAGCCGACGGGTGTGCACTAGGTGCCAACTCTTGGGATGGAGAGTGGCAATTGTTTTTCTCCAATTAATTCACTCACTGGGAAATATCCTGATGTATTCTACGGTCTACACCTCCCATGTGTGCTTATCTTAATCCGGAAAAACCCACCGCCAGATTGGGGCTCAAACCCACGGAGAAAACAGAGATAAAGCTTTATGGACCAGATATGCCAAGTCCCTGCAAGAATTGAATTAGACTGGTACAACAGTTAAACAATTCAATCTCCAGGTAAAACTAGTCAACTCAGATCTCTCTGAATCAAAGCAAAATACTACGGATGCTGGAATCTGAAACAAAAACAGAAAATGCTGGAAAATCTCAGCAGGTCTGACAGCATCTGTGGGGAGAGAATAGAGCCAACGTTTTGAGTCTGGATGACCCTTCGTCAGACCCTTCTTCAGCTCTGACGAAGGGTCATCCAGACTCAAAACATTGGCTCTATTCTCTCCTCACAGACGCTGCTGAGATTTTCCAGCATTTTCTGTTTTTGTCTCTCAAAATCAAACCAGGGAGAAGGTGGCATGGCGGTAATGTTGTTGGACTTGTCATCCAAGAACCCAGGCTAATGCTCTGGGCACATGGGTTCAAATCCCACCACGGCAACTGGTGGGCTATGATTCAATTCCTAAAAATCTGGAATAGAAAGGTAGTCTCGGTGATGGTGACCATGACAACTACCATCAATTGCCATAAATAAAACCCATCTGCTTCACTAGTCTGGTCCTCACTTTGTGACTCCAGATCTACAACAATCTGGTTAACTCTCAACTGCCCTCTGGAAATGGCCTAGCAAGTCACTCAATTCAAGGGCAATTAGGGATGGGCAACAAATGTTGGCCTTGCCAGCGATGCCCACATCCCATGAAATAAATTTAGAAAGGAGCTAAACTGAAGCTGTCCATGAGACATCATGGGAATTACTGAAACTATAACGAACACTTCAGCAGAGCAATGCACCACCTAACACCGGCCACATACCAAGGGTCACTGTAAGACCATAAAACTATAAGACATAGGAGCAGAATTAGGCCACTCGGCCCATCGAGTCTGTTCCTCCATTCAATCATGGCTGATATTTTTCTCATCCCCATTCTCCTGCCTTTTCCCCATCACCCCTGATCCCCTTATTAATCAAGAACCTATCTATCTCTGTCTTAAAGACACTCAATGACCTGGCCTCCACAGTCTTCTGCGGCCAAATGTTCCACAGATTCACTACTCTCTGGCTGAAGAAATTCCTCCTTACCTCAGTTTTAAAGGATCATCCCTTTAGTCTGAGGTTGTGCCCTCTGGTTCTAGTTTTTCCTATTAGTGGAAACATCCTCCCCACATCCACTCTATCCAGGCCTCGCAGTATCCTGTAAGTTTCAATAAGATCCCCCCCTCATCCTTCTAAACTCTAACAAGTACAGACCCAGAGTCCTCAACCATTTGTCATACGACAACCTCTTCATTCCAGGGATCATTCTTGTGAACCTCCTCGGGACCCTTTCCAAGGCCAGCACATCCTTCCTTAGATACGGGGCTCAAAACTGCTCACAATACTCCAAATGGGGTCTGACCAGAGCCTTATATCGCCTCAGAAGTACATTCCTGTTCTTGCATTCTCGCCCTCGCGACATGAATGCTAACATTGCATTTGCCTTCCTAACTGCCGACTGAACCTGCACGCTAACCTTAAGAGAATCTTGAACAATGACTCCCCAAATCCCTTTGTATTTCTGATTTCCTCAGCATTTTCACTTCCAATGAAAGTCGCCAAAGTCCCAGAGGTTGCCGTTTTTTAAGAGAGTAGAGCTGATTGGTGGTGATTTAACCTGAGGATCACTGAGGGGCAGGGCCTTCATGAATAACCTCAGCCGGAACGGGAATTGAACCCGTGTTGTTGGCGCCTCTCTGCACCACAAACCAGCCATCCAGCTAACTGAGCTAATCCGACCCCCACTTCCAATGAGTAATTCATCGCGTGATGTAGTCGGAGGTGCTTCAATGTGATTCGGCGTCTCTGCAATTGCAGTCATTTATCGCACAGGTTGTCTAAAGCAGGAATGACACAGCTGACCAACCCTGGAACACAGAGGCCGACTAATTAGTTCCATTCATCATCCTGGCTGCGGTCAGCTGCCTCGGTACTGACCAGGAATCAGATCTGGAGCTTTCGTTGTTCAAACCTCTCAGCTCTACAACGAAGAGTGCTCCTGCCAATGGAATCATTGGAGACATTGGCCGGAATTTTATCGGCCTGCCCGCCACGGGAATCGGAGTGGGCGAGGGGCGGAGCATGGGAAGGTCCGTTGACCTCGGGTGGGATTTTACAGTTTTGGGTCGAGCGAGGCCATAAAATCCCGCCCAATAGGAATAATTTGGCACTTACTATTCAATAGAATGACAGAGGAGGAAAACGCAGGAGGAAGCAAATCAACTGGATTGGTCACCAGACTGATTCCAGGGATGAAAGGGTTGATGTATGAAGAGAGGTTGAACCATTTGGGCTTATACCTGCTGGAGTTCAGAAGAATAGTAAGAAGTCTCACAACACCAGGTTAAAGTCCAACAGGTTTATTTGGTAGCAAATACCATAAGCTTTAACCTGTTGGACTTTAACCTGGTGTTGTGAGACTTCTTACTGTGCTTACCCCAGTCCAACGCCGGCATCTCCACATTCAGAAGAATGACAGGGGATCTGATCGAGGTATATAAAATTTTTAAAAAGGATTGATAAAGTAAATGCAGACCAAATGTTTCCTGTTATGGGGCAATCTAGAACAAGAGGTCACAGGTATAGGTTGAGAGGTGGTAGATTTAAAACTGAGATGAGGAGGAACTACTTCTCGCAGAGGGTGGTGAATTTGGGGAATTTGCTGCCCCCATAGCGCGGTGGAGTCTGAATCATTAAATGGTTTCAAGAAGGAAATAGATATGTTTCTCATTAAAAAAGGGTTAAAGGGATATAGGGAACAGGTGGAGAGGTGGATTTGAGACCCAGGGAGAGATCAGCCGTGATCTGATTGAGTGGCGGAGCGGGCTCGAAGGGCTGAATTTGCCGACTTCCGCTCCTATGTTCCTAACTGAAGGCAGAGGATCCAGGAATGACGTATTGCAAAATTACGTTTTTGGATGAGAGAATTAAGGGACCAGAAAGTTAAAGCGATTTTCCATTCTCCATGTACTGTGAGCAGAGAACATAGGTGGCTTCTAAGGAACTGGCCTGTTTTCAGGGGAACTGAACAAAATAAAATAAAGATCACTGTTAATTCTTGAAAGAGAATGTTGTTTTTTTTCCAGCAGATGGTGTTTTTTTTGCTCTCAGGCCCATTTTTATTTCCGCTTTGAATGATCCAAATCCACCCTCCCAGCAAGGCAATGCGGGTTTCTAATTCACACGTTTTCTTTTGGATAAATGTATTTTTTTTTTAAACAGCATCCTGCTCTATCCCAGCAGAACAAATGAAAACTCTGTTTGGTTTCCAATTTCTCTCTTGTCCAACTTAATCAGATTGGTTTGACAGAGATGTGAGGCTGTTGCGGCATACTGAGCAGCTCAGACATCCAAGGTGTCTGGCAAGAGAATGGGCATCAGACATGAGCAACAGATGCTGGATTATAAAGGATAGGAGAAGGCTGGCCACTCGGATTGGCACATCTGGTGGATCTCAGGTGGAAGCCGAACCGACCAGGTTCGTGAGCGGAAAGGGGTTCAATGTGAAGTTGTGAATGCGATGTGGGGGGGTGAAATTGGGGTCTGTTTGGAAGGCGACACAAACTAAACCAGGGCAAACGCAAAGCAAATCACGTAAAGCAAATCAGAAGCCAGTTTTCCAATTTCCATTTGGCCTAAAGTTTCCAGTCCCGGCTGCAGCGGGAGTCGTCGCAGGCGGAACGGAAAATTTGACACAACAGGAAAAGGTCCACTGACTTTGGGGCGGAATTTCCACTCTTGGGGGTGGGCAGGACTGGAAAATCCTGCTCATAGGCTGGAATTTTCCAGGCATTACCGCTGGCAGGACCTCCCAGCCCCACCAACGTTTAACCCCCCCCCGCGGCAGTTTCCAGGGAATGCACGCAATGGGAAACCATTGTTGACAGCAGTGGGACCTTAAGATTCCATTACCCGCCAATGACAGGTCCCCTCTGCCACCCTGAAACATGCCGCTGCGGGTGTGGAAAATCCCACCTATCATATCAGAGATCACAGAAGCAGGGAGTGGCATAGTGGCGTTGTCGTTGGACTAGTATTTCAGAGACTCAGGGAAAAGGTCTGGGGACCCAGCTTCGAATGCCACCACAGCGATGGTGAAATTTAAATTCAATTAAGGAAGTCTGGAATCAAAAGTCTAATGGTGAGTATTAAACTCCCATCAATTGTTGTAAAAATCCATCTGGTTCACTAATGTCCTTTCGGGAAGGAAATCTGCTGTCCTTACCCGGTCTGGCCTACATGTGACTCCAGAGCCACAGCAATGTGGTTGACTCTTAAATGTCTTCAGGGATGGGCAATAAATACTGACCCAGCCAGCGACGCCCACATCCCATGAACAAATACATTTTTAAAAAGAGGCCATTTGGCCTATCAGACGGGTGCTACCTAAGGTCCTTAAATGTCTGCTTAATGGCCTTATCCCAGCTCGCCTCCATTTTTAGGCGAGTGGGAGCCGGTATGGGTAGGGTAGGAAAGTGACATTAAACATTTTCTCCATCCTGGGGGTGGTGTGGTGGGGGGTGGGGTGCCTCAGTCTGAAACCCCCTCTCCCCCCCCCTCAGCGTACATATCTCTATGCTTTCCCCACAGCCCTGTAATCATTATTGCCCTTCAGTACAAAAATTACTTTTGAATCTGATCCCGCCACCTTTTCAGCCAACGCACTCTAGTTCATCCTCTCGGGATGTGTCACAGCTTGGCATGGCTCCTGCCCTGTCCAAGACCGCAAGAAACTACCAAAGGTTGTGAACGTAGCCCAGTCTATCACGCAATCCAGCCTCCCATCCATTGACTCTGTCTACACTTACTGCTGCCTCAGAAAAGCAGCCAGCATATTTAAGGACCCCACGCACCCCGGACATTCTCTTTTCCACCTTCTTCTGTCGGGAAAAAGATACAAAAGTCTGAGGTCATGTACCAACCCACTCAAGAACAGCTTCTTCCCTGCTGCCATCAGACTTTTGAATGGACCTCCCTCACATTAAGTTGATCTTTCTCTACACCCTAGACTGTAACACTACATTCTGCACGCTCTCTTTCCTTCTCTATGGACGGTATGTTTTGTCTGTATAGCGCGCAGGAAACAATATTTGACAATAATAAATCAAATCAAAACCTTATCAAAAACAAGTTTCCCCATGTCGCCTTTCTATCCACTGCATTAAACTGTTTTAAAAAAAATTCTTTCTTCAGATCCCTGTTGCCCAGCCTCCTGCCCTGGCCTAACCACTGTACTAGACCACAAGATTAGAGAGGAAGTCAAACACCTGAGCAACAGGACCCAGAGTTCCATGCAGCAGGAAGTTCTGAGACCAGACTGTGACCATCTATTGGAACTGTTCCATGTTGCTGACACAACTTCTGTTCGGCTAATGAAGAATTAAATTATTCATGTTCTGCTTTCATTAAATATTTCAATTAGTAATAAAATTAATAATGAGTCAATAAACTTTTATGTACACAAAATAATGGCTGCCTTTGTTTTGTGCTTAGGGAGGCTATTCCATGCAGCTCACTGCATGAGCCAAAATAGATTACAGCAATAAACATCTTACAGAGCATAGCCCCAAGTGAACTGGGCTACACTCCGGTAACTGAAGGCAGCAGATTACATTGGAAATGGACAGTTAATCTTACTTTAGGAAAACAAATTCTGCTTTCAGAGAAGTCATTCTTCATCCTTGGAGTGGGAAAGGACATTGATGGATCTTGCACCCTGGGGGAAGGTATTTGGGGTTGGGGGGAGGATCTTTGCTTTGTCACTGTGGTTAATCCACACCTGAATGCATTAAGAAACAGCCCCGCAGCTTCATTTACTCTGGCAATTTGGTCATGGGAGTTTGGGGTGGGAGAGATGGGATAAAACATCCAGGATACTTACAGGATATTGCGAGGCCCGGATAGAGTGGACATGGAGAGGATGTTTCTATGAGTAGGAAAAACTAGAACCAGAGGGCACAACCTCAGGCTCAAGGGACGATCCTTTAAAAAGGATGAGGAGGTATTTCTTCAGCCAGAGAGTGGTGAATCTGTGGAACTCTTTGCCGCAGAAGGCTGTGGAGGCCAGGCCATTGACAGAGATAGATAGGTTCTTGATGAATAAGGGGATCAGGGGTTAATGGGGAAAAGGCAGGAGAATGGGGATGAGAAAAATATCAGCCATGATTGAATGGCGGAGCAGACTCGATGGGCCGAGTGACCTAATTCTGCTCCTATGTCTTATGGCCTTATGGTCCAGGGTCAAAATGGCACAGTGCTTAGCACTGCTGCCTCACAGCGCCAGGGACACAGGTTCGATTCCCAGCTTGGGTCACTCTCTGTGCGAAGTTTGCACGTTCTCCCCGAGTCTGCGTGGGCTTCCTCCGGGTGCTCCTGTTTCCTCTCACAGTGCGAAAGACGTGCTGGTTAGGTGCATTGGCCACATTAAATTCTCCCTCAGTGTAGCGACTAGGGGGATTTTCACAGTAACTTCATTGCAGTGATAATATAAGCCTACTTGAGAGACTAATAAATAAACTTAAATATAAACTTTTAAAAAAATACAGTGACACAGTGGTTATCACTGCTGCCTCACAGCGCCAGGGACCCGGGTTCAATTACAGCTTTGGGTGACTGTCTGTGTGGAGCTTGCACGTTCTCCCCGTGTCTGTGTGAGTTTCCTCTGGGTGTTGTGGTTTCCTCCCACAGTCCAAGGATGTGCAGGTTAGGCGCATTGGTCATGCTAAATTGCCCCTTAGTGTCCCAAGATGTGTAGGTTAGGGGGATAAATGCATGGGGCTACGGGGATCGGGCCTGGGTGGGATGCTCTGTTGGAGAGTCGGTGCAGGCCCAATGGGCCAAATGGCTTCTTTCTGCACTGGAGGGATTCTATTCCATGGAAGAAGAAAATGGCAGGCACTTTTCCTCCCAATGGGGTGGCACGGTGGCACAGTGGTTAGCACTGCTGCCTCACAGTGCCAGGAATTCCAGCCTTGGAATACTGTCTGTGTGGAGTTTGCACATTCTCCCCGTGTCTGCGTGGGTTTCCTCCGGGTGCTACGATTTCCTCTCACAGTCCAAAGATGTGCGGGTTAGGTTGATTGGCCTACTAAATTGACCCCAGTGTCAGGGGATTAATCTTAATCCCGACTGTTCTGTCAGTTCAGCTTCTCACCTGAATCTCCGCACTCTGTGCACTGCAGAGGTCCCAGTCGTGAATCTCATTAAAAACCCAGGAGGCGGGGCCTATTCGCGCCGGAGTCTGAAAGTTCTGGAACTCTGCGCATGCGCAGTGGTCCCGATCTGTCAGTCTCCCCATTTGCTGGCCAGTGAGGTTATGGGATAGGGCCTGGGTAGGATTGTGGTCGGTGCAGACTCCATGGGCCAAATGGCCTCCTTCTGCACTGGAGGGATTCAATTCCATGGAGGAGAATGGCAGGGCCACTGGCACTTTTCCTTCCAATTGTCTCTCTGGAAAGTTAGGGTACTGATCCAGGGTTAATGACAGCTCCTTTGATCACCCGCCACGTGCGAGGAGAGAGAGTGAATGTCAGCTGTCTAGAAGCCCAACTGTGCGTCTGATCAGTAGAAAGCTTGGGGAGCGTATTCCTGCCTTCAGTGCGGTGACTCATCCAGTGAATGGAATTAAAAATAGCT
The DNA here is from genome assembly GCF_964213995.1 of Mustelus asterias. Lineage (NCBI taxonomy): Eukaryota > Metazoa > Chordata > Chondrichthyes > Carcharhiniformes > Triakidae > Mustelus > Mustelus asterias. The sequence goes on from NC_135827.1 coordinate 33,544,343, forward strand.
TGGTGTGAGCATCCCACTCATCCATCCAAACCTCTCAAGTTTTGTCGTGAAACATCCATCAGTCAAGAGGGTGAAAGTATAGTGAGAGGCAGGGTTGCAGCAAACAAGAGAAACAATATTTATAAATGAAATTCAGGGGCTGTGATGACGCAGAGGCCACTGTGCAGCTTAAGCTCAGCACATTCAGCTGGTGATTGAGCTGGTGAGCAAGCTCAGTGCCGGCGGCAGTGACGGCAGCTTGCCCAGATCAGCAATTCCCAAAACATGGTCCTTTTCGAATGCCATTTAGCAAAGCGGTGCTTGTGATTTCTCCGTCTCTGAAATGGGCGAGAGTTGCTAAACCTGAGGTAAGAATTTCTTTGCGCACCTCACCCTTCTTATTGCCACAAGCAACAACACCTCCTCCACGATTATCCTCCAACACCGGTGCCCCACAAGGCTGTGTCCCTAGCCCCCTTACTATACTCCTTATACAACTGTGACTGTTTGGCCAGATTCTCCTCCAACTCGATTTTCAAGTTTGCTGATGACACCACCCGTGGTGGGTTGGATCTCAAACAGCGACGAGACGGAGTACAGGAAAGAGATAGAGAATCTGGTGAACTGATGCAGCGACAATAATCTCTCCCTCAATGTCAACAAGATGAAAGAGATAGTCATTGACTTCAGGAAGCGTAGTGGAGAACATGCCCCTGTCTACATCAATGGGAATGAAGTAGAAATGGTCGAGAGCTTCAAGTTTTTAGGTGTCCAGATCACCAACAACCTGCCCTGGCCCCCGCCCCCCCATGCCGACACTATAGTTAAGTTAGCCCACCAACACATTTACTTTCTCAGAAGACTAAGGAAATTTGGTATGTCCACAACGGCTCCCATCAACTTTTACGGATGCACTATAGAAAGCATTCTTTCTGGTTGTATCACAGCTTGGTATGGCTCCTGCTCTACCCAAGACTGCAAGAAACTACAAAGGGTCGTGAATGAAGCCCAGTCCATCATGCAAACCAGCCTCCCATCCACTGACACTGTCTACACTTCCCGCTGCCTCGGCAAAGCAGCCAGCATAATGAAGGACCCCACACACCCCGGACATTCTCTCTTCCACCTTCTTCCATCGGGAAAAAGACACAAAAGTCTGAGGTCACGTACCAACCGACTCAAGAACAGCTTCTGTCCTGCTGCCATCAGACTTTTGAATGGACCTACCTCGCATTAAGTTAATCTTTCTCTACATCCTAGCTATGACTGTAACACTACATTCTGCACTCTCTCGTTTGCTTCTCTATGAACGGTATGCTTTGTCTGTATAGTGAGCAAAAAACAATACTTTTCACTGTATACTAATACATGTGACAATAATAAATCAAATCAAATCAAAAATCAAAGGTTTTTACCATCAGCTAGAATAGATTAATTGTTGTTTGATGCCAATCCACATGAAACCATGCTGCAGCCTATGGCAGGAATTCTCCAAACTTGTCCATAGCTGGGATTCTCCGACCTTGCCTGTGGCTGGGATTCTCTGACCTCATCCACAGCTGAGATTCTCCAGTCCCCGCTGCAGTGAACGGAGATTTGGTTGAGTGCCACATCTTCCACCCTTGCTGGTGGTGGCAATGGTGCATGAACGGCCAGGGAATTCCGGCCTATATCTTTTGGAAGGGTTGCTGAACCTTTTGTCCTTGATACTATGAATGTATTTGATTGATTTACAGCTTTCTAAGAGACTGTAAGGTGAAAGGGCTTGAGGGCCTAACAGCCACGATTGTAACTGGACTGATCTTCCAGTAAACAGAGGTGGGCCTTCTAGCCTGTCGGCCTCAGCACTCACCCGGCTCCGTTGCCATCTCAGGCTTCCCTCCAGAGGCGACGGCCCCCTACTCAGTCCCATCCCTGCCTCGCTGGAACAAAAATAAGTCAGGGTGGGGGCAGTCTGCCCCTCAACAAAGATCGGCTTGTGGAGTCAGGAACTTACCCGAGTCTGACTTCCCATCATCTTCATGAAAATCCAGCCCTCGGTTTAATATCTTATCTCAATGACATCCCATCTGACAGTGCTGCACCTCCTCAGTGCTGCATTGCAAGATCAACTTAGATTAGTGCTAACATCCTGAATGAAATGAAGAACACCCCAATACGGTACAATCTGGAGCTGTTTTCTCCAGACAGAGAAGGCCGACAAGTAGGTGTCTTGATGACATTGGATGTGGTTAAGCAGAATAGCTCGGATGTATTTAAGGTGAAGTTAGATAAACACATTGAGGAGAAAGGAATAGAAGAAAACGTTGATCATAGAATCCCTACAGTGCAGAAGGAGGCCACTCGGCCCATCGATTCTCCACCCACCACAATCCCACCCAGGTCCCACTCCTGTAACCCCACACATTTGCCCTGATAATCCCCTGATACTAAGGGTCAATTTGGCATGGCCAATCAACCTAACCAGCACATCTTTGGATCAGTTGAGATGAAGAGGGGTAAAAGAAGGCTCATTTTTTTTCTTTATTCATTTTATGGGACATGGGCGTCGCTGGCTGGGTCATCATTTATTGCCCATCCCTAACTGCCCTCCAGAGGGCATTTGAGAGTCAACCACATTGCTGTGGCTCTAGAGTCACATGTAGGCCAGACCAGATAAAGACAGCAGATTTCCTTCCCTAAAGGACATTAGTGAACCAGATGGCAATCAACAATGGTTTCATGGTCATCATTTGACTTTTGATTCCAGATTTTTATTGAACTCAATTTTCACCATCCGCTGTGATGGGATTTGAACTCAGGTTCTTGGATCTTGTCCTAGGTCTCTGGATTACGTGCTCAGTGACAATACCACTACACCATTGCCTACACACCAACATACGCTGGTTAGAGTAAATTATCTTCTTCTCTGTTATAGACTTGATCTCATAGAATCATAGAATCCGACAGTGCAGAAAGAGGCCATTCGACCCATCGAGTCTGCACCAACCACAATCCCACCCAGGCCCAATCCACATATCCCTACATATTTATCCACTAACCCCTCTAACCTATGCATCCCGGGACACTAAGGGGCAATTTAGAATGGCCAATCAACCTAGCCCGCACATCTTTGGACTGTGGGAGGAAATCAGAGCACCCGGAGGAAACCCACGCAGACACAGGGAGAATGTGCAAACTCCACACAGACAGCGACCCGAGCCGGATTCGAACCCAGGTCCCTGGAGCTGTGAAGCAGCAGTGCTAACCACTGTGCTACCGTGCCGCCCAAATGTGTAATCTAATGTGTAAACCTAATGTGTAATCTTTTTTTTAAAAATTACTATTGTCACAAGTAGAATTACATTAACACTGCAGTGAAGTTACTCTGAAAATCTCCTAATCGCCACACTCTGGCACCTGTTTGGGTACACCAAGGGAGAATTTAGCATGGCCAATGCACCTAACCAGCAGGTCTTTCACACTGTGGGAGGAAACCGGAGAATCCGGAGGTGCAGATACGGGGAGAATGTGCAAACACCACACAGACAGTGACCCATGGCCGGAATTGAACCTGGGTCCCTGGCACTGTGAGGCAGCAGTGCTAACCACTGTGCCACCGTGCTGTACCATATAATGGTGTAAATAGACTATATCAGTGTTTTCTCCTCTGTTTCCTGATTTCCTCTCTGTATATTTCTCTTTTAGTTCTCACTATCTGCTTCACTCTGTTGTAACATGCCGTTCAGAGGGTGCAGAATGACATCACAAGAAAGCAAGTGTGACAGAAGGAGGCCACTTGGCCCATTGATCCAGTCTTAGTTTCACTTTTGCATTCAGCAGAGCACACACACAGCTCTGCCTCTCGAATACACTCAATCTTTCTGTCCAGATACATCTGTTCATATCAGCCTAGAATTATTAAATGAATCCACAGCATGGTCACCCAATCGCTTATGAGTGACCGGTGCTTTTATAACGTGAAAACATGACACGCACCACCAGGTATCCAGAAAAAGAAGAAAACAAATGATTTCCCAAAGACACGCCTCTACTTTCTTAAGATTAAAGGAAATTTGGTATGTCCGCTATGACTCTCACTAATGTTTGCAGATGCACCATAGAAAGCATCCTTTGGTATAGCTTGGTATAGCTCCTGCTCTGCCCAAGACCGCAAGAAACTACAAAGGGCTGTGAACGTAGCCCAGTCCATCACGCAATCCATCTTCCCATCTGTTGACTCTGTCTACATTTCCCGCTGCCTCGGAAAAGCAGCCAGCATAATCAAGGACCCTACACACACCGGACATACCCTCTTCCACCTTCTTCCATCGAGAAAAAGACACAAAAGTCTGAGGTCACATCCCAGCCAACTCAATAACAGCTGCTTCCCTGCTGCCATCAGTCTTTTGAATGAACCTACCAAATATTAAGTTGATCTTTCTCTACACCCTAGCTATGTCTGTAACACTGCATTCTGCACTCTCTCATTTCCTTCTCTATGGACGGTATGTTTTGACTGTATAATGCGCAAGAAATAATACTTTTCACTGTATGCTAATACATGTGACAATAATAAATCAAATCAAATTCCAAACTTTTTGGCAGAGTAGCACAATTTTAGTTCTTTTAAGTTTACTTATTAGTGTCACAAGTAGGCTTACATCAACGCTGCAATGAAGTTACTGTGAAAACCCCCTAATCGCCACACTCCGGCGCCTGTTCAGCTACCTTGACGGAGAATTTAGTATGACCAATACACCTAACCAGCACATCTTTTGGACTGTGGGAGGAAACTGAAGCACCCGGAGGAAACCCACACAGACACTGGGAGAACATGCAGACTCCGCACAGACAGTGACCCAAGCTGGGTCCCTGGGGCTGCGAGACAGTAGTGCTAACCACTGTGACACTGTGCCACCGCCCTACAATGGCAGATACTATTAAAGCTCCATGTCAGGTACCTGTAAATGATTCAGTCCGCAACACAATCTGAAAAGAAATCAAGAAATGGCTAGGACTGCGGGATCAGGGGGTGTGGGGTGGGGGGGGGGGGGGTGGTGTTTACGGTAATATAACTTAATTTCCTGTGATATAAGTGTACCTTTAAGAAAGTTTTTTTAAAATCATGGTTTCTGCAGCTCTCAGAGCTTCAGAAAACACGCCTCTACTTTTTCAGGATCTAAGGAAATTTGGTATGTCTGCTATGACACTCACCAACTTTTACAGATGCACTATAGAAAGGGTTTCTTAGCTCCTTAGCCCTAGCTGATCTCAGTACTGGCCGGTTGGCTACTAGATGTCCTTTTATTGCTCCTTAAGTGGCTTGGATGAGAGTTGTTTGTTTTTACTTTGGGATTTTTTACCACTCTGCATTGTTAGGAGGAAACAAAACTGATTGGTAGGTCAGGCGACAGAAGTTCTTTTTCATTTTCAGTTCTGAGCTACAGTTTAGTTTTTAGAAGGGACAACCAGCTGAAAAGAAGTGTTTCCTCTCTCCCTGTTTATTTTGGAAATTCTGCTGGTTATCTGAAAGCAAGCCCTTGCCTTCCTGCAGTAAAGATTGCGCAACTGGTGGCTTGACCAGAGAGTCTCTCCCTGGGGTTCTGAGAAGCTGTTTTGGCTTAAAACTGTTCTGAATCCAGAGAACTGCAGACTTCAACCAAAGGATTCAATTTTCAGTGTCACGTGAGCATTAGTCTTTGCTGTGTTGAACTTGTTTAAAAGGTTTTGTCTATGGAAGGTTTTAGTTTTGATTGGAACACATTAGATATATTTGTTGAGAGTTATACATTATAGTGTTCATTTTGGTTTCTTGTTTGTAATTGGTAAAAGTTCTTGCTAATTTTCTTACTATACATGTTAACTATATTCTTAAATAAACTTTGTTTGATAAAAGCTCCCTAGTGGGTCATTTGAATTATGCCTGAAGTGAAACATGCTCATGCTTATCCCAGCCAAATTCAAGATGCAAAACTTATGATTCAGGCGGCCTCCATAAAACACTTTGGAGTTTCTGACCTGAACCATAACACTCCCAAAACATCTTGCTGCAGAGCGGTGATCAAGCACGTTTGGTGATGAGGGTTGTATGCTGCGTTCAGGAACTCCACACAGCAGAAGCGAGAAAAAAGAAATGTTGGTTCTTTCAGAGTGATTGGCTGGGATGAAGAACGGCAGGTGGGTGGGATACGTCCCCCATTTATCTGCAGTTCAACTGCTCTGAAATATTTATCGTGGCTGCCCTCGGAGGGAAACCTTGTATTAAGCCAGCAGGAAATAAAAGCATTGCCGCTGACACGGATTTTGAGATCTCTGGCTGCTTCCTATCTTTGTATTGCTCGCTGTTGGACTTGTTTCCTGAGCGCCTGAGGGACCTGTGTGCTGTAGCCTAGCCTTTGACACAGGTATGCTCTAACATGGCCCAAAACATTGCTTCGCCACTCAGTCACACAGAAAGAAAAGAATTTATATAGTGCCTCCCATAACCTCAGGGCATTCCAAGACTTTACAGCCAACAAAGTACTGTTGAAATGTTACTGTTGTAGGAAAATGGGGCAATTAAGTTTCACGTTTTATTTATTAGAGTCACAAGTAGGCTTACGTTAACACTGCAATTAATTTACTGTGAAAATCCCCCAAATTGCCACACTCCAGCGCCTGTTCGGGTACACTGAGGGAGAGTTTAGCAAGTTCAATGCACCTAACCAGCATGTCTTTCAGACTGTGGGAGGACTCTGGAGCACCCGGAGGAAACCCATGCAGACTAGAGGAGAACGTGCAAACAGTGACCCAAACCGGGAATCGAACCTAGGTCGCTGGCTCTGTGAGGCAGCAGTGCCAACCACTGTGCCACCGTGCCACCTTACCTAATTAATTTGCAAAAAGAAAGATCGCAAAAATAGCAAAGTGATAATCAGCAGATAAGCTAATCTCGGGATGTTGTTGAGAGATAAATATTGGCTAAAAGATCATTGATAAGTCTTCTTCTCATCTTTAATGTGAGGCTGTGATATTTCTTTTCATCCATCTCGAAGGGTAAGACAGGGCTCCGTTCTAACACTAGCTTCTCCAGCAGTGCATTGCTCCCTCAGAACTGCATTGATTTATCCAGGTACGCTCAGGTATTTCGCTGGGTCCTTCATCAGCAGTTCTGGATAGTGTTTGAATAGCCTATCCGAATAGCTTGAGGGGCCAAATGGCCTACTCCTGCTCCTAACCCGTACACTTGTGCATATGCTCATAAAAGAAAGAACATAGACTTTATGTACAACAAAAACAGAAAATGATAGAAAGTTTCAGCAGGTCTGACAGCATCTGTGGAGAGACAAAACAGCCAACATTTCAAGTCAGGATGACCCTTCATCAGAGCAGAATTTACATAAGACCATAAGATATAGGGGCTGAATTAGACCATTCGGCCCATTGAGTCTGCTCTGCCATTCGATCATGACTGATATGTTTCTCAACCCCATTCTCCTGCCTTTTCCCCGTAACCTTTGATCCCTTCACCAATCAGGCACAGTGATTAGCACTGATGCCTTGCAGCACCAGGGACCCGGGTTCAATTCCCGGCTTGGGTCACTGTCTGTGTGGAGTCTGCACGTTCTCCCCTTTTCTGCATGGGCTTCCTCCGGGTGCTCCGGTTTCCTCCCACAGTCCGAAAGACGTGCTGGTTAGGAGCATTGGCCATGCTGAATTCTCCCTCAGTGTACCCGAACAGGCGCCGGAGTGTGGTGACTAGGGGATTTTCACAGTACCTTCATTGCTGTGTTAATGTAAGCCTACTTGTGACACTAATAAATAAATAAACTTTAAATAAAACTTTAAAACAATCAAGAACCTCTCTGACAAGAACCTATCTATCTCTGTCTTAAATAACATAGCTGCTCTTTATCCTGAAAAGATGGCTATGGGTCTTCTATGTGAAAGTATTCTTTATAACCACATGTACACATGGAAGAATAACTTTCAGGTACAAAAATCTGAGCTGAGGACTGACAGGGTAGATGTGGAGAGAATACTTCCTCTTGTGGGGTCATCTCGAACAACAGGTCATGGTTGTAGGATAAGGGGTGGCAGATTTAAAACAGAGATGAGAAGAAATACTCAAGGGTCGTGAGTCTGTGGAATTCACTACCTCAGAGTGTGGTGGATCCTGGGACACTGAGTAAATTTAAGGAGGATACAGACAGATTTTTAATTAGCAATGGGTTGAAGGGTTGTGGAGAACGGGCAGGAAAATGGAATTGAGACTGAGATAAGATCAGCCATGATTGCATTGAATGGAGGAGCAGGCTGAAGGGATTGAATTGCCTACTCCTGTTCTTAGTTCTTACATTGTTGTGTTCTTCTGATACACCTTCCTGGGTATCGGTGCTGTATGTAGAAAGTAGAATCGATAGAATCCCTACAGTGCAGTCGGAGGCCATTCAGCCCATCGAGTCTGCACCAACTCTCCGACACAGCATCCCTACCCAGGTCATTCCTCACCCCCCACCCGCCGCCCCCCCTCCCCCCTCCCCTCCCCCTCCCTCCCCACCCCCACCCTATCCTTGCACGTTTTCCATGGCCAATCCATCTAACCTGCACATTTTTGGACACTGAGGGGCAATTTAGCATGGCCAGTCCACCTAACCTGCACATCTTTGGACAGTAGAAGGACACTGGAGCACCCGGACGAAACCCACACAGACACGGGGAGAATGTACAGACTCCACACAAACAGTCCAGAATCGAACCCGGGTACCTGGCACTGTGAGGCAGCAGTGCTAACCACTGTGCCACCATGCCACCCATGCGCTCTAATAAAATTACCCCTCATTGTGTGACGTAAAGGGGAACAGTGCAGGAGAATGACATTTAATAATTTCGACTCCACATCCCCCCACTGTTCACCACTGACAGAAGTAGCTTCATTCAGGGAAAATTCCAATTTTCCTGCCCGTTCTCTACAACCCTTCAACCCATTGCTAATTAAAAATCTGTCTGTATCCTCCTTAAATTTACTCAGTGTCCCAGGATCCACCACACTCTGAGGTAGTGAATTCCACAGACTCACGACCCTTGAGTATTTCTTCTCATCTCTGTTTTAAATCTGCCACCCCTGTGTCACTGGACCAGCCATCCAGAGGCCCAGGCTAATGGCCTCGGGACACGGGTTCAAATCCCACCACAGCAGATCATGAAATTTAAATTAAATTAATAAATCCAGAATTGAAACCTCGTTTCAGTAGTGGTAACCATGACAACCATCATCGATTGTCGCAAAAACCCATCTGGTTCTCTAATGTTTTTTATCATAGAATCCTACAGTGCAGAAAGAGACCATTCGGCCCATCGAGTCTGCACCAACCACAATCCCACCCAGGTCCTATCCACATATCCCTACATATTTACCCACTAACCCATGCAACCCGGGACACTAAGGGGCAATTTAGAATGGCCAATCAACCTAGCCCGCACATCTTTGGACTGCGGAAGGAAACCGGAGCACCCAGAGAAAACCCACGCAGACACGAGGAGAATGTGCAAACTCCACACAGACAGCGACCCGAGCCGGGATTCGAACCCAGGTCCCTGGAGCTGTGAAGCAGCAGTGCTAACCACTGTGCTACCGTGCCGCCGGAAGGAAATCTGCCCTGCTTATGGGTCTGGCCTACAATTGAGTCCAGACCTACAGCAATGTGGTTGCCTCTTAACTGCCCTCTGAAATGGCCGAGCAAGCCACTCAATTTGAGGGCAATTAGAGATGGGCAACAAATGCCGCCCTTGCCAGCGATGCCCACATCTCATGAAAATATAATTTTTTTTAAAATTGAGCTTTGCCTACCTTTGAAAAAATTAAACAGCATTAACCCCCCCTCCACCGCCCCCCTCCACCCCCGTCACCACCACCTCCCCCCCCGCCACTCCCACACACCTCACATCCCCTCATCCCCAACTCCGACTTGTTTTCCATCTTTGCCTGGATAACCAATCCTCAACTTGCAACTTAACTAGACGCTCACAATTTGCCAGCTTTAACCTTTTTCAAAAATTCACCAATGTCTGCTTCCGAAGGCCCAAAACGAATTCTCCCATCCCCACGCAAGAATTCAGCCTGTTACTTCTGGATCAGGAGCCTGATAGATGTGAGTCTTTTGTCCTCATTATTTATTTATCCGCCATCATCGGATACACTGACTGGATGCAAGGGTTGCTTTTTGGTGTGATGACTGAGCGCTGTGGGTGAGGGGGGAAGAAAGGCATCGCGTGGAACAGTTTAATCAATAAACCACAAGACCCTCCAGGAGCCGATATTGATCCAAAGAACAAGATGTTGTCAAAGTACAATGTAGGCAGCTATTGGCTATGAAATTACTTGCAGCTTATCGGCATTGAGCGGCCGGGAGCTTCTTGCGCTACTCTGTACTTAAAGACCCCCCAAATGTGATCTATTTTCCTGCTTTCAAATAAAATAGATTCGCATGAACACTGCTGTGTCAAAGTTGTTTATTACTGATAGAGCAGCCCATTTAGATATTGCCAACTAGGCCTGTCATAAGTATGCAACAACGTGTTGGAGGAGACTTATTAAAATACTTTTTATTCTACAACATTCAAACTCCAATTAAACAACAATGCATTTTCGCTCTCTATATAATATTCTCCTTTCAGTTTTACTCTGCTCCAGCCCCAAAAACATACGTTTGCATTTTTCTGATCATCTTACCCACTGTAATCCATTCATCCCCATCCACTGGATGATGATTGGCCATCCTTTCTTTTTACAGTAAGGCTCTTCACGTATCAGGCGCTCTCTGGTATCTTTAGTTTAAGTTTATTTATTAGTGTCACAAGTAGGCTTACATTAACACTGCAATGAAGTCACTGTGAAAATCCCTCAGTCGCCACACTCCGGCGCCTGTTCGGGTACACTGAGGGAGAATTTAGCATGGCCAATGCACCTAATCAGCACGTCTTTCGGACTGTGGGAGGAAACCGGAGCACCGGAAGGAAACCCACGCAAACATGGGGAGAATGTGCAGACTCCGCACAGACAGTGACCCAAGCCTGAGGATACAGGGTAGACCATTTAGGATGGAGATGAGGAGACATTTCTTCACCCAAAGAGTGGTGAGGCTGTGGAATTCATTACCACAGGAACTAGTTGATGCCAAAACATTGGATGTATTCAAGAGGCGGCTGGATATAGCACTTGGGGCGAATGGGATCAAAGGTTATGGGGAAAAAGCAGGATTAGGCTTTTAAATTGGATGATTAGCCATGATCATAATGAATGGCGGAGCAGGCACGAAGGGCCAAATGGCCTCCTCGAGCTCCTATCTTCTATGTTTCTAAGCCAAGAATCGAACCTGGATCCCTGGCGTTGTGAGGCAGCCGTGCTAACCACTGTGCCACCGTGCCACCTGATGAGCTACTTGGTCAGCTGTCCATATGGTGTAGGAACAACCATGGTGCTGTTAGGGAGGGAACTCCAGGATTTTGATCGGGCAACATTGAAAGAATGGCAACACAGTTTTGATGTGGAGATGCCGGCGTTGGACTGGGGTAAACACAGTAAGAAGTCTCACAACACCAGGTTAAAGTCCAACAGATTTATTTGGTAGCAAATACCATAAGCTTTCGGAGCACTGCTCCTTCGTCAGATGGAGTGGAAATGTGCTCTCAAACAGTGCACAGACACAGAAATCAAGTTACAGAATACTAATTAGAATGCAAATCTCTACAGCCAGCCAGGTCTTAAAGGTACAGACAATGTGGGTGGAGGGAGCATTCAACACAGGTTAAAGTTGTGTTGAATGCTCCCTCCACCCACATTGTGTTGAATGCTCCCTCCACCCACATTGTCTGTACCTTTAAGACCTGGCTGGCTGTAGAGATTTGCATTCTAATTAGTATTCTGTAACTTGATTTCTGTGTCTGTGCACTGTTTGAGAGCACATTTCCACTCCATCTGACGAAGGAGCAGTGCTCTGAAAGCCTATGGTATTTGCTACCAAATAAACCTGTTGGACTTTAACCTGGTGTTGTGAGACTTCTTACTGTGTTTAACACAGTTTTGAGTCAGGATGGTGCGTGGCTTGGAGGAGAACTTGCAAGTAGGTGGTGTTCCCATACATCTGCTGCCTTGACCTTCTAGGTGGTAGAGGTCAAGGGTTTGGAAGCGATTGTCAAAGGAGACTTGACAAGTTGTTGCATGTGGTTCACTCTGCTATCACTGTGCGTCAGTGTGGAGGCAGTGAATGCTTAAGGTGGTGCGTGGATGGGGTACCGATTAACTGTGCTGCTGTGCTCTGGACAATGTTAAGTTCCTTAAGTGTTTTCGGAGCTGTTTTCATCCAGGCCTGTGGAGTGTATTACGTTACACTCATGACTTATGCCTTTAGATGATGAACAAGCTCTGGGGAGTCAGGAGGTGAGTTGGTCACTGCAGAATTCTTAGCCTCTGACCTCTCCCCGTAACCACAGTATTTAGATGACTGGTCCAATTGTGTTTCTGATCATTGATAACCCCCAGGATGTTGATGATGGGGTATTCAGCATTGATCATGCCATTGAATGTCAAGGGGAGCTGATTAGATGGTCATGTTTGGCCCTTGTGTAGAATGAATGTTACTTGCCATGTCTTGTTGCATGCAGGTACAGACTGCAATGGTATCTGAAGGTTTGATGATACCAAACACTGTGCAATCACCAGCGAATCGGGCTAGTCCAGTTCAGCCGTTGGTCTTTGGTCACCTCTTGGGCATTGATGGTGGGGTACTGGGTGCCTATGGCAAGGTCAAATGGTCAGTTTACCCAATATAGGTGGCTGTGCTTCATAAGTGCAAATGATGTAAGTGGCTGGGAATGTATCATTGTATAGAGTCTCAGATTATCCCTACAGTGCAGAAGGAGGCCATTTGGCCCATCGAATCTGCAGCGACTCTCCGACAGAACATCCTTCCCAGGCCCACCCCCACCCACCCTCTCCCTGTAGCCCCACGCAATTGGCAATTACCCCACTAATCCCCCTAACCTGCACATCTTGGATACTAAGGGGCAATTTAGTATGGCCAATCCACCTAACCTGCACACCTTTGGACTGTGGGAGGAAACCGGAGCACCCGGAGAAAACCCACGCAGACATGGGGAGAACGTGCAAACTCCAAACAGAGGCCAGATTTGAACCCATGTCCTTGGCGCTATGAAGTGCCACCGTGCCGCAGTCAGTGATCGGTCATTTGCAAATCCTTTAAAGTGACCCCAAAAGAGAAAGTGCTGGAAAATCTCAGCAGGTCTGGCAGCATCTGTAAGGAGAGAAAAGAGCTGACGTTTCAAGTCCAGATGACCTTTTGTCAGAAAGACCCTTTGTTTAAAGTGACCCCACTGCAGAAGCTAACATGAGGCACAAATACAGCATGGAATAATTAAACCCCCCAACTATTGTTAGCATTTGGTTAAAAACTGTATTGATCATCTCATCAAAATGGTTCTCTTTCATAAGGTGGTCAGAATCTTGAATGTACATTTTTACTGTTCACTATGACACAGTGGTTAACACTGCTGACTCACAGCGCCAGGGTCCCGGGTTCGATTCCCGGTTTGCTTGGGCCACTGTCTGTGTGGAGTTTGCACGTTCTCCCCGTGCCTGCATGGGTTTCCTCCGGGTGCTCCGGTTTCCTCCCACAGTCCAAAGATGTGCGGGTTAGGTGGATTGGCCATGCTAAGTTGCCCCTTAATGTCAGGGGGACTAAGTAGGGTAAATGCATGTGGTTATGGAGATAGGACCTGGATGGGATTATGGTCAGGGCAGGCACGATGGGTCGAATGGCCTCCTTCTGCACTGTACGATTCTATGATTCCATCCCATGCTACCTCCTCTACACATTTTGCAAATCTAAAAGTTTATTGGGACTGAGGCAGTTTGAAGGATTGAATATCAAATTTCCATTTCAGGGCCTTTTGGAATAGCAATCCAAACAGCCACTTCTGGAGCGAGGCAGCTCGGATCAAATAATGAATAGTGTTAAAGCTGTCTGCTCGCTTCTAATGGCCTCCATTAAAACAAACTGAAGTCTACATTACACTCAGCGTCACTTAAATCTCAGGACAGAGATAATTGAAAAGGCCGCTCACAACTACACGGCAGCTGAAAGCCCCATTCAAACCGTATCTGTGCAGAACAAACACTCACATTTCATAGCCAATGCAGTCGGTGATTGGTTTGAAGAGGGCATTAGGAGTCACAGAACAAGAAGTGGTCAGTCTAGTCATTAAGCCTGCTCCTTTGGTTGACCATACACAATATTGCTACCAATTCTAGCCCACCATTAAATCCCCGAAAGATTGCTCACAAGATTGTGGAATTTTGAGCTCAAATTGCTTTCAGCCCGAATCGAGTTTCTGTTGCTCTAGTTTTAAAAACATTGCAGCGGAGGAAGACACTGCCGACAAAAGCATCAATTGCGTCGGATTGCAGGAGCTTCTGGAGGCTCCAAGAATTAATCTTTTGGGCGTGGTGACACTAACAGGAACATTTTGAAAGATTTTGAATGGAGAATTATTTACAAAAGCACTGACTACTGTGTCCCAGTCCAACTAGAAAATAGTCTTGCATGTTTTTTTTTAAAGAAATTCCCAGAAATTTCAAATTGGGTTATTCACAGGTACTGAATTGGCTCTGTGATTTAAAATGCTTATTCTTTTTTCTGATAACCCCATTTTCAGCTGCCTGGGTCAAAATGCATTCAGGTTACCACTCAAAGATATATCAAGGAATAGCATTACAAGGAAGGCTTCTTAAAAATGAATTAAAACATTGTGATGAAAATGTCATTATTTTAATTTTTTGAGGGTATTATCTTGGTCTGTGGAAATGATGTCTGCGTGTTTGTGTGTGTGTGTGTGCATGTATGCCTGCATGTGTGTGTATGCATGTGTGTGTGAGCATATGTGCGCATGTATGTGCACGTGTGTGTATGTGTGTGCTTGTGTGCGTGTGTGCTTGTGTGTGTGCGTGTGCTTGTGTGTGTGCATGGATGTGTGCGTGCATGTGTGGGTGTGCGTGGGTATATGTGTGTGCTTGTGTGTGTGCATGCGTGTGCGTGTTTGTGTGTGTGTGTATATGTATGTGTGGGACTAATTTAATCAAGCTGGGGACTGAGTGCCACTCAGGGACAAAGCAGATACTTGCAGTGGAGATGACCAAAGTTAGATGTGCTACAGGTAACCACAATATGGTTAGAAATTTGCATTAGGAGATAAGTGAAGATTTGGATTTTGGTTGTTGAATTTCAGAGAGTTAAGAGGAGTTTACAACACCACAAAAGTACAAACAAAGAAGGCAAAGTTTCATTTTACCCATAAGTAGTGGGCATAAGGAGAACATAAAAGGTCAGAAGTATACTTGGGAAATATTATTATTTGACCCAAGAATGGGGGTAATAGAGAACATGAAAGAGATGTATATTTGAAGACAGTTAGGTTCAGAGCAATCTTGCGAATAATGGTTTTAAAAATGAAAGATGGAAAAATATATTTACAGAGAGGTTTGAGGCTATGCCGGGAGAATGATTATATAAGGTTCTGAAGAGAGTGCTGGGCTGGGATGGGATTTTGAAAGCAGTCTTCAACCACCTTAGAGAAGTTTCTGTTTGCTCCAGGGTTTTGTTCTAAACCTCTTGAAATCCTCCATGGCAGAATGTGAAATAGAGAATCCCTGTGACGTATCTTCCCTACAGCAACAGTGGTTGCCCTGTGGTAAATTTACTCCATTTATTATGGATTTAAAATCTATAGGAACTGTTACCTAAAAGAGATTTTATTTTTGAGTCTAACCAAGTAAAACTCCTTTGGGGAAACGTGTGTATGACTAATTTTAACTGTCTAAATGTAATTGTGTATGTTTAAGTTTTCTTTTCTTTGATTAATAAATATTTAAATTTACTATTTAAAATCTCCAGAACTATCATTGGAATTTTTGAATCTTGTCTTCAACGTACATACCTACTCATTATCAAATACCAATTGAAAATCCAAAGATGTGCAGGTTAGGTGAATTGGCCATGTTAAATTGACCCATTGTTGTCCAAAGCTGGTTGGATTAGCATAGAACATGGGGATGAGCTTGAGGAAGATGCTCTTTCACAGAGTTGGCGCAGACTCAATGGGCCGAATGGCCTCCCACTGCACTGTAAGGGTGCTATGGTTCTATGGAAAACTGTTGCCTAGTTTCTCTTTGGGTCCACCACCTGCCCACATCATAACAACTGTCCAAGTGCGCTGGCTCACGGTGGATTGTGTGTTCACCAATATGCAAATGAATTTGAGTGAAAATTCAGGTGAAAGAAACATTTTTCCAAACAGATTCAATTTTCACCCATGATTGCTCTGAAGCAGAAATGTTATCCCACCAACGCTGCCCCTCCCTTACACAACCTACCTCCTCCCCTGCACCTCCCCCCACCAACCACCCCCCCACCCCCTCCCCCACCCCTCCCCCATCCCCAGGATGTCCAAAGAGATCATTGCTGCTATATATCACAAGCTTTGTTCTTCACAATCCGTGCTTGTTATATTCCATTGCTTTGGCAGATTTCCATCAATACATGTCAAATCCCAAAGGGTTCCACAAGAGAAATTGTATCCACCCCAATCCAACAGCATGGACCACCATCATGACCTGTGCACAATTCCATCCTTGGAGGCAATACCTACTCCTGTAAACTTCAGTTCCATTCTCAACTATTCATTGACATAGTTCTAAGAAGGAATAGTTTCCAGTGGCAAGAGGCTCAGTTGCCATGGAGAATAGAGTACAATAACTGGTAAAAGAGCCAGAGGAAAGCCAAGGAGAGATTTTTTATCTGGCAACTTGTTACTGTCGCGTTCAATGGTTCGATTGTTCTGTGTTTGAATATGTGAGTATCTTTACTCTTGATTGGTTATGCCTGGGTGTGGATTCAGGGGAAAGTAAACAAACTGTAGAAAGAGCTGGAAACCAGAACAGAAACTTGGAATCATAGAATCCTGACCATACAGAAGGAGGCCATTGAGTGTGCATCGACAACATTCACACACAGGCCCTATCCCCGTAGCCCCGTGTATTTACCCTGCTAATCCCCCTGACACTCATGGTCAATTTAACATGGGCCAATCAACCTTACCTGCACGTCTTTGGAGCAGATATTTGAAAGAATCGTAAATAAAACTGGTTACGTACACGGGCCTGAATTTTCAGGATGGTGGGAGCTCAGAGGGAACTCCATCCATGCAATTTCATGCCCCCTTCCCCGCCAACCTCAGAACCGTCCGGGGGTTGAGGAGGGGGAGTAGATTGTAAAATTCTGGCGATAGAATCAAGTATCATCTCTGCATAACTCCAAGATATAAAACATACAACAGTTATGGGATAGGATTTTGTTCGGGTACACTGAGGGAAAATTAAGCATGGCCGATGCACCTAACCAGCACGTCTTGCGGAGTGTGGCAGGAAGCCGGAGCACTCGGAGGAAACCCATGCAGACATGGGGAGAACGTGCAGACTCCACACAGACAGCGACACAAGCTGGGAATCAAACCTGGGTCCCTGGCGCTGTGAGGCAGCAGTGCTAACCACTGTGCCACCCGGTAGGGTTATGTAGGGAAAGAGCATGGGTATCGGACTAATGGGCTAGCTTTTCAAAGGTCTTTGAGGCACAGGGGGGCCGAATGGCCTCCCTCTGTGGTGCACAATTAAATAGGATGCGTTCTATTTCCACCACCATTATCATTGTCCTCAGTAACAAAAATTAATCAAAAGCTTACTTAAACTTCCCTGTTTGTCATTGACTGATTAAGAATCAATCAGCAATTATGTCATTGCAGCGCACGGACTCCAGCATCATTATTAATCGACTGTTTTTGATGCTTGAGTCACTTTGCCTCAGCTTGCGGCTGATCTCACACTCTGGTCATTGCTGCACTTGCTGTGTGCATTCGCGGGGGTGCGAATCAGACATCACTGGCACAAACGTCAAAATATTTGAAGACAACTCCACATCGTCAAACTCCCACTTGGGAGACAGGTTTTTGTAGTTTGCAGTCCCTCTGCTTCACCGATGAAAGCAAGTTTTAAAATTTAAACCGAGGTTCCGCGATTGTTGGTGTTGCTTCCTCGGTTTCGGCACATTGCAGTGTGGAATGGCAGGAGATATGGAGGCTGCAGTGAATAGACCAGGGCTTCTCAAACGATGGGTCGACGTTTTGGGGTCGCATGCTCCAAAGCTTCCCGCTGCCTCGGAAAAGCACAAGCCACTAGTTTTCGGAGCGCTGCCTCTTCATCAGGTAAGCACTTACCTGATGAAGGGACAGCGCTCCGAAAGCTAGTGGCTTGTGCTACCAAATAAACCTGTTGGACTTTAACCTGGTGTGGGATTTCTTACTCGGAAAAGCAGCCAGCATAGGGCCTGGGTGGGACTGTGGTCGGTACAGACGCGATGGGCCAAATGGCCTCCTTCTGTATTATGGGGCTCTATGATCCATAATTAAGGACCCCACGCATCCCGCACATTCTCTCTTCCACTTTCTTCCGTCGGGAAAAATATATAAAAGTCTGAAGTCGCGTACCAACCGGCTCAAGAACAGCTTCTTCCCTGCTGCCATCAGACTTTTGAATGGACCTAAAATATATTAACCCGATCTTTCTCTATACCCTAGCTATGACTGGAATATTACATTCTTCACTCTCTCCTTTCCTTCTGTACAGTATGCTTTTTCTGTATAGCGTGCAAGAAACAATACTTTTCACTGTATGCTAATACATGTGACAATAATAAATCAAATCAAACCAAGTCAAATCAAATCACGGTGGCACAGTGGTTAGCACTGCTGCCTCACAGCGCCAGGAACCCGGGTTCGATTCCCGCCTTGGGTCACTGTCTGTGTGGAGTCTGCACGTTCTCCCCGTGTCTGCGTGGGTTTCCTCCGGGTGCTCCGGTTTCCTCCCACAGTCCAAAGGACGTGCTGGTTAGGTGAATTGGCCGTGCTAAATTCTCCCTCAGTGTACCCGAACAGGCGCCGGAGTGTGGCGACTAGGGGATTTTCACAGTAACTTTGTTGCAGTGTTAATGTAAGCCTACTTCTGACTAATAAATAAACTTTAAACAAATCAAAAAGCAGCAATGGTTGCTGTGAAACTCTGTCGGAGCTGCGAGGCCCTTTAAATCCTCACTTTCTTTTAATGGTAGGCATACCCGAAATACTGACCTTTGAACCCTGATCCCTGTTCCCCAAACGCCAGTCAAAAGTTATCCACTTTTTATTTGCCACCCCTCCGGTTAAACAAACCCTGGCTTTCAGAGCTCTTCCCCTCCCCCTCCCACCCCTCGCTCTGCGCCACCCCCCACTCTCCCCCGCCACCTCAAGGCAATTTTCAAACCTTAAAACGGCGGGGTCAGTGTGGGTAGGAGTTTGGGAAGTTGTGGAATAGACTGCTGTGTAATCCGAGGGAATCGATAGCTTGCCCTGCGCTGTGTTGCTGCCTGTTGTGCAGAACGCAAACCCAATAATGGGCACTAATTGGTGTAAAAAACAAATGACCTCCAAGAACCTAATCGATATGAAATGTACAGTCACAGGCATCACTATCGACAATGAAGAACTGCAGCGTCCCTTAGCCAACAACTCGCTGATCAATTTCAGGTCAATTTCCTAAATCAAGAATCAACCAGCTGGTGACCTCAGTAAGTAGCCAGTCCCATTGCAAATCGGGGAATGGATTGCAGCGTTGGTCAAAGTGGAACAAATTCTGCTTGCGTATCAGGTCTGACTTCCATTGTCCACATGTTGCAATGTAAATGTAATGTTTGTCCTCTGATATCTAGGCATGGCCTTAGAGAAACAGGGTACAGGAGGAGGCCACTCATCCCCTCCAGACTGTCCTGTCATCCTATTTGTACAGTTTGGTTAAATGACCCCTTTCTATCGAAGGTCTATCTATCAATCAATCTCAGCTTTAACACTTGCAGTTATAGTAAAATCTCAATGAGTCAAATCCCAGGGGTTCTGCCTCCAGATTTGTGTTAGAGTTTCCCCACATGAACGTGTTTTTAAAGTTTATTTATTAGTATCACAAGTAGGCTTACGTTAACACTGCGTTGAAGTTATTGTGAAAATCCTCTAGTCGCCACACTCCGGCGCCTGTTCGTGTACACCGAGGGAGACTTTAATATGTCCAATGCACCTCACCAACACGTCTTTCGGATTGTGGGAGGAAACCGGAGCACCCAAAGGAAACCCACGCAGACACGGGGAGAACGTGCAGACTCCACACAGACAGTGACCCAGGCCGGGAATCGAATCTGGGCCCCTGATGCTGTGAGACAGCAGTGCTCTGACCACTGTGCCACCGTGCATGTTGCTATGTAACCCAATATGACCAGCATCGCACTATGGACGGGATTTTGCGACCTCGCTCAGGTAAGGCTCGTAAAATCCCGCCCGAGGTCAACGGAGAATTCCGTTCTGTGAGCCTCGCCCGCCCCGGAATCAGGATGGGTGTGCCGGTAAAATTCCAGCCTATGTGTGAAACCAACACTTTCAATGCCTTCACCCGTTCCCTGATCTCCCTCTTTTCTCAGGGAGATCTTGATGACGTCAAATGATGACTTGCCCAATGATCCATCATTTCAAACTCTGATTGGTCAGCATGGTCATAGGTTAGCTCGGTCAGCTGTTCCGGAGTTATGAGTGTGGAATTCTGACTCGTCACTGGCTTTGTTCAATGGGATTTTCTATCCTGCTGGTGGGAATAGTTGATGACTTTGATGTAAGCGGAATTTCACATCATCCGGTGGGAATAGTTGATGACTTTGATGTAAGCGGAATTTCACATCATCCGGTGGGAATAGTTGATGACTTTGATGTAAGCGGAATTTCACATCATCCGAGTTTCCTCTCCTCAATTTTGCTGTACACCCAGCCTCAACAACTGGCGGGGGTGGTGGGGGGTGGTGGCGGTGGGAGGTGTGTGTTGGGAATGTGACCAGAGTTCCAGATTCCCACTACCATTTGTATGAAGGAATTTCAACCCTGCCTGGCCTGGTTCTAATTCTATGTTTTATCCAAAGGCCATTCAGCCCCTCGAGCTTGCTCCATCACCCAGTTAGACAATGGATGATTATTAGTGTCACGAATAAGCTTATATTAGTGCAATGAAGTTGCTGTGAAAATCCCCTAGTCGCCACACTCCGGCACCTGTTCGGGTACACTGAGGGAGAATTTAGCACGGCCAATGCACCTAACCAGCACGTCTTTTGGACTGTGGGAGGAAACCAGAGCACCCGGAGGAAACCCACGCAGACACGGGGAGAACTTGCACTTCAACAAAGCCCATAAAGTTGGAGTATGAGCTCCCTGATTGAGGCCATAATTGCCTGCCCAATCAGGGCGCCTTAGCTATTTATAAATATGGGAGCGTCAGGTCTTCTCTCACTCCAGATTCTGACTTTGCAATTGAAGCACTCTTAGGAATGACATTCAGTTTGTGAATTAAGGGAATCTGATGAAGGGACACCAGCCTCTGAGGAATTATTTCAGTGATCTGCACATTAACTCCATTTACCCGGCTCGGTTCAATATCAAGAGGCCATGAATGTAAGACTGCAGGTTTCAGAGCGGACAGGAGGTGACTGAGATAGAGAGGCAGAACACCGTGGAGGGCTTTGAATCCAGTAAAGGGATAATGGACAAGTGCAAATGGAGATAAATGAGGGAGCATCACACCCCTGCCGTCAGCTGCCCTTTAAGGTGCTGAGGAAGGCACGCACTTCTCATATCGTGTATCTCAAGCTTGAAACCTCTCGCTATTCCTTCTGAGACGATTAACAAGGCTGAACCTGATTCCTGATTGTGTTACAAGGCCAGCTCCCTTTCACTTTCAAAGGACCCTCTTTATGACTGGAGTGAAAATAATTTCAGAAGTAAGTCCTTTTGCCGCTCCAAGTCCCTTCATGGGCTTACAAAGGGAAGACAGACATGCAGTACTGTTTGTTAACCAGAGATAACGCAGTCAAAGAAAAGCCTCAGCACTGGTGTGTGAAGCAACACCAAGCTGGCAGCAGCAATTTCAAAGGGTGTTGAATTACATGAATGTTAATGAGATCACTTGAATACATCTGTTTCTTTTTTACCAGAATTCCTGATTGTAATTTCTCCGTCTTTGCCGCATCTGTTTATCAGCAACAATAATCGGCTGACACAGCTTCTCAATTGTTTGGACCTCCCTGTTTTTATTCCCCCACACACAGCGTAATTGCAGCCTGAGTAGATGGTCATCTCTATAACCAATTGGATGCCTACCTTCCCTGTATGAGATCATAGAGTCATAGAGGCTCACAGCATGGAAAAAGGCCCTTCGGCCCAACTTGTCCATGCCGCCCTTTTTTTTTAAAACTCCTAAGCTAATCCCAATTGCCCGCATTTGGCCCATATCCCTCTATACCCATCGTACCAATGTAACTGTCTAAATGCTTTTTAAAAGACAAAATTGTACCCGCCTCTGCTACTACCTCTGGCAGCTTGTTCCAGACACTCACCACCCTCTGTGTGAAAAAATTGCCCCTCTGGACACTTTTGTATCTCTCCCCTCTCACCTTAAACCTATGCCCTCTAGTTTTAGACTCCCCTACCTTTGGGAAAAAATATTGACTATCTAGCTGATATATTATTTTATAGACCTCTATGAGATCACCCCTCAGCCTCCTACACTCCAGAGAAATAAGTCCCAGTCTATCCAGCCTCTCCTTCTAACTCAAACCATCAAGTCCCGGTAGCATCCTAGTAAACCTCTTCTGCACTCTTTCTAGTTTAATAATATCCTTTCTATAATCTGGTCTATAATAGACCAGAACTGTACACAGTATTCCAAGTGTGGCCTTACCAATGTCTTGTACAACTTCAACAAGATGTCCCAACTCCTGTATTCAGTGTCCTCACCGATGAAACCAAGCAAGATGAATGCCTTCCTCACCATTCTGTCCACCCGTGACTCCACTTTTAAGGAGCTATGAACCTGTACCCTTAGATCTCTTTGTTCTATAACTCTCGCCAACGCCCTACCATTAACTGAGTAAGTTCTGCCCTGGTTCAACCTACCAAAATGCATCACCTCGCATTTATCTAAATTGAACTTCATCGGCCATTCGTCAGCCCACTGGCCCAATTGATCAAGATCCCGTTGCAATCCGAGATAACCTTCTTCATTGTCCACTATGCCACCAATCTCAGTGTAATCTGCAAACTTACTAATCATGCCTCCTATATTCTCATCCAAATCATTAATATAAATGACAAATAACAGTGGACCCAGCACTGATCCCTGAGGCACACCGCTGGTCACAGGCCTCCAGTTTGAAAAACAACCCTCTACAATCACTCTCTGACTTCTGTCACCAAGCCAATTTTGTATCTATTGTAACCTCACCCTGGATCCTGTGAGATTTAACCTTATGCAACAACCTACCATGCGGTACCTTGTCAAAGGTCTTGCTAAAGTCCATGTAGACAATATCAACTGCACTGCCCTCATCTACCTTCTTGGTTACCCCTTCAAAAAACTCAATCAAATTTGTGAGACATGATTTTCCACTCACAAAGCCATGCTGACTGTCCCTAATCAGTCCTTGCGTCTTTGAATACCTGTAGATCCTGTCTCTTAAAATATTTCTAACAACTTACCCACCAACAAATGTAAGATCACCAGCCTGTAGTTCCCAGGCTTTTCCCTGCAGCCCTTTTTAAACAAAAGGCACAACATTTACGATCCTTCAATCTTCAGGCCTGTGACTATCGATGATTCAAATATCTCTGCTAGGGGACCCGCAATTTCCTCCCTAGCCTCTCACAACGTCCTGGGATACACTTCATCAGGTCCCGGGGATTTATCTACCTTGATGCGCTTTAAGACTTCCAGCACCTCCTTCTCTGTAGTATGTACACTCCTTAAGACGTCACTATTTATTTTCCCAAGTTCTCTAACATCCATGCTTTACTCAACAGTAAATACTGATGAGAAATATTCATTTAGGATCTCACCCTTCTCTTGTGGATCCGCACATAGATCGTCAAGCCAGTTGGGGAAAGCAACAACAACTTGCATTAGTACAGCACCTTTACTGTGGTAAAATGTCCCAAGGCGCTCTGCAGAAGTTGTATTCAGACAAAATTTGACAGACGACCACATAAGGAGATGAGGGTGGCACGGTGGCACAGTGGTCAGCACTGCTGCCTCGCAATGCCAGGGACCCGGTTTCGATTCCAACCTTGGGTGACTGTTCTCCCCTTGTCTGCATGGGTTTCCTCCGGGTGCTCCGGCTTCCTCCCACACTCAAAAGATGTGCGGATTAGGTTGAAACCAAAAGAGAAAATGCTGGAAAATCTGAGCAGGTCTGGCAGCATCTGTATAGAGTGATAGCACGCTCACCTCTGGGTCAGTGGGAGGTTGGGGGCTCATGTATGACTCCAGGGTATTGAGTGCATAATCCAGGCTGACACTCCAGTGCAGTACTCAGGGAGTGTGGCACTGTTGGAGGTGCCACACGTTTTCATATGAATGATTAAACCAAAATCAGCCTTCTCAAGTGGAGGTGAAAGTCTCCAGGTCAGTATTTTGATAAGCAGAAGAAATCTCCCACTATCCTGATCAATAATTATCGCTCAGCATCATCACTAAAAGAGGCCCGCAGCTCATTTGTCTCATTTGCAATTTGTGGGCCCATGTTTTGTGATGATACTGTGCCTTTAAGAAATGTATTTGTGTCATGTTTCTTGTGCAGGATTTGTTTTAGGAGTCAGTTCTATTACCCGCTGCCGCTTTGTCTGTAACCAGCAGCCCCTGTTGTTACTGCAGCAGCATTATTGATATTAGTTGCTGAAGTGTTTGTTTTAATCTGGAATAATGCTGCTTTGTTATTTTACTGCTTTTCCCTGGGGTTTTTCAGAGTAGGTTGACTGACAGGAAAAATCATGTGACTGGGTGGGACTAGGCTTTTCACGGGAAATCAAATCAGTTGCTGCTTGAGATCCTTAGAGAGAAGTAGGCTTTCTCTGTGTCTCCCTCTGGATTTGGAGACTTGAATCTGCCAGGAAATAAGTCCCTTTCTCTGGAGGCTGCTGTAAGGGAGTCAGAAGACAGGTGTCTTTCTGTATCTGTCCAGAGGGCTTAAAAGGCTGGAAATCGAGCCTATATGTTTTCTTTTGTGCTAACCTACTCTAAAAAGGGGCTTATGTCTGTCGCGTTATTGGGGTTCAGCCTGGGTATGATGCTTGTTTGGAGAAAGCGGCATGGTGGCGCAGTGGCTAGCACTGCTGCCTCACAGCGCCGGGGAGCCAGGTTCGATTCCCGGCTTGGGCCACTGTCTCAGGGATAGAGCTGTGAAGAAGGCCTATAGTGTGTTAGCTTTTATTAACAGGGGGTTGGAGTTTAAGAGCCGTGGGGTTATGCTGCAACTGTACAGGACCTTGGTGAGACCACATTTGGAATATTGTGTGCAGTTCTGGTCACCTCACTATAAGAAGGATGTGGAAGCGCTGGAAGGAGTGCAGAGGAGATTTACCAGGATGCTGCCTGGTTTGGAGGGTCAGTCTTATGAGGAAAGGTTGAGGGAGCTAGGGCTGTTCTCTCTGGAGCGGAGGAGGCTGAGGGGAGACTTAACAGAGGTTTATAAAATGATGAAGGGGATAGATAGAGTGAACGTTCAAAGACTATTTCCTCGGGTGGATGGAGCTATTACAAGGGGGCATAACTATAGGGTTCGTGGTGCGAGATATAGGAAGGATATCAGAGGTAGGTTCTTTACGCAGAGAGTGGTTGGGGTGTGGAATGGACTGCCTGCAGTGATAGTGGAGTCAGACACTTTAGGGACATTTAAGCGGTTATTGGATAGGCACATGGAGCACACCAGGATGATAGGGAGTGGGATAGCTTGATCTTGGTTTCAGATAAAGCTCGGCACAACATCGTGGGCCGAAGGGCCTGTTCTGTGCTGTACTGTTCTATGTTCTATGTCTGTGTGGAGTTTGCACATTCTCCCCGTGTCTGCGTGGGCTTCCTCCGGGTGCTCCGGTTTCCTCCCACAGTCCAAAGATGTGCGGGTTAGGTGCATTGGCCGTGCTAAATTCTCCCTCAGTGTACCCGAAAAGGCGCCCGAGTGTGGTGACTAGTGGATTTTCACAGTAACTTCATTGCAGTGTGAACGTAAGCTTACTTGTGACTAATAAATAAATTTTAAACTTTACTTTAAAGAGTCGGTGCAGGCTCGATGGACCGAATGGGCTCCTTCTGCACTGTAGGGTTTCTATGGCTCATTTTCACTTACTGTAGTCATATAAATTGATTATAAACAGCAAAACAGAATTTCATTGAAATAAAATGTTTTGGCATAGCTGAAAGGGAAGAAGCTTGCATTTCTATCATGACCTTGGGACATCCCTCAATGTTTAACAGCTAATCAAGTACTTTCAAAGTCTGGTGATCATCATAGGGAAAAGCGGCAGCCAAAATGATGCACATAGCTGGATGGTCTATTCGGCAGTCTTGGTTGAAGGTTATCTGTTGGCCGGGCCATCCTGTTCTTAGAACCATAGAGAACCATAGAAAATTGCAGCTCAGACAAAGGCCTTTTGGCCCTTCTTGTCTGTGCCGAACCATTTTTTGCCTAGTCCCACTGACCTGCACTTGGACCATATCCCTCCACAACCCTCTCATCCATGAACCCGTCCAAGTTTTTCTTAAATGTTAAAAGCATTTACCACTTGATCCGGCAGCTCTTTCCACACTCCCACCACTCTCTGCGTGAAGAAGCCCCCCCTAATATTTCCTTTAAACTTTTCTCCTTTCACCCTCAACCCATGCCCTCTGGTTTTTTTCTCCCCTAGCCTCAGCGGAAAAAGCCTGCTTGCATTCACTCTATCTATACCCATCAAAATCGTATACACCTCTATCAAATCTCCCCTCAATCTTCTACGCTCCAGGGAATAAAGTCCCAACCTATTCAATCTCTCTCTGTAACTCAGTTTCTCAAGTCCCGGCAACATCCTTGTGAACCTTCTCTGCACTCTTTCAACCTTATTTACATCCTTCCTGTAACTAGGTGACCAAAACTGTACACAATACTCCAAATTCGGCCTCACCAATGCCTTATATAACCTTACCATAACACTCCAACTTTTATACTCGATACTCCGATTTATAAAGGCCAATGTACCAAAGGCACTCTTTACGACTCTATCCACCTGTGACGTCACTTTTAGGGAATTCTGTACCTGTATTCCCAGATCCCTCTGTTCAACTGCACTCTTCAGAGTCCTACCATTTACCCTGTACGTTCTTCTTCCATTCATGCCATGACCAGACAGACAGTTCAACATTTCAGCCTGTATCAGTTCAGCACTCCCTTAGCATCGGAGAGCCACCCTCACTATGCGCCCACGTGTCAGGAGAGCTGGAACCCATAGCCGTGGGACAGAAGCCAATCAAGGGCTATCAGTGACTGCAACAACTGAGGTTTAATACAAGTCTCCGTGCAAACACGCATTCCCTGCCTCCCACCCATAAAGAAATGGAACAATTGCACTTTATGGAGGCACCGGATTCTCTTGTTGAAAAATCTTAAAGCCTGACACACCACAAATTAATCTTGGAGTGTTATGACTATTCTGTAGCCAAATGTAGCAACCATTGTCCCACGGAAAACAATGAGATGATTGATCAGTTAATGCACTGTCTGAAATTGGAAGCAGATTCAATAGTAACGTTCCAAAGGGAATTGGTTCACGTGTTCAATACCTGGTAGGGGTGAAACCATGATCAGGCAGGGGTGAGGCTAGCCCATTGCACTGGGGGTGGGGGGAGGGAGTGCTGATGCCTGCGATGGTGGTTTCTCTAAGCGAGGGTAGAGTGAAGGTTTGCCAATGAGGTTAAACCGAGGCTCTACCTGATGCAATTTTTCAAAGTTACCTCAGCATTTTGGCGTGGGTGAAGCTCAGATCGAGAGCCCGGGAGGTGGCGGGGTGGGGGGGGGGGGGGGGGGGGGGTGGCAATGTCTCATCCTGTCAGCTTGGGTCTTGTTTGATCGAGCTAAAGATGGGATGCAATGTCTTGTCTTGTCAGCTTGCATCTGGTTTATCCCTCATGTGGGGACCATGATTGGACTTAATTTGATTGGGTTTTTTGATTAGAATTAAAGTACCGAAAGGTACCAATTTAAAAAAAACCATTTGCAGGGCTATGGGAAAAGGACAGGGGAATGGGACTAGCTGGGTAGGTCTTTCATAGAAATTCCACAAATATGATAGACCGAATGGCCTACTTCTGTGCTGCATTATTCTACCCATTCTCTGGTGCAGTTATTTGAGAGAGGAACATTGTTAGGGAGAACTTCCCTTTCAGATAATGGGATTCAGAGGCAGGAGGGCAACGTCCCCACACCTTTATCGTGTTTTAAGGACAACCTCTGGTTGTGCATTGCTGCCCGTGTTCAGGCAAACCACGAAGTCACCTTTTACTTAGCGAACTTCTGATTGATTAGCTCATTACACCGAGGAGAAAGTATTTTTTTTAAATTGGGTTCGGTGTGACAATCCCACAGGAGGTAAATCAACCACTTCTCATCCTTCAGTACCGGTCAAGTCTGTTGTTCTTGGCGGCTGCTCTCCCCCTCCCCCACCAAGGCAACTGAAAACATCTGCAATCATGGAGCTTGTTAACGACATCAATTCAAGAGTCGAATGAAATAGGAAACTACAGCCTGACAGAAGTGGATTATTAAACCGCAACTAAATGAGGTCTGATGAGGTCAATCTCTCCATGGAACGTGAGGTATTGACAGGCCCTTTGCTACTCTGCAGGCATTGCAGT
Organism: Mustelus asterias; assembly: GCF_964213995.1. Taxonomy (NCBI): domain Eukaryota; kingdom Metazoa; phylum Chordata; class Chondrichthyes; order Carcharhiniformes; family Triakidae; genus Mustelus; species Mustelus asterias. The sequence continues at coordinate 33,573,183 of NC_135827.1, forward strand.
GGACCGGGTGAAGTGTTCAGAGAACAGTCAAGAATTAGGGAGAAGGCAAGTCCAGTGTGCTCCTTTAACCCACGGACTGAATTTGCCAGAGAAAAACGATTTCCAGGAAGTCAATAGATTGTGACAAGGTGAGAAAGTGAGCAGATATTGTTTGGCTTCTAAAAAAACAAGAGGTTCTCCAGCTAACACTGGAAAATCTCAGCAGCTCTGACAGCATCTGTGGAGAGAGAATAGAGCTAACAGAGGGGACTTTCCAGCCGCGCTCGCCCCAAGGTCGGAGAATCCCGTCCAAGGGGCGGCACGGTGGCGCAGTGGTTAGCACTGCTGCCTCACAGCGCCAGGGACCCGGGTTCGATTCCCAGCTTGGATCACTGTCTGTGTGGAGTTTGCACGTGTCTGCGTGAGTTTCCTCCGGGTGCTCCGGTTTCCTCCCACAGTCTGAGAGACATGCTGGTTAGGGTGCATTGACCCGAACAGGCGCCGGAGTGTGGCGACTAGGGAAATTTCACAGGAACTTCATTGCAGTGTTAATGCAAGCCTTACTTGTGACTCATAAATAAAATTTACTTTAACTCTTGGACCTTTGCATAGTCCATCTCCCGCCCGCTACGATTCCCATGGCGGGTGGGACAGAAAAATTCCACGCAACATTTTGAGTCTGGACATCCAGAAAACGCTGGAAAATCTCAACAGGACTGACAGCATCTGTGGAGCAAGAATAGGGCCAACATCCAGACTCGAACCGTTGGCTTTATTCTCTCCCCACAGATGCTGTCAGACCTGCTGAGATTTTTCCAGCATTTTCTGTTTTTGGTTCAGATTCCAGCATCTGCAGTAATTCGCTTTTAATTTAGATTCTTGGGCTTAACGGCCTTGTCCTAGTTCTAATCATCTATATTACTGGAAGAAGTCAGTATGGGCGGCATGGTGGCACAGCGGTTAGCACTGCTGTCTCACAGTACCAGGGACCTGGGTTCACTTCCGGCCTCGGGTCACGGTCTGTGTGGAGTCTGCACGTTCTCCCCCGTGTCTGCGTGGGTTTCCTCCGGGTGCTCCGGTTTCCTCCCACAGTCCAAAGGTGTGCGGGTTAGGTTGATTGGCCATGCTAAATTGACCCTAGTGTCAGGGGGATTAGCAGAGTAAATATGTGGCATTGCGGGAATAGGGTATGGCTGGGATTGTGGTTGGTGCAGACTCGATGGGCCGAATGGCCCCCTTCTGCCTGGAAGGATTCTGTGATTCTAAGCTCACTCTCGCAGGATTAAAATGTAACATTGAATGTAAATGTCACATTTTCTCTCAGGTTTATAAGCATGCATCAAACTGGGAGTGCGACTCACACATCAGTACGAGTGCGCTTTAGCCTGGAGGTGTGGGGAGAGCGTTATAATCTGTACAACAGCAGGCTCAACTGGTTCAGGTTGACAGCATCAAATGCTCCTCGAACTGTACATTTTCAACACTGCCAACACCCGCGTCCCACTGTGTCTCAGTTCAGTTCACGCATAGGTCATCTTGCATGTTCTGGGAGGCTTAACAAAATGGAAACAATAACTCCCACAGTCTGTAGATCCGAGCGTGTATGGGCATTGTTCAAAGTTTCTTTTCCTGGCCTGACCCTGAGAGCAGAGAAGGTTGACGGAGGATTTAATAGAGGTGATTCAAAAACCATGAGGCGTTCTGAGAAAGTAAATAGGGAGAAACTGGTGGGAGTGTCAGTAAGTTGAGTTCACAGGTTCAAGATAATTGGCAAAAGGAGGGAGATGGGATTTTTGTGTCTAACGGTGGCGTTTTATGATCTGGAATGCACTGGCTCAAAGGACTGGGTGGAAACAGATTCAATCGTAACTTTCAGATGCAAATTCGATTTATGTTTGAAAAGGAAAAATTTGCGGGGCTGTGGGGCAAATGCAGAAGGCTGGAATAAATGGGTAACTCTTCAAAAGAGCTAGCAAAGACTCAATGGGCCGAATGGCCTCTTTTTGTGCTGTACAGTTCTATGATCTAGTTAAGTCTAGTGTATAATTTGGAACATTGTGCTTTCACCTCCGCAGCCAAGGAGCTAATATCGATCAAGTTCTTGGGAGGCAGTTGTGATGTGCGTTGAACAGCAAGCTGCTTGACATTACGGCTCGACCCGAGACCGGAAAATCCCACCCAAGGTCAATGGACACTTCCATTGTCCACCACCCGCCCGCTCCGATTCCATGGCGGGCGGGGTGGTAGGATTCTGGCGAATGTGTACAGACTTTCAAACAGACATTCCGTTTAGTGTATGGATTCAACATATGGATTTCAATTGGGCTTCTCTGAAAACATGGCCCACAAGCAAACACAAATTAAGGTACTTACTCTTCACTGTCAGAAACATGGACTTGCTGATGTCTGTACCAACGCCATTGCTTGCCTGGCAAAGGTAGTACCCAATGTCTTCTTCCAAGACGTGACGAATCAACAAGGAGCCGTTTGCCAGGATCTGAATTCGGCCTGTCAGTGGTACTGGGTGGTACTGCTGAGGATTCCCGCTTCCTGCAAAGAATGGAGTTAATGAACAGTCAGAGGGAGGAGCAGTAAGAAATAACCAACACGTTAATCCCGCTGAAACCCGGAGGAACATGCTTCATCATGAAGGTGCTCTGGGAAGCATTGCATCTCACCCTCACTGGGACACGGATGCAATGAGTCTTTAAAAAGTAGTGGCCTTTCCCTTCTTGAAAATTTTCCACAAACAAAGTACACCACAGGACCTGGATCTGCTACTGTTCCATAGAATCATAGCATCCTACAGTGCAGAAGAGGCCATTCAGCCCATTGAGTCTGCACCAACTCTCTGACAGAGTATCTTACCCAGGCCCTCTCCCCAGCCTGCAGTCTGCACCACCCACAATCCCATTCAGGCCCTATCCCCATAACCCCATGCATTTACCCTAGCTAGTCCCCCTGACACTAAGGAGCAATTTAGCACGGCCAATCCACCTAACCCGCACATCTTTGGATGTTCAATCACCTTACAACAAGCAAGATTTGACCTATAATGACAACACAAGTGAGTCTGTTGGAAGTTTTACCACAACAAACATTACGTTAAACTATTTCACAGAATCCCTACAGTGCAGAAGAGACCATTCAGCCCATTGAATCTGCACCAATTCTCTTAACGAGTATCTTACCCAGGCCCTCTCCTAGCCCTATCCTCGTAACCCCATACATTTACCATGGTTTATCTCATCTAACCCACACATCTTGGGATGTTATGGGGCAATTTAGCATGGTCAATCAACCTAACCGGTACATCTTTGGACTGTGGGAGGAAACCAGAGCACCCGGAGGGAACCCACGCAGACACGGGGAGAACGTGCAAACTCCACACAAACAGTCACCCAAGGCCAGAATTGAACCCAAGTCCCTGGTGCTGTGAGGCAGCAGTGCTAACCACTGTCCACCGTGCTGCCCTAGTATAGGAGATAGTATAATAGTACATTATTATATCTACACTAATAGTAGGTTAGTGATGCTCTTTACATATATATTCATGCTTGAATTGGTTATTACCTTTGATTGTAATGTGCATTTTAAAATGTTTACAGAATCACACAGTACAGAACAGGGCCTTTGGCCCATCGAGTCTACACTGACACAAGAGAAACACCTGACCTACCTAGCGAATCCCATTTACCAGCACTTGGCCCAAAGCCTTGAATGTTATGATGTGCCAAGTGCTTATCCAGGTACTTTTTAAAGGGTGTGAGGCAACCCGCCTCTACCACCCTCCCAGACAGTGCATTCCAGACCATCACTGCCCTCTGGGTAAAAAAGTTTTTCCTCACATCCCCCCTAAACCCACTGCCTATGTTCCCTCGTGACTGTTACTATATCATAATTCCACGTGTCAATCCTTGGCCTTAACTCATCCGTTTTACCTCTAATACTCCTGGCATTAATGTAGAGGCCATCCAGGGTTGCCCTACTCCCTGAAACTTAATACAGCCATACTCCCTCTGACTTGATTGCTTTACTGCATTATGCTGTGTCCCTATTCTGCTAACAGTCTGTATCCCCTCCCCTTTGCCGAATTAGTTTTAATTCCTCCCAAAAGTACGAGCAGAGGATGTTAGTCCTGTTGTTGTTGAGATGTAGACCGTCCCATTTGCACAGGTTAAGGTACTTACACAAAAACCCTCCCTCCTGCACCAGCTCTTAAGCCACACATCCATCTGCATTACTCTCCCATTTCTGTGCTCACTAGCACGTGGCACTGGGAGTAATCCAGAGATTATAACCCTGCTTTTTAGTCTACTACCTAATTCCCTGAATTCTTGATGCAAGACCTCATCCCTCTTTCGACCTGTGTCATTGGTACCAACATGACCTCTGCCTTACCACCCTCCCCCTTCAGGATGCCCTGCAGCCATCCCGGACCCTGGCACCAAGGAGGCAGCACATGATCCTGGAGTCACGTTGATGGCCACAGTAGCTCCTATCTGTACTCCTGACTGCAGAATCCCCTCTCTTCCTCCCCTTCCTGTGCAGGCAGGCTGCTTGTGGTGCCAGAAGCATTTTTGTAAATGCATTTCCCATTCGTAACTGCAATCATCTCAATCCAGACCCAGGTTTTCAAAACCTCGTGCGGGCAAAGTGGCAGGGGAAAGGAGTTCACAATGTTTCTCTGCTGATTTGATCATTCCTTTATTCCTCAGACATTGTGGAATTGAGTTTGTGGAGCAGGCTCTTTATTTGTGTCAGATTAGCAACTCTAACCACAGGGTAGTTATTTTCTTGAGAGAACCTTGGATGATCTGAAACACTGGTCTGTGCACTTACAACAACAAACTCACGGGTATGGCTTCTCAGAACGTCTTGTGGCTTCAACTGTGGCTTTAGCTGAAGCCAGCAAGGGTAGCTATAAGACACTAAGGCCAAATGAAATAGGAACGGAATAGGCCATTCGGCCAGTCGAGCCTGTTCCATCATTCAATAGCATCGTGGTTGATCCAACCTTCCTCACGTCCACTTTCCTGCCCTTTCCCCTTGATTCCGTGACTGATCAAAAATCTATCTTGGCCTTAAATATACACAAGGGCTCTGCCCCCACAGCTCTCTGTGGCAAGGAGCTCCCAAAGACTCTCAACACCCTGAGAGAAGAAATTCCTTCCCATCTCAGTCTTAAATTGGCGCCCCTTTATTCTGAGACTCTGCCCTCTGGTCCGAGACTCTCGCATGAGGGGAAACACTGAGCAGGATTGTTATGGCCTTGCCCATCCCGAAACCGTAAAATCCTGCCCGTGGTCAATGGACCTTTCCATGGTCCACCCCTTGCCCGCTTTGATTCCCGTAGCGGGTGGGACAGTAAAATTCCAGCCATCCTCTGAGCATTTCCCCTGTCAAACCCTTTAAGAATCTGATATGTTTCAATGCGATCACCTCTCATTCCTCTAAATTCCAATGAGTAGAGTCTCAACATGTTTAATCTTTCCTCATAAGACAATCCCTCTATACTGGGGATCAATCACGTCAACCTTCTCTGAATTGCCTCCAATTAAATAATGGGGGCGATTCTCTCCAAAAAAGTGTTGAATTCGCGTAAAAATTGGACTAAATCCCGCTGGTTTTTTTCAGCGGGAGTTTAAAAATGAATCTCCCTCCATTGGCAGCCCCAACCCCCCCACCCACCCCCCGCAGTCCTGACCCCCCTACCTCTCAGTCCTGACCTCTCCCCCCCCTTACAGCCCGCCTCCAGCAGGCTACTTCCCTCCCACCCTGATGGCCAGCCCCGATCACTGGCCCCTCTCCTTCTGTCACACAGCCCAAGTGCAGAGTGGCAGCGAGACCGCCCCCCCCACCCTCACTGATCGCCCCCCCAGAGGCCTCACTCCCATCACGCCCCACCCCCTTGGTACTACTCCATGTCCGATGGGCAGTGCCAAGGTGCCCCATGGGGATTGGCACTTTGCCCTTTGGGCCGTGCCAAGGTGACAATGCCCAGGGGGTACCCACCCGGTGACCTCTGGTGTGCCTTGATTGCCCCCCGCCCTTCATTCCAGCGGGTTCAGGCTGTCATCCCCCCGCAATTGCGGAGCTATCGTAAACCCCGTAGGAGTGAACCACTCCTGGCGGTGGGGGGGGGGGGGGGGGGGAGAGGCTAGTGGGCCTGGGAATTTCAGTCCTATAGAACAGTACAGCACAGAACAGGCCCTTCGGCCCACGATGTTGTGCCGAGCTTTATCTGAAACCAAGATCAAGCTATCCCACTCCCTATCATCCTGGTGTGCTCCATGTGCCTATCCAATAACCGCTTAAATGTTTCTAAAGTGTCTGACTCCACTATCACTGCAGGCAGTCCATTCCACACCCCAACCACTCTCTGCGTAAAGAACCTACCTCTGATATCCGTCCTGTATCTCCCACCACGAACCCTATAGTTATGCCCCCTTGTAATAGCTCCATCCACCCGAGGAAATAGTCTTTGAACGTTCACTCTATCTATCCCCTTCATCATTTTATACACCTCTATTAAGTCTCCCCTCAGCCTCCTCCGCTCCAGAGAGAACAGCCCTAGCTCCCTCAACCTTTCCTCATAAGACCTACCCTCCAAACCAGGCAGCATCCTGGTAAATCTCCTTTTGCACTCTTTCCAGCGCTTCCACATCCTTCTTATAGTGAGGTGACCAGAACTGCACACAATATTCCAAATGTGGTCTCACCAAGGTCCTGTACAGTTGCAGCATAACCCCACGGCTCTTAAACTCCAACCCCCTGTTAATAAAAGCTAACACACTATAGGCCTTCTTCACAGCTCTATCCACTTGACTGGCAACCTTTAGAGATCTGTGGATATGGACCCCAAGATCTCTCTGTTCCTCCACAGTCTTCAGAACCCTACCTTTGACCCTGTAATCCACATTTAAATTTGTCCTACCAAAATGAATCACCTCACATTAATGCTATTTAAAACATACTTAAATTAGAAACGGCTTACATTATGCATACATTCTGATGGCGCCAGAAATCCAGCACTGGGAGACACGCTAAGGCCCGAACGCCTGGTGCGAATGGCATGAATCGGCCACCGCAAGAGTCTGGTAGCCCGCTGTGCTAAAAAAGCGGTGCAGCGAGATGGGAGAATCGCCCCCAATATCTTTCCTTCAATAAAGGGACCAAAACTGCTCACAGTAAGGCAGATGTGCTTTCACAGTGCCTTGTACAGTTACAGCAAGACTTCCTTACTCTTAATACTCCAACCCCCTGAAATAAGGGCCAACATTCCATCAACGTTCCTGACTACCTGCTGCATCTGTGTGCTAGCTTTCTGTGTTTTGTGTACAAGTACCCCAAACTACCTCAATGTCTGGGCAGCACGGTGGCACAGTGGTTAGCTGCCAGGAAGTAAGTGAATGTACTTTAGCCAAATTTGCAGACAACACGAAAGGGAAGTTGCGAAGGGATACAAAGAGTTTGCAAATGGATATTGATAGGCTAAGTGCATGGGCAAAAAAAGTTGGCAAATGGAGTATAATGTGGGAAAATGTGAAGTCTTTCATTTTGGAATGGAGAATAAAAGAACAGAACATTATTTAAATCAAGAAAAACTGCAGGAAGCTGGAACACAAAAGGACTTTAATTAAATTAGTTAAGTTTATTGGGGTCGCAAGTAGGCTTACATTCACACTGCAATGAGATTAGTGTGCAAATCCCCGAGTTGCCACACTCCGGGGCCTGTTCGGGTACCTGAGGGAGAATTTAGCATGGCCAATGCATCTAACCAGCACGTCTTTTGGACTGTGGGAGGAAACCAGAGCACCCGGAGGAAACCCATGCAGACACAGGGAGAACATGCAAATTCCGCACAGACAGTGACCCAAGCCGGGAATTGACCCCGAGTTCTTGGTGCTGTGAGGCAGCACTAACCACTGTGCCATCATGTCACCCCTTGATGTTCGGCTAAAAGTTACCTTTTTGCCTCCCTCCCTTTTTCAATAGGGGTGCCACGCTGGTAGTTTTCCAATCCTCCCGTACCTCTGCAGAATCCAAGGATTTTTTGGAAAATTACAACGAATGCAGTAATGAACAACTACTGCAGTAAAGGAAGAGGCCTATCCTCCAGTGTCCAAGGGCTAAACCTGTCCAACCTTCCATGTTAAGCAGTGGCAAAACATGGCCACATTGTGTGTGGCACTTTTACCATCCAGTAGGTCATGGGTGGCCATTCACTTAAAGAACTTTAAATCATTGAAAGTGGCAACACAGCTGGATAAGATAGTCAAGAAGGCACTCGGCATGCTTGTGTTAATCAGTCAGGGCATTGAGTATAAACATTGGCAGGTCATGCTGCAGCTGTACACAACCTTAGTTAGGCCTCATTTAGAATATTGTGTAAAATTCTGGTTGCCACACTACCAGAAGGATGTGGAGGCTTTGGAGAGGGTACAGAAAAGGTTTACTAGGATGTTGCCTGGTCTGGAGGGTATTGGTTATGAAGAGAGGTTGGATAAACTCGGTTTGTTCCCACTGGAACGACGGAGGTCGAGGGGTGACCTGATAGAGGTTTACAAGATTATGAGTGGCATGGACAGAGTGGATAGTCAGATGCTCTTTCCTAGGGTAGAAAAGTCAAGTACTAGGGGACATAGGTTTAAGGTGCGTGGGGGAAAGTTTAGAGGAGATGTGCGAGGCAAGTGTTTTACACAGAGGGTGGCGAATGTCTGGAACGTGCTGCCCGGGGAGGTGGTGGGAGCAGGTACGATAGTGGCATTTAAGGGGCAACTAGACGAATACAAGAATGGGATGGGAATGGAAGGATACGGACTCCGTAAGTGCATACGGTTTTAGTTTAGGCAGGTATCATGATCGGCGCAGGCTTGGAGGGCTAAAGGGCTGTTCCTGTGGTGTATTTTTCTTTATTCTTTGTTTTTTGACTGCATATTGATCCGTAGTTAAATGATCACATCAGTATTTCCACTGAGATTGCAATCTTTCTTTGATTCCTTTTCAATAATTTTGAGGTGTTTAAGGATGAACTGTACATCAGTATCAGTCAATATCTTCACGGGATGTGAAGGTAGGGGAATGCAATTAGCTGTGTAGAGGGAATCAGTCTCGCATTGCATAAGAAATTGATCCTGAAAGATGATTGCCATACAGACTCCCCAGCAAGATCTTTTCAAGATAAGCATTGATTGAGATTGCACATGAGATAGTTGCCAACTCTCCAGAAACGTCTTGGAAACGCCAAGGATTAAAAATTATCTCCGGGCCACAGCTGTATGCAACCCAGAAGGAAAATAAGAGATGTTACGAGAAAATAAATCTTCTTTCAATATTTTTGATTCTGAATGATTAACATTCTGGAGGAGGTGGGTATTGACAAATGGTCAAGAATTGTCCAATTAGGGAAGGAAGAGTGAGCATTCGCCTGTTGGATGTTAGAATGTAATCGGTGGCAACTTTATATTGGACGTAATGTGACTAGTTGTAACAAGCTGTAAGGGTCAGCTGACCCAGTAAACCGTGGAACCAATCACAGAATGATCAGCTGACCAGCTAACTCACTATAAATAAGAACCTGTTGGGAATTGTGAGGAACTTGGATTGGTCCAGGATGAGGCCCCAAGTTTGGAGTAATGGAATTTCTTTATTGAACCCTTTCTTTGATTTATAAGTGGGAGTATGTTTTGTCATATTTTTATTGTCTGCATTTGAAGAGTTCCTTCTGAAGAAGCATTGGATGGCCATTGGTGGGGAAGCTGGAGGAGGAAGCTTATGCAATGCATCTCCTGGAACCTGGACCAATTAAAGCTTAGAATCCATCAAATGTTACATTTTAGCGACAGTTTAAGATACAGACACAAAGTTGGGTGGGAGGGTGAGCTGTGAGGAGGATGCAGAGATGCTTCAGCATGATTTGGACAGGCTGAGTGAGTGGGCATATGCATGGCAGATGCAGTATAATGCGGATGAATGTGAAGTTATCCACTTCGGAAGCAAAATTAAGAAGGCAGATTATTATTTGAATGAGTGGAAATGGAGAGAGATAGATACTTAGCGAGAGCCTGGTGTTCTCGTGCATCAGTCGCTGAAAGTAAGTGCGCAGATACAGCAGGCAGTGAAGAAGGTAAATGATATGTTGGCCTTCATAGTGAGAGGATTTGAGTATAGGGACAAGGATGTTTAATGTAATTGTATAGGGCATTGATGAGGCCACACCTGGAGTATTGTGCGCAGTTTTGATGTCCTTATCTGACTAAGGATATCTTTGCTATAGAGGGAGTACAGAGAACATTTACCAGGCTGGTTCCTGAGATGGCAGGTCTGTCATATGAGGAGAGACTAAATCGGTTAGGATTATATTCACTGGAGTTTAGAAAAGTGAGAGGGGATCTTATAGAAACTTATAAAATTCTAACAGGATTAGACAGGGTGGATTCAGAAAGAATGTTCCTGATGGCGGGGGAGTCCAGAACTAGGGGCTATAGTTTGAGGATAAGGGGTAAACCTTTTAGGGCCGAGGTAAAATTTCTTCACCCAGGGAGTGAATGTGTGGAATTCACTAGCATAGAAAGTAACTGAGGCCCAAACGTGTGATTTCAAGAAGGAATTAGAACGAGCTTTTGGGGCTAAATGGATCAAGGGATATGGGGAAAGGTGGGATCTGGATGTTGAATTTGATGACCAGCCACGATCAAAATGAATGATGGAGTGTGCTCAAAGGTCCGAATGGCCTACTCCTGCTTCTGATTTTTATATATGCTTCCGTGTATGTAATCTGGGTCTGCACCATTACCAACCTGCACTGTGACTCGGGAAAGAATGAGGACTAAATTTACGAATAGCAGGGTCGTACCTTTGGCGTGCTTCCACATGACCTTCGGAGGAGGATATCCATCTACCGAACAGTTAAGAACTCCAGCTTTTCCATAGATGCCATCCTGGTTATTGGGTTGGACCACAAAACGCGGCGGGACTGGAAGATAGAAAACAATTATAATAAATAATTAAGAATGATGAAAAAAAACTAGGATTGATCAAAGAGAAGTGGGGTGTTGCAGTGGTATCTTTGATTTGTTTTCATGGGCAAATATTTCTCCTGGGCACAGTACATTGACAAGAGAATAATTCACCTGCAGCCATGGATTGGATTGAGAGACACTGGTGCTGGAACATGGTAATACAAATAGCAATAATGTGTATTCTATTCATATAAATGAGTTAGCTGTGGCTCAGGTGCTTCCATTCTGAGTCAGAAGCTTTGCTCAAATCCCACTATTGAGAATATAACTGAGACTGGCATTTCTGTGCAGTCCTGAGGGAGTGCTGCGTTGTCAGAGGTGATGTCTCGAGAATGAGACATTAAATTGGGGCTGTCTGGTGGTGGTATTGATTCAAAAGTGAGCACCGGAGTGGTTCTAGCCAATATTTATCAATTCTTAGAATCATAAAATCCCTACAGTGCAGAAGGAGGTCATTCGGCCCATTGGTAACAATCCCACCCAGGCCCTATCCTCGTAGCCCCACGTATTTATCCTGCCAATCCCCCTGACATGAAGGGGCAATTTAGCACGGCCAATCCACCCGCCCTGTACATCTTTAGACATGTGGGAGGAAACCGGAGAACCTGGAGGAAACCCACGCAGACACAGGGAGAACGCGCAGACTCCACACAGGCAGTTACTTAACCAGTAGCTGACACCAAAATGTTGTATTGAGATATCACTTTGTGGTATTCTCAGAAAAACAGCTACTGCCAAAATGTAATTATTGCTACAGTGTAGGCAAATGTGGCAGCCAATTTAAACATAGCAAGATCCCAGAAACACCTATTTAATGTACGGTCTGTCGCTGGAGGGCGAGAATACAAGAGCAGGGATGTACTTCTGAGGCTGTATAAGGCTCTGGTCAGACCCCATTTGGAGTATTGTGAGCAGTTTTGGGCCCCATATCTAAGGAAGGATGTGCTGGCCTAGGAAAGGGTCCAGAGGAAGTTCACAAGAATGATCCCTGGAATGAAGAGCTTGTCGTATGAGGAACGGTTGAGGACTCTGTGTCTGTACTCATTGGAGTTTGGAAGGATGAGGGGGGATCTTATTGAAACTTACAGGATACTGCGAGGCCTGGATAAAGCGGATGTGGAGAGGATGTTTCCACTAGTAGGAAAAACTAGAACCAGAGGGCACAAAACTCAGGCTGAAGGGACAATCCTTTAAAACAGAGATGAGGAGGAATTTCTTCAGCCAGAGAGTGGTGAATCTGTGGAACTCTTTGCCGCAGAAGGCTGTGGAGACCAGGTCATTGAGTGTCTTTAAGACAGAGATAGATAGGTTCTTGTTTGATAAGGGGATCAGGAGTCATGGGGAAAAGGTAGGAGAATGGGGATGAGAAAAAAAATCAGCCATGATTGAATGGCGGAGCAGACTCGATGGGCCGAGTGGCCTAATTCTGCTCGTGTGTCTGATGGTCTAATGGTCTTATGGATCTTTCAGATAAAAGACTGAAAGGTCACTCGACAATTTCCCGATGAAAATGGATTAAATAGACCTGCTGTCTGAACTGCATAGCTCCAAATTTTCTCCAATTTGCCACAAAGCCTTGACTTAAAAGATACTTAGGACATCTAATAAGAACAAAAGGACAAAAATAAAGACATTTAATAAGCATCTTGGTCTCCTCACCTCGTACAATGAGTCGTCGTTCTCTCATGACGGTTGCGGCCTCATTGCTGGCGATGCACGTGTAGTTACCATTATGTTTCAGAGACACGCTGGAGATCTGCAAGGAGCTCATGAATTCTTTGGTTTCGATGGTGACCCCTGACCCGGAGAGGATCAGCTGACCGTCCTTTCTCCAGGTGATACGGATGGGCATATCGCCTGACGATACCACGCAGGGGATGTAGAGAAGCTGACCGATCGACGCTGGCGGAAACTCAAAAGGCTGGATCAAAGGGGGAACTGGAAAGAAAGAAGCCAAATGAATTCATAGAATCCCTACAGTGAAATCGAGTCTGTACCAGCTCTCCGAAAGATCATCTTTGCCCAGGTCCTCCCCTCCGCCCTATCTCTGCAACCCCGCACATTTGCCATGGCCAACCCACCTAACCCACCAGGGGAGGTGATGGCCTAGTGGTATTATCGCTAAACTATTAATCCAGAAACTCAACTAATGTTTTGCGGACACGGATTTGAATCTCACCACAGCAGATGGTGGAATTTGAATTCAATAAAAAAAATCTGGAACTAAGAATCTACTGATGATCATGAAACCATTGTCGATTGTCGGGAAAAACCCAACTGATTCATTAATATCCTTTAGGGAAGGAAATCTGACGTCCTTACTTGGTCTGGCCTACATTTCAGTCCAGAGCCACAGCAATGTGGTTGGCTCTCACCTGCACTCCAAGGACAACTGGGGGTGGGCAATAAATGCTGGCCAGCCAGCAACACCCATGTCCCATGAATGAATTTTAAAAAACACATCTTTGGACTGTGGGAGAAAACTGGAGCACCTGGAGGAAACCCGCGCAGACACGGGGAGAATGTGCAAACTCCACACAGACAGTGACCCAATCCAGGAATCAAACTTGGGTCCCTTGTGCTGTGAGGCAGCAGTGCTAGCCACTGTGCCACGCCTATGAAATACCTCAGAATTGTTTACAATGTTAGAGTGCTTTACAAATGCAAATTGTTGTCGGAATTAATAGTTTAATATTGAAGGGTAATTTGTAATGCTCTGGGAGATTAACCATTGGAAACAAACACGTCTGTGGCAAAACACAGTAGACAAACCTTTCAGTTACAGAAACCTTTCTATTGACTTCATCAGAAGGTCAAAAATAAATATCAAGATAGATGAGGGCCCAAAGGTTATAAGAGAATTGTCGCAAAGGGATTTTCTTTAAAAATAAATGCAAACATAATTCACTTCTGATGTCGTTAGATCCATTAGGCTGGCTAAGTGTTGCCAAGAGTCCCCACGAATTGAACATTAATCTCCAGGATGCAGCTACAGCTGAGGAGAAAGATCCGAGGGGAGTTAAACAACACTATGAAGGCCAGGTCATTGAGTGTATTTAAGACAGCAATAGATAGGTTCTTGATTGATAAGGGGACCAAAGGTTATGGGGAAGATTCGGAAGAATGGGGTGAGAACCATATCAGCCATGATTGAATGGCAGAGCCTAATTCTGCTCCTGTATCTTATGGTCTGATGGTATCTACTGTTTTAATTTGCTTTGATTTATTAGTTATGGAAATAATGGAGTTGGGAGGAAACAAAACTGTTCTATGGACAGTTAAGATGCATCCAATTAGTTATCAAAGAGCCTGATGTCTTTTCTATTGGTGGAGGAAGGCAGTGCACTTGGAGGATGTACCAATGGCAGGAGGGGTAAGGAGGGATTGGCTGTTTCAAGATATTTCATGCTGAAGCCCCCAGGTACACACCCAACCAGAGTTGGCGACTGTACTGGGTGGCAGTGGGCTGAGGGCAGTCCACAAAATTTAGCCTGGACTGGCACAAGAGCTGGGCCTAGGCTCTTTGGACAAAGTGAAGTAAAGTTTAGTTATTAGTCACAAGTAAGGCTTACGTTAACACCGCAATGAAGTTACTGTGAAATTCCCCGAGTCGCCACACTCCAGTGCCTGTTCGGGTCAATGCACCTAACCAGCACGTCTTTCAGAATGTGGGAGGAAACCGGAGCACCCGGAGAAAACCCACGCGGACACGGAGAGAACGTGCAAACTCCACACAGACAGTGATCCAAGCCGGGAATCGAACCCGGGTGGGTCCCTGGTGCTGTGAAGCAGCCGTTCTGCCAGTGTAGATGAACAACTGAGTTAGCAATCCGATCACAGGTCAACTGAAATTCGGTAAGTTTGCAGAGGTCCTAAATTCCACCTTGAGTTTCAGGAACAGCAGTTTTTGAAAATCTGTTGCCCAACATCATGCGTTTCCTCATAAACAGGGCTGGTGTGGGTCAGGAGGGCAGAATAATTTGGCAGTGAGTGAATGGGTGGCACAGTGGCGCAGTGGTTAGCACTGCTGCCTTACACTCCAGTGACCCGGGTTCAGTTCCCAGCTTGGGTCACTGTCTGTGCGGAGTCTGCACATTCTCCCCGTGTCTGCGTGGGTTTCCTCCGAGTGCTCCAGTTTCCTCCCACAGTCCGAAAGACGTGCTGGTTAGATGCATTGGCCGTGCTAAATTCTCCCTCAGTGTACCCGAACAGGCGCTGGAGTGTGGCGACTCGGGGATTTTCATTGCAGCGTTAACGTAAGCCTCCTTGTGTCACTAATAAATAAACTCCAAACTTTAACCACTGGGCAGCCCTGCTTTAAATATCGTTGTTGACAATCAATTCTTTTGGACCGAAGGACAAGTAATCAAAAGTTTCTCTTGGTTTCAAGATCCAAATGTGCGGGAGCGGATGCCAAATGTGCTTATTTTTTTTTCGATTTTAAAGTCTGAAGCTTTCATCAGAGATCCATGTCTTCCCAACGAATTGAAGTATTACAGCTCTGCATTTGCAGAGCCAACTCCTCAAGGACACAAGCCACGCTCTCGAGAAGCATAATCAGAATTTAATCACGGCAAAGCTAGGAAGCTCAACGGTCTAGTCTGAACACAAGGTTCCCCGCATAGGCCTGAATAATTAATGTGAACAAGATGCATTTTCGATGTCTCCTTGAGCACTTAAAAATCAGGGTTTTTTTAAAAAAAAACAGCTCGCAAAACATTCAAAACCACCGCAGCAACACAGGAGGAAATGAGGCCTGCACAGGTTACATGTTTAATGTGCTGTTGACATTGTGAAACCTTGTTCCGCATGTAAAAAGTACCTACATCTGATGTTACCATCAAGCTGCATTGCTTCCAGCAATCTTTTCTTTTTCCCTTCTCTTTGACGGACATTTGTTTAAAAAAAGACAAGAGGATTTCCTCTGAAGGAGCCTGGGGAATTTAATTAATTTTTCTTTTATTCATTTGTGGGACGTGGGCGTCGCTGGCTGGGCCAGCATTTATTGCCCATCCCTAGTTGCCCCTTGAGAAGGTGGTGGTGAGCCGCCTTCTTGAATCACTGCAGTCCATGTTCTGTGGGTTGACCCACAATACCGTTAGGGAGGGAATTCCAGGATTTTGACCCAGCGACTGCGAAGGAACGGCGATATATTTCCAAGTCAGGATGGTGAGTGGCTTGGAGGGAAACTTGCAGGTGGTGGTGTTCCCATTTATCTGCTGCCCTTGTCCTTCTAGATGGAAGTGGTCGTGGGTCTGGAAGGTGCTGTCTAAGGATCTTTGGTGAGTTGCTCAACACTGCGTTCAACAACTTTAGATTATAACCTCAACCCCAGTTTGTCTCACTTCTTTCTTTTGTTCATTTGGTCATTTTCCCTTTGTTTCTTTCTTAATCCTTTCATCCTTTAACTTTTCATTCAGGTGGCACAATCCTGTCATTCACATCTCATCTAGACACATATGGGGGAGATGATATGGCTAGACTATTAATCCAGAAATTCAGTTAATGTTCTGGGGACCCGGGTTCGAATCCCACCACGGCAGATGGTGGAATTTGAATTCAATAAAGAACAATATCTAGAATTAAGAATCTACTGATGACCATGAAACCATTGTCGATTGTCAGAAAAACCCATCTGGTTCACTAATGTCCTTTAGGGAAGGAAATCTACCATCCTTGCCAGGTCTGGCCTACATGTAACTCCAGAGCCGCAGCAATGTGGTTGACTCTCAACTGCCCTTGGACAACCAGGGATGGTAATTAATTCTGGCAAGCCAGCGACACTCATGTTCCATGAATGAATAAAACTAAAATTTACTGATCCCATTGCTACTCCCTTTTGCTTTTTCAGAATGTAACCTTTTGTCATTTAATCGGTCCTGTTCTCACCATCGGTGACACGGTGGCACAGTGGTTAGCAGTGCTGCCTCACAGTGCCAAGGACCCTGGTTTGATTCCCGGCTTGGGCCTGTGTGGAGTTTTCACGTTTTCCCCATGTCTGCATGGGTTTCCTCCGGGTGCTCTGGTTTCCTCCCACGTTCCAAAGATGTGCCGGTTAGGTGGATTGGCCATGCCAACTTGCCCCTTAGTGTCAGGGGGACTAGCTAGGGTAAATACATGGGGTTATGGGGATAGGGCCTGGTTGGGATTGAGACTCGATTGCAGACTTGATGGGCCAAATGGTCTCCTTCTGCACTGTAGGATTCTATCCCTTCTTCCCATCTGATCTTTCATTTGCTCAAAATCTCATACATTTCCAACTAATCACAGTTCTGATGAAAGGTCAATTCTCTTTCTTCCTCCCCGGTTGCTGTTGGGCCTGCTGAAAATCTCTAGCATTTTCTGTTTTCATCTCACAATGCGCTCTCTTTGTTAGTCCCTGTCCTCCACCCTTCAGCTCAAAACACTTGCAAGTTGTTGCGGCGGGGGTGGGGGGGGGGGGGGGGGGGGGGGTTGGGTGTGGTAAACCACTGTTAGCTTATTACCTGTATATGTGACATGCCTGGGCACATCCCTGCCGGCCCTACCCGAGACTCCTCCCCCCCCCCACCGGTCCAGGTATAAAGGCGACTGCTCCCCACCCCCCCTGCCTCAGTCTGGACCAGTTCATTGGCATGGGTGTGCTCCAATCTTTTGCGAATAAAAGCCTATTTGTTCTTGCATACAAACTAGTCTTTGCTCGATTGATGGTGCATCAGGGGGTGAACAGGGAATGGGGCATTGAGGGCAACAAGTCATCTAGAACCTCAGTGAATGATGGAACCAACGAAATCGAAGGCTTGGAAAATAAACAGAGGAGGGACAGAGGATAAAATAGAGCCAGTAAGAGTCAAATCTAGCACAGAAAGAAGAGAGGGGAAGGAAGGTTGGATTCAGAGAGAGAAAGAAACAAAGGATTGTGGAAAAAAGATTTTTTTAACTTACATTTAAAAACCTCTAACAACAATTTACTAACTGTAGGATTGAAATTCCACGGTTTCCATTAATGTGGTGCCCTTTCGAATAGGTACAGCCTAATCCATCCACAATGTCAGATAGAGTACCGTGTCCTCTGTCATGTGACTCAGGGTTGGTATACTAAAGTGTATTTATTAGTGTCACAAGTCGGCTTACATTAACACTGCAATGAAGTTGCTGTGAAAATCCCCCAGTCGCCACACTCCGGCATCTGTTCGGGCACACTGAGGGAGAATTTAGCACGGACAATGCACCTAACCAGCACGTCTTTCAGAGTGTGGGAGGAAACCGGAGCACCCGGAGGAAACCCACGCAGACACGGGGAGAACGTGCAGACTCCGCACTGACAGTGACCCAAGCCGGAAATCGAACCAGGGCCTCCTGCTAACATTTTTCAAATCCTTCATTTTGAACCGGTTGTAAGATGGATGTTCCAGGAACACTGACTGGAGTGTCCAGGTGGCAACGCGGTCAAAGGGGGAGAGGTTTCTACTCAGCATCCTTGCATCGCCGAGCGCAAATCAACTGTTGCTTAAAGGAAAACATCAGCAGGAGAGCAAAGAGGCGCTGACTGCAATTTTCACATGGAAAGAATTGCAGACGTCCATATTAACAAGTAAAGCCTGTTCTTGATTATGGGCACATCACATCAGGGACTGGACTCCATTTGCCCCCATTGGATATGTTTCCAGAAGATGGGTGCGTAAAGTAGGACGAGTGCCAACCCCACCACCTCCCCGCTCACCCTCGAGCTCATCCCCGTAACACCGCAGGTGGAAATGGACAGCCCACCTGCCATATTTAAATAAATAATCAACGCCTGAACCTAGTTTGTTAACAAGCCAACTGACTCCAACAATATAGTGCCAAGACATGGTTGGAGTTACTTAAAAAAACCTTTTGAAAGATCAGGAAGGAAGGGAGGGCTCTAGCTTCGGGGGATATCCTTAGCGCATTGGTGGGGCAGTATTCCTTAATTAGTACCCTCCTTTCTTCCTACCTGCCTGCTCATCAGAATCCACCACCCCACCTCCTCCCTTAACTGGTCAAATCTCCTTTGCCCAATAACCCAGACTTATCTCACTCGCGGATCCATTGGGCCTTTTCCTTGGGACTGGTTGCAGTCCCAGAAACGCCCACTAATGCCTCCTCCCTTGTGAAGCTCCTTTACTATATGGTCATTAATTAAACCTGCCTCCTTGCACATTACCGTATGGTCTATTCTGTGGTTGTCTCCAGAATGTGCCGTTCTAAGCAACTGTCCTGAAAACACTCTGTTAACCCATCTGCCAGGCTAACTTTGTCAATCTGATTCATCCAATCTATGTGTAAATTAGAATCATCCATGGTTATTGCCCTAACTTTATTACATGCCCCCATTATGGGGCGGGACGGTGGCACAGTGGTTAGCACTGCTGCCTTACAGAGCTACAGATCTGGGTTCGATTCTCAGCTTGGGTCACTGTCCGTGTGGAGTCTGCACGTTCTCCCTGGGTGCTCCAGTTTCCTCCCACACTCCAAAAGATGTGCTGGTTGGGTGCATTGGCCATGCTAAATTCTCCCTCAGTGTACCCAAACAGACGCCGGAGTGCGGCAACTAGTGGATTCTCACAGTAACTTCATTGCAGTGTTAATGTAAGCCTACTTGGGACTAACAAATAAACTTTACATTATTTCGTGCTGTGTACCTCGTCCTATGTTGTGGTTACTGTTAGCGGACCCATGAGCTACTCCCACAAGTGAATTCTTACCGTTGCTATTTCTTTCTCCTATCCAAACTGATTCTGCGTTAGAACTAAGGGCACTTCTCACTAACCCTACAATCCTTTGCGTGAAAGAAATCTGTCCTAATTTCCCTCCTGTATGACCTCACTCGAAAGCCAAAAACCCTTTGCCAGGGAGAGAATTTCAGAATCCTTTTTGTCCACAATTTGCTGGGATATTGTTCAGGAGTAAAAACCTTGGGTCCTTGACTTTTAAATCCAAAAGTCACTTAAGTCCTTCGTGTTTTAATAATTAACCTGGCTGACCTACTTGATGGTGACAGTCTTAATGCCAGAAATATTTTATTTATAACTCGCTGTGTTATGCGTTCCCTATTATCGGCACCCCTCCCAGGTTACATTTCATTGAAGGAGCAGTGACAGGGAGTAAGGGTATACGCCAGGCGAACAGATCACGTAGAAAGCACTCTGTGCTTTTATGACAGTTTTTTAATTACATTTATGTCACCTAGACTACAATTGATTCTTAAACACAATGCAACATTTGGTCTAGTAATAATAAAGCACTTCTCAGAACAATGCATGTTCCCTGGCACGAGAGACAACACGTGACACTGGGAGATTAAGCCCATTAAAAGTCTTGCATTATCAGACCTGACACAGAGTCATAGTTTTTTACGGGACAGAAGGAGGCCATTCAGCCCTTCAAATCCATGCAGGCTTTCGGTGTCAATCAGACAAACTTGCTCGATCCTTGTAGCCCTCTAAGTTTGTTTCCAAGTAAACCATCTCCGTGCCTTGGCTGAGGCCTGATTTTTCTGCTCATTGGAGCAACTTGATTCAAACCCATAAACGCGGCAAGATGTCAATTTGTGGACACCTGACCAAACTCCTCAAATATCTTACGAGAGCAAGGCATTTTTGCATTGAAGGAGAATGATGCAAATCGGTGGAGAAGGTGGTGAAGAAGGCATATGGCATGCTTGCCTTTATAGGACGGGGCATAGAGTATAAAAGTTGGGGTCTGATGTTGCAGATGTATAGAACGTTGGTTCGGCCGCATTTGGAATACTGCGTCCAGTTCTGGTCGCCACACTACCAGAAGGACGTGGAGGCTTTGGAGAGAGTACAGAGGAGGTTTACCAGGATGTTGCCTGGTATGGAGGGGCTTGGTTATGAGGAGAGATTGGGGAAACTGGGGTTGTTCTCTTTGGAAAGACGGAGGATGAGGGGAGACTTAATAGAGGTGTATAAAATTATGAAAGGCATAGATAGGGTGAACGGTGGGAAGCTTTTCCCCGGGTCGGTGGTGACGTTCACGAGGGGTCATAGGTTCAAGGTGAAGGGGGGGAGGTTTAACACAGATATCAGAAGGACATATTTTACACAGAGGGTCGTGGGGGCCTGGAATGTGTTGCCGGGCAAGGTGGTGGAGGCGGACACACTGGGAACGTTTAAGACTTATCTATAGACAGCTATATGAACGGAGTGGGAATGGAGGGATACAAAAGAGTGGTCTAGTTTGGACCAGGGAGCGGCGTGGGCTAATTGTTCTTTGTTTCTCGTTTCAAGGCTTCATTCTATGATCATCTTGCTGGTGCCAGTACAGAGCGAGACTGCGGATAGTTGGGAACCTGTCTCGGGGGCAGGGAATTCAGATGGTGTTCGTAAAGCAGAAGTGGAAATGAATAGGGTTGGGTAGCATTTTCTGATCAGGGCCAGTGTGATCGCCTGGACTCGTTTCGATCGCCTCAGGGGGTCGGAGAGGAATTTCCCAGATTTTTTTTTCCCCATATTGGCCCTGGGGTTTTCACTCTGGGTTTTCGCCTCTCCCTGGAGATCACATGGTCTGGAATGGGGGGGTGGGGGTGAGTTAATAGGTTGTGATGAACAAAGCATCGTAGCTGTGAGGGACAGCTTGGTGGATAGGATATTAGGATGTAGATAGGCTGGAAAATTGGGCGGGGATCCTGGATTCAGGATTCAATCCTGGACCGGGGAGTGGCGCGGGCTTGGAGGACCCAAGGGCCTGTTCGTGTGCTGTATTGTTCTTTGTTTGTTTGAAACACTGACAGCTACTGAAAGCCAAACCTCAAGTGGTTAGCACTGCTGCCTCATAGAGCCAGGCACCCAGGTTCAATTCCAGCCTTGGGCGACTGTGTGTGTGGAGTTTGCGCATTCTCCCCGTGTCTGCGTGGGTTTCCTCCAGTTTCCTCCCACAGTTCAAAGCTGTGTGGGTTAGGCTGATTGGCCATGCTAAATTGTCCCTTAGTGTCAGGGAGATCAGCAGGGTGAATACAAGGGGTTACGGGGATAGGGCCTGGATGGGATTGTTATCGGTGTTCGCCAGTGGCCGAATGGCCTCCTTCTGCACTGCAGAATCTGGTGAACTGGTGCGGCAACAATAATCTCTCCCTCAATGTCAACAAAATGAAGGAGATTGTCATCGACTTCAGGAAGCGTAAAGGAGAACATGCCCCTGTCTACATCAATGGAGACGAAGTAGAACTGTCGAGAGCTTCAAGTTTTTAGGTGTCCAGATCACTGACAATCTGCCCTGGTCCCTCCATGCCGACACTATAGTTAAGAAAGCCCACCAACGCCTCTACTTTCTCAGAAGACTCAGAAAATTTGGCATGTCCGCTACGACTCTCCCCAACTTTTACAGATGCACCATAGCATATGGCTCCTGCTCTGCCCAAGACCACAAGGACCTCTATATGGTTCTATAGAGGTGTATAAGATTTTGATGGGTATAGATAGAGTGAATGCAAGCAGGCATTTTCCGCTGAGGCTCGGGGAGAAAAAAACCAGAGGGCATGGGTTAAGGGTGAAAGGAGAAAAGTTTAAAGGGAATATTAGGGGGGGCTTCTTCACGCAGAGAGTGGTGGGAGTGTGGAATGAGCTGCCGGATAAAGTGGTAAATGCGGGGTCACTTTTAACATTTAAGAAAAACTTGGACGGGTTCATGGATGAGAGGGGTGTGGAGGGATATGGTCCAAGTGCAGGTCAGTGGGACTAGGCATAAAATGGTTCGGCACAGACAAGAAGGGCCAAAAGGCCTGTTTCTGAGCTGCAATTTTCTATGGTTCTATGGTTCTATGGAACTACAAAAGGTCGTGGATGTAGCCCAATCCATCACTCAAACTAGCCTCCAATCCATTGACTCTGTCTACATTTCCCGCTGCCTCGGCAAAGCAGCCAGCATAATTAAGGGCCCCACTCACACCGGACATTCTCTCTTCCACCTTCTTCCATCGGGAAAAAGACACAAAAGTCTGAGATCATGTAACAACTGACTCAAGAACAGCTTCTTTCCTGCTGCCGTCAGACTTTTGAATGGACTTATCTTGCATTAAGTTGACTTTTCTCTACACCCTAGCTATGACTGTAACACTACATTCTGCACTCTCTCGTTTCCTTCTCTATGAATGGTATGTTTTGTCTGTATAGCGCACAAGAAACAATACTTTTCACTGTATACTAATACATGTGACAATAATAAAACAAATCAAATCAAATCAAGATTCTATGATTCTCTATTCTATTTCTGCAGAAAGTCACCAACCTTCATTTATACATCCATTTTGCATTTGTTTGCATTATTTCCCATCACTGACAGTTGGCTGCACGCTTTGTCAATGGCCCCAAAGTAAGGCACAAAGGAATGAGGAGATAATTCAGGCGTTTTAAGGAAAATGTTTTTTTATTTAGCTGACGATCTCGCCTTCCCTCCTCTCCCACAGGCCTCATTTGATTTCATCGATGCTGGATGTCCTCCAATCATGGCTACTATCTGTGAATGAGTCTTGATAGGGAGAAACAGCAGACTACTTGACTGTGGGAGCATCACAACCCAGCCTATCTCCTGGACCTACTAACTATCAAGGGTCAAAGTATTACTGTTAAGGTCAGTGAATTAATGTCAGGGGTCACGGGTGAGAACAGACAATTGGACGATCCAGCCAAAACTCCATTCACTTTCAGTGGCACCGGAAAATCCCAGCCGCCAATGAGGACCAGAACTGAACGCCCACGTAAAGTCTGGAAGAGGTACAGAAAGATGGCTGCGTGACTCGGAGAAATAATGAATCGAGGCTTATCTTTACTTCCTGAATCGCTTCCATCTCTCCCCCTCTTTCCTCCTTAGATGCCGGCCCCTGGACCACGCCTTGTGTCAGTCCTCCTAATCGCTCATCTTTAGACTGTGGGAGGAAATCGGAGCTCCCAGAGGAAACCCGCGCAGACACGGGGAGAACATGCAAACAGACAGACAGTCACCCAAGGCCGGAATTGAACTTGGGTCCCTGGTGCTTTGAGGCAGCAGTGTTAACCACTGTGCCACAATGCCATTCCATTTCCCTATCACCTCCCGGGGCACTGAGATCAGGGATACCAGGTTTGCCTAGGGCAGGGCTGGAGAATAGAGCAGGCTGCCTTTTTTTTTGTTTATTCATGGGACATGGGCGTCGCTGGCTGGGCCACCATTTATTGCCCATCCCTAGTTGCCCTTGAACTGAGCATCTCGCTCGGCCATTTCAGAGGGCAGTTGAGAGTCAACCACATTGCTGTTGCTCTGGAGTCACATGTAGGCCAGACCAGGTAAGGCCGGCAGATTTCCTTCCCTAAGGAACATTAGTGAAGTAGGGTTTTTCCGACAATCAGCAATGGGTTTCATGGTCATCAGTAGATTCTTAATTCCAGATATTTTTGGAGAATTCAAATTCTGCCATCTGCCGTGGCGGGATTCGAACCCGGGTCCCCAGAACATTAGCTGAATTTCTGAATTAATAGTCTGGCCACAATACCAATGCCGTCGCCTGGTCCCCCACTCCCTAACTTTATGAACAGTAAGAAGCCTCACAACACCAGGTTAAAAGTCCAACAGGTTTATTTGGTGATTCCAAATAAACCTGCTGGACTTTAACCTGGTATTGTGAGGCTTCTTACTGCGCCCACCCCAGTCCAGCTCTGGCATCTCCACATAGTAACTCTGTGAAGCCACCTGTAGCAATGTGACACCAGCTGGGACCCAAGCAATGCGTTAGCGGAATGATATCAAATGCGCGAATCTCCCTGAACGTTAGGAGTCAGCAGAAAATTACAAAGGAAGTTACTGAACCACGAAAGGAATCTAGTGCAGCAATTTTAAAGGAAAACCTTGAGTAGCATGATCTACATCCCAAAGGAACCACTGGGATGTGCAGAGAGTGAAAATCCCTACTGTAATATCTGTAATCTCTACCCAGCTTCCACGTCTTTATCTCTCTCTAATATTCCTCAATATCTTGCTCTATATATTCACTGGTAAGTATTTATAATTAAATTGAAAAGCTTCTTTGTTTAAGTTCTGTGTGTGTGTGTGTGAATTCCAGCTGATACCACAGAACATCAAAGCCTGAAGGGAAGATTTGTTGCCTCGGAACGAATTAAATTCAAGTCTCACATGTGCCAGCGAGTGAGGGGATGATTGGCGCAGAGTAATGGTGGCAGTGTCAAAGCCTGGAACAGTTTATCACAGTGATTGCTGTGCAGGCCCGGCTGCCGCAGTTCCCTCGATTGAAAGCATCACTCCGGTCAATGGTTGACAGAATTCTGGCGGAAGCTTCCGGCACGCTTCACCTGGGTGCTAAAAAGCTGTATCAGAGTTCACTCTCATCTCCGATAGCCGCCAATGCTGGGCTGCTAACTGCCATGGAGGAGCGCGTGTGTGTGCGCGTGCGTGCGTGTGTGTGTGTGCGTGCGTGCGTGCGTGTGTGCGTGTGTGTGTGCGTGTGTGTGTGTGCGTTCTTAGCTCAGGTTTTCTTCAGAAACTGACTTAAAGGCACAACTCACAGGCTTGAGTTAGAATCATAGAATCCCTACAGTGCAGAAGGAGGCCGTTCAGCCCATCGAGTCTGCACCGACTCTCAGACAGAGCATTCCACTCAGGCTCTCTCCCCAAAACCCCATGTATTTACCCCAGTAACCCCCCTAATCTATGCATCTTGGGACACTAAGGGGCAATTTAGCATGGCCAATCAACCAAACCTACACATCCTTGGACTATGGGAGGAAAATGGAGCACTCGGAGGAAACACGCATAGGCATGAGGAGAACTCCACACAGACAGTGACCCAAGGCCAGAATCGAACCCGGGTCCCTGGCACTGTGAGGCAGCAGCGTTAACCACTGTGCCACCGTGCCGACGAGTCGATTTGCTCCTCTTCCATATGCTTTTTCATAAAACACAACTGGCTTCCTCTTGGCAATGCCAGTTCTGCCCTGGCAATTCCACATTCTATGCTCAGCTGAATCAATCTACTGTAACGCATTCTGACAGGATTTTATGGGATCACAAGAGATATTCTGTATTATACTGCAGTTCCTCAGCCCACTCTCTGCTCCTGCTGTTAAAGCAGCAGAAATCGCCATGCCAGAGTGGGATTTCTGGGTCACACCAGGCCATGTCCAGCAGTGTTGACCACCAAGGCACAGGCCATCATCTCATTGTACTGAAGGTTGCCAAAGCAGAACTGTAAGAAGTCTCATAACACCAGGTTAAACACTGGTGTTGTGAGACTTCTTACTGTGCTTACCCCAGTCCAACGCCGGCATCTCCACATCAAAGCAGAACTGTACATACTTCATCATATTAAAGGCCTTGTTCTTAAAACACAGCTCCTCATCCACAGCCATTGCCTTAACTACAGGTGAAATACATTAAACTACGTAACACAATTATCAATGGCCTCCATTCTGCCTCCCTTTCTCAACACTGGCCCAGTCACATAATGCCCACTATAACAACTGCTTCCAGCGTACATAAGACCATAAGACATAGGAGCAGAATTAGGCCACTCGGCCCATCGAATCTGCTTCGCCTTTCAATCATGGCTGATATTTTTCTTATCCCCATCCTCCTGCCTCTTCCCCATAACCCGTGATCCTCTTATGAATACATAACCTGAGTATGCTTTAGAACCTTCAGGAACATTCCACCAAAGTGGCCAACAGCGGTGGTTAAGCTAAACACGCTCATTAATTCGCACTTACAAACATGCAGAAACTCAGAGGTGAGGAGAGAGAACTTAGACCATTCAAACTCATTTTTCTTAGTGATTGAGTCACAGCAACCACATTGTTTCGAATGACCCCTACAGGGTAAAATATAGTGAGCATTTAGAACCCATGGTAATGAACCTCGATAAAATAAAGCTGCCTTTCCACCAAACCTGATCTATAGAAAGTGAGGGCAGTCACCTGACGCACAGAAAACATACAACGACCAGGGGATTCCTCAGAGCTGCTGACAAGAGTTACTTAGCCCCAAATGAGCTGGAAATGGGCGAATTCTTTTTATTCATCCATGGGCTTGGATGTCGCTGGCTGGGACAGCATTTGTTGCCCATCCCTAATTGCCCTTGAACCGAATGGCTTGTGAGGCCATTTCAGAGGGGCGTTTAAGAGTCAACCACATTGCTGTGGATCTGGAGTCACATGTAGGCCAGACCAGGTAAGGACAGCAGATTTCCTTCCCTAAAGGACATTAGTCCTTGAAGGGCGGCACACTGGCACAGTGGTTCAGGTGGGCTTTACTGATGGGAGTTATCCTCATGACATTCCAATTACTCTTGGAAAACCATCCCATTTCATCAAGGTGTAACACACAATAAGTCACACTATGTAAATCCATTTGAATTTCAGCTGTGGACAAACGAGTCTTACAACATACAAAGCTAAAGATACAGAAGACACCACAAAGACTTAGCTAAATTTCTTATTCCATTCAATCCTACACAGTGTTGCTGAAGAGTTTGGCCTACATGTAAGAGGGACCGACTACAACAACGATGACAAGAACAACAACAGCAATATGGGCTGTCAGAGCAATCGTGACAATGAGAGTCAAGCATGCTGGGAACTTTGGTCAAGTTATAATTAAACACAGGTGCAGGTTAGAAGGCTGCTGCAAGTCGTGACCTGTCCTGTCGACAGTGACCTGGCACTTGTGTTGACCAAATAAGGGTAGTTGTTTGGGCTATGCTTGACTTCTTAGCATCAAGATTTTCCACCATGTCCATATATGGTTGGGGCTATGTGACCTACGTGCAGTTTTGGATGGACAGTATCCACAAATATATTGATGATATTTTTTGTGTTGGAGATTAATATGAACTAGGATCAGGAGTAGGCCATTCAGCCCCTCAAGCCTGCTGTGCCAGTTAATACTATCATGGCTGACCTGCTGGTAACCTCAAATCTGCATCACACTTACCCCAATAACCCTTTCTTACTGCAATCTATCCACCTCTGCCTTAGAAATATTCAAAGACTGCTTACACTGCATTCTCAGGAAAACAGTTCCAAGGACTCTAACCCACTGAGAGAAAGAATTTCAGCGTGTCTCCATTTGAAATGGGCGACCCCTTATTTTTAAACAATGACCACTAGTTCCAAATGCTCTCACAAAAGGAAATATCCTCTCTACATCCACTCTGTCAAGACCCCTCAGGGCCTCATATATTTAAATCAAGTCACCTCTTACTCTTCTAAACTCCAGCGGGTAAAAACCTAACTTCTCCTCAAAAGACAACCCGCCCACTCCAGGCATTAGTCTGGTAAACCTTCTCTGAACTGAGTCATAGAGTCATACAGTGCAGAAGGAGGCCATTCGGGCCATCAAGTCTGCACCGACCACAATCCCACTCAGGCCCTATCCCCATAACCCCATGCATTTACCCTAGCTAGTCCCCCTGACACGAAGGAGCAATTTAGCATGGTCAATCCACCTAACCCGCACATCTTTGGACTGTAGGAGGAAACCCAGGCAGACATGGGGAGAATGTGCAAAATCCACATCGACAGTGACCCAAGCCGGGAATCGAACCTGGGTCCCTGGCGCTGTGAGGCAGCAATGCTAACCACTGTGCCACCACGCCACCCCCCTGCTTCCAAAGCAGTTATGCATTCAATACAGGGATCTAGGGATCGTCAATGAAGGTGGGCATCGAACCTGGGTCCCTGGCGCTGTGAGGCAGCAATGCTAACCACTGTGCCACCACGCCACCCCCCTGCTTCCAAAGCAGTTATGCATTCAATACAGGGATCTAGGGATCGTCAATGAAGGTGGGCAAATCTGTTTTATTTTTAATTCAGCAAATTATTGACATATGAACTCTGACCTTTGGCCAGCTGGAACAAGGCCAAGAGTTTTAATGGAGAATGTTCTGTTTGCCTCTGAACGCTGGGATAGTTCAGCCTCCACTATGTATTCTGAGCAGTAAGCATTTAAAATTCCTAAAGCTTGATTGCGCAAAGTGAGAAGGATGAAAAGAAGAAAGAAATCCTAAAAGGAAAATGGAGTAAGAGAAAAGAAAGGAAAAGACAATGTCACGCGGCCCATTCTTGTGACAGAAAAAGTTTGGTACGCTTTAAGTTATCTTTACAATTTGTTGTGTTCATGGACCTTTTATGGGGGGGCGGTGGTTGGGGAGAGGTGGGGGAAGGGTGGGGAGAAAGGATTGTGTGGTAGCTGGGAGAAGGGATTGGGCGGGTGGCTGGGAAATGGAGTTGGGAGCACTGGAAAGAAGAGCGGGTTTGAGGAATTGGAAAAGGATTTGGGGAGAAGTGGGAGAGGTTTGGGGGAGAGGGAAGGGGTACCATTTGACCAAATAGTAAGGATGTCCAATGGCCTGGCAATTAACGATAGTATCTCTCCCCAGTGAGGGGGTGAGAAGGTGGGGAGTAGGCAGTGAGGAGAGGAGGGGAGCAGAGGGGGTGTGGACGAGGGAGTGGCAAACAGGGAAGAGGAGTGGGGCAGAGAGGTAGGGGAGAGGGTTGGATGTTGGTGAGAAAAGGAGAGGAGAAGGGATATATATGGGTGGGGGAGAGGGGCACAAGATGAAAGAGGGGCCAGGAAGGATGGGATGGGATGGGAAGAGGCCATGGCGTGTGTAAGAGATCCTTTCATGTTTGACAGATGGTGTTTATCGATCAGCCAGACACAGACTTCTGGCCCTTGGCATTTAACCGTACCTTTCACGGCAACGTGGACCCTCTGGCTGATAGAATGTTGCTGCTGTACCAGGACGCTGCAGACATACTCCCCCTCGTCCATCCCCTTCTGCACATCCATGAGTTTCAAAGTGCCATTCTCGAAAACCGCCTGCCTGTGATTGTCGGGAAGTAATATTGAGTCTTTGTACCATTTGATGGAATAGTACGGATATCCAATGACCCGGCAGTTAATGAAAGTATCTCTCCCAGCAATCGCGGTGATGTTTCTCATGGAACGGATACTTGGGGAACCTGTGAAAAGGATTCCTGCATTAAAACACCAACAATGGCATTCTATCACATTCCATCAGCTCGCAGCTAAATGACTTCTTCTTGTAAAACCTATGTTTGAAGTGACGATATCCCCTTTATTCCCTCAGGATTTTAAAGCAACTATTGGACAGCACAAGTTGCTATAAAGAAAAGAGTGAAAGTCCTTACCAACGTCCACTGCTGGTAATCCTGAAATCACTTTGAATCAAAACACAGTGCTAGGAGTTTGGAGCTGCCCTCTTTAAGGCCACAAGCACACTAGTCATTAATGGATTGCCATACAGACCTGTGCACCACAGGAAGCCACCACTTAGGAACACATAGCAACATAGGAATTAGGGGCAGGTGTGGGCAAATTCAGCCCTTTGTGCCTGCTCCGCCATTCAATCAGATCATGGCTGATCTCTCCCTGGGAACTTACCACCTGGGAAATAAAGTCAGGGGTCAACAGATTTATAGAACTTTAATTAGGCCACACTTGGAATATAGTGTTCAATTCTGGTCGCCACATTACCAGAAGGATGTGGGGGCTTTGGAGAGGGTACGGAAAAGGTTTACCAGGATGTTGCCTGGTATGGAGGGCCTTAGCTATGAGGAGAGTTATAGGGTCATAGAGGTGTACAGCATGGAAACAGGCCCTTCGGCCCAACTTGTCCATGCCGCCTTTTTTTTTAAACCCCTAAGCTAATCCTAATTGCCCGCATTTGGCCCATATCCATCTATACACATCGTACCCATGTAACTGTCTAAATATTTTTCAAAAGACAAAATTGTACCTGCCTCTACTACTACCTCTGGCAGCTTGTTCCAGACACTCACCACCCTCTGTGTGAAAAAATTGTCCCTCTGGACACTTTTGTATCTCTCCCCTCTCACCTTAAACCTATGCCCTCTAGTTTTAGACTCCCCTATCTTTGGGAAAATATATTGACTATATATCTATGCCCATCATTATTTTATAGAACTCTATAAGATCACCCCTCAGCCTTCTATGCTCCAGAGAAAAAAGTCTCAGTCTATCCAGCTTCTCCTTATAACTCAAACCATCAAGTCCCAGTAGCATCCTAGTAATTTTTTCTGCACTCTTTCTAGTTTAATAATATCCTTTCTATAATAGAGTGACCAGAACTCTACACAGTATTCCAAGTGTGGCCTTACCAATGTCTTGTACAACTTCAACAAGACGTCCCAACTCCTGTATTCAATGTTCTGAGAGGTTGGAGAAACTCGGTTTGCACTCACTGGAACGACGGAGGTTGAGGGGTGACCCAATAGAAGTCTATAAGATTATGAGGGGCATGGACAGAGTGGATAGTCAGAAGCTTTTTTCTAGGGTGGAAGAGTCAATTATTAGGGGGCATAAGTTTAAGGTGTGAGGAGCAAGGTTTAGAGGAGATGTACGAGGCAAGTTTTTTACACAGAGCGTGGCGGGTTCCTGGAACTCGCTGCCAGGGGAGATAATGGAAGAAGATACGATAGTGACTTTTAAGGGGCGTCTTGACAAATACATGAATAGGATGTGAATAGAGGGATATGGTCTCTGGAAGGGTAGGGGTATTAGCTCAGATGGGCAGCATGGTCGGTGCAGGCTTAGAGGGCTGAAGGGCCTGTTCCTGTGCTGTAATTTTCTTTGTCCTTTGTTAACCCAGGTCCCTTTTGTACATCTCCAGTCCCAAAGAAGCACAGGCAGAGGGCTAAAATAGGGTGCCTGCCTCTTCTCCAGGTTGAAACTCCCGCACCAAAGGTCCATCACTGCCCCTCCCCCAACATCCCTGCACCCCTCCCGCTAACCACCACACTGCTTCGAATGAGGCCATGGAGCAGTGTAGTTCCAAAGCCTGTCGCAACATCAGATGCCAGGGCTGGTTGAGGTGACCCTGGATCCACTCGTCCAGACAGATCCTGAGAGCTGTAGGGTATCAAATGGAAAAAAGCAAGTTACAAACGGGCCTCATTTCACACAGGACGCTGAAGTAAAGAGGGGATTGAAGGC
The DNA here is from genome assembly GCF_964213995.1 of Mustelus asterias. Classification (NCBI taxonomy): domain Eukaryota; kingdom Metazoa; phylum Chordata; class Chondrichthyes; order Carcharhiniformes; family Triakidae; genus Mustelus; species Mustelus asterias. The sequence continues at coordinate 33,605,171 of NC_135827.1, forward strand.
CAATTTCCATTTGTTGCTGCCATTTAGGATAAGTGTACGCTCCGACAGAGCCATGCAAAAGAAGTCTATTCAATGGGAGAGGTCAAATATGCTGAATTTCTCAGTTCCGCACTTACTCCAAGTGCAGAGACTCAGAAAGGGTGGCATGGTGGCTAGCACTGCTGCCTCACAGTGCCAGGGACCCGGGTTCGATTCCCAGCTCGGGTCACTGTCTGTGTGGAGTCTGCACATTCTCCCCATGTCTGCATGGGTTTCCTCCGGGTGCTCTGGTTTCCTCCCACAGTCTGAAAGATGTGCTGGTTAGGTACATTGGCCATGCTAAATTCTCCCTCAGTGAATCTGAACAGGCACCGGAGTGTGGCGACCAGGGGATTTTCACAGTAACTTTATTGCAGTGTTAATGTAAGCCTACTTGTGACTAATAAATAAAAAAATAAATAAAACAACGTCAACCAACCCCTCTTGTCTAGTCCGAATAACCAGTGCACTGCACAAGTATTGGTGGTTGATAACTCTTCCAGTTGAGCACAGAACAAATGATGGGAGGGGTTGGAAAACTACCAGCTCTGAAGAACACTCTGAACGGAAGAGCAACGAGGGTTACAGGACTCAATGCGGTTTTCGGTGAGTCGGAGCTAAGAGGCCTACGTGATCATTGGGAACTGCCTCATTAGAGTTCAATAAGTTAAGGTCACAATGTTGTCTGATTTCAAGAAGAAATTAGATGTAGCTCTTGGGGCTAAAGGGATCAAGGGATATGGGGGGAAGGTGGGGATCAGGATATTGAATTTGATGACCAGCCATGATCAAAATGAATGGCAGGACAGGCTCAAAGGGCCGAATGGCCTCCTCCTGCTTTTCGGTTCTATGTTTCTATAAAGGAAAGTTGGGCCTTTCGCTGAGGTCCGAGTGTTGCTTCGTTCATTTGTTTCTGTAATAACCATCAGAAAAAGCTTCAGGGAAATTTGGCCTGTCAGTTTATCTCAGCTGGTAGGTCGTAGGCATTAATTAGTCCATTGCAATTGAGGGATTAACGGAGCACTTTTCAGGGATGATATTATCCTTGAAGGATCCAAGATAATGATCCGCCAAGCATGCTTGAAGTAATCACACTTCCCTGGTACCACAGTCAGGGCAAAAAAAAAATTTGAATTTGTAAAAGAAATTAAAATTAAAATTACATTTAAGGCATCAAAATGGGGTGCTGTCTCTTTAAATTTGTTGCTCGCTAAAACATGACTGTACGATGAATCATGAGAGAGCGTGAGGGGAAGCCAAGCGTGCAGTGTACGCGACATTAAAGAGAATTAAAAATCAAACTGGTTATTTTTGGGGGTCTTGTCAAGTTTGATTTGAGAAACAGCAGGTCAATGGCATGTGACGCTGCCTTCAACAACACTCAGAGCCCAGTGAGCGGGGCAGAGCTTTGTAAAGTTGAAAGCCTTTGTCGGCATTGTTCAGCATCCTGCAAGATGCTCGGACGGACCATCGTATGGCGCCTGTCTCGTTGCGAATCCTCAAGGTGACGCCATGGTTGAAAGAAAGAAGAGAAAACCTCAGAATTGACATTGTTATGAATAGATCTCAGTGAACCATAGAATTCCTACAGTGTGGAAAGAGACCATTCGGCCCATCGAGACTCACCCATGCCTTCGCCTTCGCCCTATCCCTGTAACTCTGCGCGTTTACCATGGTCAATCCACCTAACCTACACATCTTTGGAAAATAAGGGGCAATTTAGCATGGCCACTCCACTTAATCTGCACATCTTTGGAAAATAAGGGGCAATTTAGCATGGCCACTCCACTTAATCTGCACATCTTTGGAAAATAAGGGGCATTTTAGCATGGCCAATCCACTTAATCTGTACATCTTTGGAAAATAAGGGGCAATTTAGCATGGCCACTCCACCTCACCGTTACATCTTGGGACACTAAGGAGCAATTTAACATGGCCAATCCACCTAACCTACACATCTTGGGACACTAAGGGTTAATTTAGCATGCCAATCCACCTAACCTACACATCTTTGGACAATAAGGGACCATCTGGCTTGGCCAATCCACCTAACCTGCACATCTTTGGACTGTGGGAGGAATCGGGGCACCCGGAGGAAACCCATGCAGACACGGGGAGAACGTGTAGACTCCAAGGTTAGAATTCAATCCGGGCCCCTGGCGATGTGAGGCAACAGCACTAAACACTGTGCCGCCATGTAGAAGGTGTACTGCCATCACACCCTTTGTCTAAAGTTCTGTGTTGCTGTAGCCATCTGTAGGACAGATCAATGAGTGGAGAACATTTTATCTCCATGATCAACATAGCTTCACACCATGGGGACTCCCAGAGAAATGTAAAAATCACATTCTCATTCATTCAGGCAGAAGCGAAACGGCAGCTAGTAACAAGCCTTTCTGTTGGGGTTTGAGATTTTTACACTCATGAGGTAATAGCCCTAATGATGCCCTTGTCCAAATCTTCAGGCTCACAAAATTCAAACTAGGCAAATGAGAAATGTAAAGGGGCAATTTTAACCCACCTCACCTCATAGCAAGGGGACAGATTATGAAAGGGACCTCTAAAATAAAGGATTAAATTTTAACCTGTTCCTGCTGGCTACCAATTTGGGCGGATAGGAAATATTGATTTATGAAAATCGGAGTCCCATCACACAAGAGGAGATCAGGGTGCGGCAAGGAGCTAAGAGGAAAGGTTTCTGCTCTACACAGAATCCCTACAGTGCAGAAGGAGGCCATTCAGCCCATTAGGCCTGCACCGACAACAATCCCACCCAGGCCCTATCCCCTCAACCTCACCTTGCTAATCCCCCTGACACTAAAGGGCAATTTAGCATGGCCAATCAACCTAACCCACACATCTTTGGACTGTGGGAGGGAACCAGAGCACCCGGAAGAAACCCACGCAGACACGGGGAGAACATGCAAGCTCCACACAGACAGTCACCCGAGGAATCAAACCCAGGACCTGGTGCTGTGAGGCAGCAGTGCCAACCACTGTGTCACTGTGCCGCCCTGAATATATTGAATTATAAACTCACCTTTTGCAGGGTGGCCGGCAGTCTTTAGACCCAAATCCACCACAGGTCAAGATGAATAAAGCAGGCCTATGGCCTGTATCATCTCCTCAGGTCACTAATTTCCCAAGGGCTCCAGAAGCAGGTATCATAAAGAGAGTGGGTCTAACACCGGCTTTTAGGCAGCTGCAAGGGACACCTGAGACATAATCTGCCCGAATTTTGGGTTGGAAGTCTCTCCTTGGGCACATTGGTGACCAAAAGTGGGCCTCAGTGGGCCTGGTTTACACCCAGGCCCACTGTGCGGGTACGGTGAGGGTCAATCTCTGTGCCACTCTACCGCCACTGTAGTTGTTCATTTAAAAAAAAGAATAGGTTGAAAAACTACAGATAAATGTGCGTTTTGTGTAAAACCTTCTTTCATCAATACTTGCGACTAATGTAACGTCATAATGTCAACTTTAATGTAACATCAGCTGGATGGAAGAGTCCGCAATCAAAAATCTCACCAGTCATCCTGACCGGGGCTTTCTTCCAGGTGATACGTTAACGCAAATGGTGCCAAGATAAAGATTTCCCAGCTTCCCCCGTGCGTGTACAGAACATAGAGGGGGTGGGGTGTTCTGGGCAGTGGATGCCTTCAGCAGTCCAAAGGAAAATAATGGGGGTCAGTCGTTGCCCCGATGTCCAGATCTAAAAAAGGCCTTTCAAGGACACAGGCGCTTATAGTGTCAGGAAAGCGGCCTTCAAACAGAGGCCTAGTGTGCCAATGGCTGAGATTGACTTTTCATCCTCCCAGTGATCCGAGTGTCGAGATGGCGGAGGCCTGAAAACCCCATTGTCAAAAGAAAGGGAATCTGATATTCCAAAACCTGCCAGCAGATCTGGAGACCCACATCAAACCATGTTTCCCGGGTCCCCTTTTAAGAGTTCAGATGTCACCATTTCTGCTGTGGGGGGGCGGGGGGGGGGGGGGGGGGGGGGCATGGGGGGGGGTGTGCAGGGGGGGTGGGGGGTGGGTACTGGGCCCATTGCAGAGCATCAACAATTCCAAGTGTCCTACGCATTTGCAGCTGATGACACCCAAGGTAACAGAACCTCAGAGATTGCCTGCTTCAAGTTTTTGTGCGACTGGGGACCAGCGTACACAATTCTCAGGGTGCAGCAAAGTTTAAAGTTTATTTATTAGTGTCACAAGTAGGCTTGCATTAACACCGCAATCAAGTTACTGTGAAAATCTCCCAGTCGCCACTCTCCGACGCCTGTTCGGGTACACTGAGGGAGAATTTAGCATGGTCAATGCATCTAACCAACACATTTTTGGACACTAAAGAGCAATTTAGCATGGCCAATCCACCTAATCTGCACATTTCTGGACACTAAGGAGCAATTTAGCATGGCCAATCCACCTAATCCGCACACCTTTGGACACTGAGGGGCAATTTAGCATGCCGATCCACCTAACCTGCACTCAGACTGTGGGAGGAAACCGGAGGACCCGGAGGAAACCCACACAGACACGGGGGAGAACGTGCAAACTCCGCACAGACAGTGACCCAAGCCGGGAATCGAACCCGGGTCCCTGGCGCTGTGAGGCAGCAGTGCTAACCACTGTGCCACCGTGCCGGGAACGGAGGGATGTGGCGGGCCACCAGAAACAAACAGGGAAGTGAAATGTGCAATTATCAGTGATGGGGATGCGATGATTTGTTTGAGAAGGAAACGCAGCTCTTTAAAGAAGAACCAAACAAACGCACACTTGGAATAAAACATCAGGTTAACACGAGACACTTCACAACAGAAATTATCCTATCGGATATTGAAAAGTAGACAGGCACCTCTTACGTTTATTCGCGCTTGGTATTCGGCGCTGCCGACTAGGTTTCTGGCGGCACAGCGGTAAACCCCTCCATCTTTGATCTGCGGGTTGGTGACATTCATGTGGCTGACGGTGGTGCCGTCGGTCAGGGTGTACTGGTTAGTCCGGTGGCCGCCGTCTCTGACGATTGACTCGTCGTCCAATGTCCAGGTGAGGGTAGGGGGAGGGGCACCTTTGGCAGTGCACATGAGGAAAAACTGTTCACCCGGATTGACCACCTTCTCACTAAAGGACGAGATGATTCGAGGCGTTCCATCTGTAGAGGGGCAGGGGGAGAGGGGCAAGGGGAGAGGGGGAGGGGGGGAGAGTGGAGGGGGAGGGGAAGGGGGGGGGGGAATAGGAAAATAAAATAAATGGAAGGAGACAGATGAATTTTCACTTCCTTCTCCATGAGTGCTGCAGTCTGCTGAGAGGAACTGCGGGTGTAAGTCACAAATATAGACTGTGCACAGTGTCCAATCAGTGCCACTTAGCCTTCCATCTTAAATCAAAAGAACATCTTCCTCGATATAAATGTGCCAGTGCTGGGGAACACCGGACTTTGTCTCCACAATGACAACCCCAAGGGTAGAAAAGCTGGAGACCTTTATCTCCTGGGATCCTGGGGAAGGGATCCTGACTGGCCAATCCTATGGACATCTTGTTTCTCCTGGCCCCAAGAATAAAGAAAGACATTAGCTGCCCTCTCCTCCTGCTGATCTTTCCCCCTCCGATTTCCCGCTCCCCCACATCAAACCCCTCCCTCCTCCAACCTCCCCCACATCAAACCCCTCCCTCCTCCAACCTCCCCCACATCAAACCCCTCCCTCCTCCAACCTCCCCCACATCAAACCCCTCCCTCCTCCAACCTCCCCCACATCAAACCCCTCCCTCCTCCAACCTCCCCCACATCAAACCCCTCCCTCCTCCAACCTCCCCCACATCAAACCCCTCCCTCCTCCAACCTCCCCCACATCAAACCCCTCCCTCCTCCAACCTCCCCCACATCAAACCCCTCCCTCCTCCAACCTCCCCCACATCAAACCCCTCCCTCCTCCAACCTCCCCCACATCAAACCCCTCCCTCCTCCAACCTCCCCCACATCAAACCCCTCCCTCCTCCAACCTCCCCCACATCAAACCCCTCCCTCCTCCAACCTCCCCCACATCAAACCCCTCCCTCCTCCAACCTCCCCCACATCAAACCCCTCCCTCCTCCAATCTCCCCCACATCAAACCCCTCCCTCCTCCACACTCCCCAATTTCCACCCCCTCCCTCCAACATCCACGCTTTCCCTCCTCAAACCCTCCCCCATGTCAAACCCTTCCCTCCACCACACCTCCCCCATGTCTACACTCTCCCTCCTCCACCTCCCCCCCCACGTCAACCCGCTCTCTCCTCCATCTCTCCCTCATGTCAACCCGCTCTCTCCTCCATCTCTCCCCCACGTCCACACTCTCCCTCCTCCAACTCTCCCCCACATCAACCCGCTCTCTCCTCCACCTCTCCCCCACGTCCACACTCTCCCTCCTCCATCTCTCCCCCGCGTCAACCCCCCCTCACTCCTCCACCCACCCTCTCCCTCCACCACGCCTCCCCCACGTCAGAGCTCTCACTCCTCCACACCTCCCCCACATGCCAGCTTTGGCCAGTTGGGAAGGTTTCCCAGCTCCACGGCAGAATGATTGTCAGTTCCCCGTGACATCATCACAGCCTTACTGACAGAAGGACATTGGGCCAATGTCTTTGGTCCAATTTAAAGTTGCAGTCAGTCAAATCAGGGAGTGAGGGCAACGGAGTAACTCTCCCGTTCCATCACTTAGAATTGTTTACATCCACTCAATAGGGCAGATAGACCCTTGTGGCTTAATGTCTCATCCAAAAGGTGGCTTTGACAGTGCAGCAACCCCTTCAACAATACTGTGAAATATGGGTTCAAGTACCTGGGCCTTTGCTGAGGGGCAAAAGTGCTCCGCTGACACCCCAAACACACAGGGTATTGCAGTTTAAGCAGCCTGGCAAGTAGTGGGCGAGACAGACCATTCAAAGATCCATCGAGTTCGGGTGGGAATCCCCAGTCTTGGAGAATCCCACCCACGGCCAAGGCTTCAAGAGGGTCCCAATCATAGAAATCATAGAAACCCTACAGTACAGAAAGAGGCCATTCGGCCCATCGAGTCTGCACCGAACACAATCCCACCCAGACCCTACTCCCATATCCCTACATATTTTACCCACTAGTCCCTCTAACCTACGCATCTCAGGACACTAAGGGGCAATTTTAGCATGGCCAATCAACCTAACCCGCACATCTTTGGACTGTGGGAGGAAACCGGAGCACCCGGAGGAAACCCATGCAGGCACGGGGAGAATGTGCAAACTCCACACAGACAGTGACCCAAGCCTGGAATTGAACCCAGGTCCCTGGAACTGTGAAGCAGCAGTGCTAACCACTGTGCTACCGTGCCGCCCAACTCGGAGGACTCAGTCAACCCTCCTCATGAAATTCATCTTTAGCGACTACACTCTGCTTTTTAAAGTATATACCTTCCAACACTATGATGGAGAAGTCTTGTGCAGTTTGGAATTTCCTGGTGGCAAAGCACTGGTAGGCTCCTGAGTGACTCTTCTGAGCAGATGTGATGAGAAGTGTATTGTTATTGATTCCTCGGATAGAAATGTAGCCATCGGGAACAATGAGCTCAGTGTCCCTGTACCACTTGATGACGTACTCAGGAGAACCCAACACACTACACGATAGGATGACAGTGCTGCCAATCCCAGTTTTGAGTTTCTTTGGAGTCACTGTTACCCTCAGCGGATCTGCAAAAGTACCAGATAAAGAAAAATTATGACAGAAGTGGGGGACACAGCTGTCTTAAATACATAGGTTCCATTTTCTGACTGTGTACACTGGTCGTGTACCATCAAATCAAACCAAACATTCATGAGGGAAGATAATGACATTCATCATTACATCTACTTCATGTGTGGACCCACATTCATTTGCGGGGAGGAGATGGCCTAGTGGTATTATCGCTAAACTACTTTAATCCAGAAACTCAGCTAATGTTCCGGGGACCTCGGTTCGAATCCCACCACAGCAGATGGTGGAATTTGAATTCAATAAACAAAACATATTTGGAATTAAGAATCTATTGATGACCGTGAAACCATTGTTGATTGTCGGAAAAACCCATCTGGTTCACTAAATGTCCTTTAGGGAAGGAAGTCTGCCGTCCTTACCTGGTCTGGCCTACACGTGACTCCAGAGCCACAGCAATGTGGTTGACTCTCAACTGCCCTCGGGCAACTAGGGATGGGCAATAAATGCTGGTCAGTCAGAGGCGCCCATGTCTCACAAATGAATAAAAAAATAGGACAGCCCAGCACAGAAACAGACTACACAGTCTATCGAATTTGCACTGGCTCCTTCGAAGAGCAATCCAATCAGGGGAGGCCCAGGGTGATGCTCTGGGGACCTGGGTTCGAATCCCACCATGGCAGATGATGAAATTTGAATCCAATAAAAATCTGGAATTAAAAGTCCATCGTTGTAAAAACCCATCTGGTTCACTAATGTCCTTTAGGGAAGGAAATCTGTTGTCCTTAACTGGTCTGGCCTACACATGACTCCATAACCACACCAGGGAGAAGGAACAAATACCGATGACGCCCAAATCCCATGAACGGATAAAAAAAAAAATCTCATTCCCAAGCTCTCTCCCTCTTCCCTTGGAACATTCTCCCCTTCAAGTATTTCTCCAATTCCCTTGTGAAGGCTTTGTAGATTGGTCAGAAATCCCCACCATCTTGTTCAATAACGTGTAGAGGGTCATGTGGCAGTGAAGAGTTCTTGAAGGAGATCAAGGAGAGAGCGAGGGAAAGGGAGAGTGACCTAAGAGTGGTCGGACCTGATGGAGTCCGTTGATTTTCTCTGGTGAGGGTTAATAAATTTGAAATATTTTGGTCGCATTTTTGCAGTGAGTATCACGTTTTCACAAATTAGATTACCACATCTAGTAGGAAACTAAGTCCAATGAAATTAAATTACTTTGAGGTTGCAGCATAGAAACAGGTCAGTCAACCCAGCAGGTGTCTATCCTCCATTAGAATCTCCTTGCATTCCACTGTTTCTCACTGATAAATGCAATAATGCCAAACAGACCATTTTCAGATCTTCAAATCAATAAAGCGCAGCAGGAGGCCATTCGGCCCATCAGGTCTGCGCTGACTCTCTGACAGAGCATCTTACCCAGACACTCTCCCGCGTCTTATTCCTATAACCCCACACATTTATTCCACTAATCCCCCTAGCCTACACATCTTGGGACACTGAGGGGAAATTTAGCATGACCAATCTACCTAACCTGCACATCTTTGGGCTGTGGGAGGAAACCCACGCAGGAAAAGGGGAAAATATGCAAACTCCACACAGACAGTCAACCAAGGCTGGATTCGAACCCAGGTCTCTGGCGCTGTGAGGCACCAGTGCCAACCACTGTGCCGCTTCATCTTGCTCACCCTCTCAGGTTGCTCCCACTCTCTAACAGAGTGCCGACCCTTTCAAGGTGAATGAGTAGCATTGGCCAATAGTTTCCAGTCTAACATGAACTCTTATATTACCGTGACGGCCAGTGCAATATTCATTTTCTCTTGTACCCGGCAGACAATAGTGTGGGTCGTCAGGATAAAAAGCTACCTTTCCTTCACGGAACACATCAGATAATTCTCCAGCTCTTGGCATGACAGCTCTGTCGGATGATCCATCTGTACCAGAGGGATGATGACGATGCCATTGTCCTGCACTGACTTCCCGCTAAGTTGCTCATGTTTGTTAAAATGAAATATTAAGCGAGCTTTTTAAAAATTTATCCCCTCTCTAGCGCACTGCGCTCTGCCTGTTGAACTAGTCTCCTACCTCAACAACTGAAATGATGAATGAAAAGAGGGGCTTTTAATTTCACCCAAGGTGATTGGGAGATAGTTGGGGGTATTAAATGAGCAAATGTGTGAAATACGAGCCTAAACATGTCCACATCTGTTTCAAAGGCAGCACATCTGGTGGTATCTAAGTGACCCTCTCCAGACAGGCAGTTCCATAATTATATTGCGATAATGATCAGGTTTTGGCAGCCATTGGATTTGAGAGGTAGCCGGCTTGCTTGCTGGCTGGTAAAGGGAGGCTAAAGCAGATTAAGCAATAAAGTATTTTTATTTAAGCGTACTCCTTGTAAGAATTAAAATCTTCTCCCAAATCTCTCAGCAAATCTTCTGCCAGTATTTCCCCACACCGAGGTCTGGTGATACCGTCCTGCCAACCAAACTTGTGAGCCTGGGCCTCCGTTCCTGTGAGCTCTCCTTGGTTCAACTTTGCAATTTGAAGGTTGCAAAATCTTTGCCTCTCTCCTCCAAATAGGGATTAGAAGATATGCAATTAATCTGGCCATTCCAACTGGTGTTTTAACTAACAGTGTAAACTCTCATAGAATCCTACAGTGCAGAAGGAGGCCATTCGGCCCAGCGAGTCTGCACTGACAACAATCCCACCCAGGCCCTATCCCTGTAACCCCACATATTTATCCCGCTAATCCCTTTGACACTAAGGGGCAATTTAGCATGGCCAACACATCTAACCCGCACATCTTTGGAGCGTGGGAAGAAACTGGAGCACTCGGAGGAAACCCATGCTGACACGGGGAGAACGTGCAGACCCCACACAGACCAGTGACCCAAGCCGGGAATTGAACCCAGGTCCCTGGCGCTGTGAGGCAGCAGTGCTAACCACCGACCCAGCCTCTGAAGCCCCCTGCGATAAGGAATTCCACTACCCTCTGAGAGAAGAAATTGATCCTCATCTCTGCCTTATATATTCAATAAGATCAGCCATGTTCTTACTGAATGGCAGAGCGGCTGATCAAGGGGCTGAATGGTCTAGTCCTGTTCCTATGGCAAACCCAAAATTCTGATCGGAATCTGAGACTGAATCCTGGAAAAGCGCACATACCCCCTCAAGCCAAGAAAGGCGGATAAATTCCCCCTCACTTTCTTTGTTTACCTGATTACTTGTTACAAACCATCAGTAAAACAAGGGATTTTCACAGTAACCTCATTGCAGTGTTAATGTAAGCCTATTTGTGACACTAATAAATAAAGTTTAAACTTAAAAAAGAGGGGTACAGACCTCGCTTTTGACCAGCCATTTATTATTTATTTACTAGTGTCACAAGTAGGCTTACATTAACACTGCAATGAAGTTACTGTGAAAATCCCCTAATTGCCACACTCCGGTGCCTGTTCGGGTTACACTGAGGAAGGATTTAGCATGGCCAATGCACCCAACCAGCACATCTTTCAGACTGTGGGAGGAAACCAGAGCCCTTTCAGGAAGCCCACGCAGACATGGGGAGAATGTGCAGACTCCACACAGACAGTGACCCGAGCCGGGAATCGAACCCGGATCCCTGGCGCTGTGTGTGGCAGCAGTGCTAACCCACTGTGCCACCCCGGGCTGTCCAATGACAACAAGGGCAAAAAAGAACACCTAGTGTGGAATCTTCCCGTCCCGCCTGGCATGGGAATTGTAGGGGGCGGGGGGGAAACATGCAAAGTTGACGTCTGTGAGAGGGGGAGGGGGGGGGATTTTCTGATCTTGCGGCGAGCGAAAAATCCTGCTCCAAAACATTGGATTCCTGACACATGTGATTAATCCAAATGTTAGACTGAATAGGAGAAATGGATTCAGAATGTTACCATTTGGCTGAGACAGTTAGACACGTTATAACTTCAACATTCAGCATCAGCAAAAATATGGATTTTCCTATCAAAATAAATTTAAGTTAGGACAGTTCGGGATAGACCATCTGTTATCTGTTCTGGAATGTTAACTCTGGCCGGATTTTTACCGCCTCGCCTGCCCTGGCGCAGAACGGAAATCTCCATTGGCCTCGGGCGAGATTGTAAAATCCCGTCGTCTATCTTTACCTCCACGGTTACTGCCGGATCTGCCGGGTATTTCCAGCATTTTTGGTTTTTATTTCAGATTTTCAGCATCCGCAGTATTATGCTTTTGTCCCGAATCGCCCCGTTACCTCTTCACCTATCATAGCGATTAGTAGATATGCATTTAATTTGCCCATTCCTTTTGGTGTCTTAACTAACAGTCTAAAGTCTTATAGAATCCCTACAGTGCAGAAGGAGGCCATTTGGTCCAGCGAGTCTGCACCGACCACAATTCCACCCTATCTCCGTAACTCTACATATTTACCCTGCTAATCCCCCTGACACTAAGGGTCAATTTAGCATGGCCAATCCACCTAACCGGCACATCTTTGGGAGGAAACCGGAGCACACAAAGGAAACCCATGCGGACACGGGGAGAATGTGCAAACTCCACACAGACGGTGACCCAAGGCCAGAATTGAACCCGGGTCCCTGGCGCTGTGAGGCAGCGGTGCTAACCACTGCGCCACTGTGCACGTGGAGATGGTTTCGCACTGCGGCCTCTTCCATTCCCCGCAACTTCACCGAACGTTCGTGGAAACGTGAAAAGCTCTTACCGATGACTTTAATGATTTCGGTAACTTCTGCTGAGCCGAAGGTGTTTGTCACTTCACAGATGTAAGTCCCACTGTCTTCCACGCGTAGGGTGTTGATCGTCAGGCCTGTGATGCGTTTGGTCCACCGGCTGTCCACTGGCAAAGGCCTGTTGTCTTTCAACCAGCGGATGGCTGGGCTGGGGTAACCTGAAGCAATGCACGGAAGCTCCATGTTCTCTCCAGTTTTAACTTCTCTGGACTGAAAACTGTCCAACACTGTCGGTGCTGATTCCATAGGATCTGCAAATGGAGGAAGGTATAGATTTGGAGGAAGGGGTGGGACAAAATTAAACAAAGTTCATCAAAGAATCACAGAAGTGTTACATGCTTTTCTAAATTGGGCAGTGCCATTGAAGAGATCTTCAGACCTGCTGCTTGAGGGAGTAGGGCGCTCGGCATTTAATAAGACCATAAGACATAGGAGCAGAAGAACAAAGAACAGTACAGCACAGGAACAGGCCCTTCGGCCCTCCAAGCCTGCGCCGATCATGATGCCCGACTTAACTAAAACCGTATGCACTTACGGCGTCCGTATCCTTCCATTCCCATCCTATTCTTGTATTAATCTAGTTGCCCCTTAAATGCCGCTATCGTACCCGCTCCCACCACCTCCCCGGGCAGCGCGTTCCAGACATTCACCACCCTCTGTGTAAAAAAACCTGCCTCGCACATCTCCTCTAAACTTTTCCCCACGCACCTTAAACCCATGTCCCTTAGTATTTGACTTTTCTACCCTAGGAAAGGACATCTGATTATCCACTCTGTCCATGCCCCTCATAATCTTGTAAACCTCTGTCAGGTCACCCCTCAACCTCCATCAATCCAGTGAGAAGTAGGCCATTTGTCCCATTGAGTCTGCTCCTCAAAGAGGTCATGAGTTTGAAGTTTATTAATCAGTGTCACAAGTAGGCTTACATTGACACTGCAATGAAGTTACTGTGAAAATCCCCTAGCCGCCACAGTCTAGTGCCTGTTCAGGTACACTGAGGGAAAACGTAGCATGGCCAATGCATCTAACCAGCACGCCTTTTGCACTGTGGGAGGAAACCGGAGCACCCGGAGGAAACCCACACAGACATGGGGAGAATGTGCAGACTCCGCACAGACAAGGACCCAAGCTGGGAATCGAACCCGAGGCCCAGGTAGCGTGTGAGGCAGCAGTGACCAGTCTGATGTGATAATCAGTGCAGAAGGAGGCCATTTGGCCCATCATGTTTACACTGCCTTTGCAAGCAAGCATCATGACCTGGTGCCATTTTCTGCCTTTTCCCCGTACCCCAATGCACTGCGTCGATTCAAATAATCATCTAACGCCGTCTTGAATGCCTCGATTGAACCTGCCTCCACCACACTTCCAGGCAGTGCATTCCAGGCCCCAACCACTCGCTGGGTGAAAAAAAAATGTTTCTCACATCACATTTGCTTCTTTTGCAAATCACCTCAAACCTGTGCCCTCTCATTCTCGATCCCTTTACGAGGGAAATAAAAATGAAATAAAAATCATTGGAAATAAACCTCACATGAATCCAAATTTCATTGCTTTTTATACTCGCGGGAAAAAAGAGATGGAAGGAAAGAGGAAGGAGGGATGAGAGGAAGTGAAGAAAACAACTGGACAGGTAGAAAGAGAGAGATTTTCTTGGACGGAATAAGGTTTGGAATAAACCCAATGTTTAACTCACTCTCAGCTGCCCACCTAAACCTACTGCCATTTGTTTATACTTTTGATATTACTGTTCCCTTAGAACAAAATGCTAAAAGCTAATAATGCTAATTCTAACCTTTAATGTTATTCCCCGAGCTACATAATTCCTTTGTCACAGTAATGCACTGGATGCTGTCAAATAAATAACACAATTACAAAAGCTGAGGGACAATAGTACAGAACTCCCAGTCAATAGCAACACTGGAGGATGCCCCGTTCGGAGCCTGAGTATGATGGCTTTCGTATGAATCTTAACTGAACATGACCATGAGTGGGGGTGAGAGGATTTCGTTGAGTGGGACCACGTAGCAATCTGATGTGACAAAACCCACAGGCCGGAATGTTACCATTCTTGCCGCACTGAACGGAGATTTGGTGGGGTGCCAATTTCTTCGACCAACGCTGCAGCAGGAGCATGGCATGAACGGCGAGTAAGATCGTGCCCAGAGTATTTTCATCTGATTTGATCTTGTTTGATTGGACTTATTATTGTCACATGTACTAATATAGAGTGAAAAGTATTGTTTCTTGAATGTTATACAGACAAAGCATACCGTTCATAGAGAAGCAAATGAGAGAGTGCAGAATGTAATGTAAACATTGGGTTTATTCCAAACCTTATTCCGTCCAAGAAAATCTCTCTCTTTCTATCTGTCCAGTTGTTTTTTCACTTCCTTTCATCCCTCCTCCCTTACCTTTCCCCCCTTTCCTTCCATCCCTTCCCCCCCCCCCCCACCCCGAGTATAAACAGCAATGAAATTTGGGTTTATGCAAGGTTTATTTCCAATGATTTTTATTTTATTTTTCTCTCCCTCGTAAAAGGATCGAGAACATAGCTCGGGTGTAGAGAATAATCAACTTAATGCGAGGTAGGTCCATTCAAAAGTCTGATGGCAGCAGGGAAGAAGCTGTTCTTGAATCAGTTGGTGCGTGACCTCAGACTTTTGTATCTTTTTCCCGACGGGAGAAGGTGGAAAAGAGAATGTCCGGGGTGCGTGGGGTCCTTGATTATGCTGGTTGCTTTGCCACGACAGCTGGGAGTGTAGTCAGAGTCAATGGATGGGGGGCTGGTTTACATGATGGAATACCTTGAGCAAGGTAGCGGCAACTTCACTCAGAGGGGTTAGTTTCTAAGCTGCAGATGACCAATGCCAAGAATGCACCACAGTTTCAGCCTTCACATCTCTGCTGCCCAATTGGCTGAAAGTCTGGCCTTGGAGTAGCCAACGGCCAATTAATTTATTGTTTCAAAATGGACCCTGTGACTCAGGTAGAATCCCAAGGCCTTCCAATGTAGTTGTCCAACCCATCCAAGAAACCACTGGAGCAATGGTCTGGAGACATGCAGGGAGCTCTGCAGACGGAGAGGAATGTGGACCAGACCGACCCTCGTTTGTGTGGCTTCCTGGACCCTGTCTCCACCACACTTCCAGGCATGAATGGATGGGTAAGTGAAGAGGACTAAGAAGCTTGGATCCCATCACCAAGAGACTGGGAGCCCCTGAGAATGACATGGGAGAGTACCTGCTGACAAGCTCACCTGGTGGCAGCACGGTGGCACAGTTGTTAGCACTGCTGCCTTATTGCGCCGGGGACCCGGGTTCGAATCCAGGATTGGGTTACTGTCTGTGTGGAGTCTGCACGCTCTCCCCATGTCTGCGTGGGTTTCCTCTGGGTACTCCGGTTTCCTCCCACAGTCCGAAAGACGTGCTGGTTAGGTGCACTGGCCATGCTAAATTCTCCCTCAGTGAACCCTAACAGGCGCTGGAGTGTGGCGACTAGGGGATTTTCACAGTAACCTCATTGCAGAGTTAATGTCAGCCTGACACTAATAAATAAACTTTATAAAAAGGGAAGTGACTAAACTGAGTGCAGGGATCAATCTTGTGTTGGCATAATTTGAGTACTTGTCTTGTAGACAGAATGATTTGTGTGGTGCAAGGATATGGGCTCCATTGTGAAATGCACGAACAGTAAATAAACTGTTCCATTGTCAAAAAAAGGGTTCAAATTTTAAAATAATGACTGAGAATCATCGAATCCCTACAGTGCAGGAGGAGGCCATTTGGCCCATCAATACTGCACCGACAACAATCCCACCCAGGCCCCATTTCCATAGCTCCACATATTTACCCTGTTAATCCCCTGACACTAAGGGACAATTTAGCACGGGCCAATCAACCTGACCCACACATCTTTGGACTGTGGGAGAAAACCAGAGAAAAGGATAGATTGCATAGAACAGGGTTCCTAAAGTAGGTACGATGTGAAATTAAGACTGAAGTGATCACAGAACCATAAAATGTTGCCCGCACAGGAAGAGGCCATTCAGTCAGCTGTGTCCGTGCTGGCCCTTCCAAAGAACTTCCAATCGTTCCCGCTAACCTGCCGTTTACGGGCGCGAAATCGTGGTAAAGTTGGGCGTCGGGCCTATACCGCGATCTGCACCTGATTCCGAGCAGATCGCGGCTTTACCGACACCCGATTCGGGCGCGGGTCCGGCCCCCGCCTGAATTGGGCGGCCCGACGATTTAAATGCATTTGCATGCATTTAAATCGACTTAATGAATCGCGCGCCGAACTCTACCGCCAAATCCCACTTTACCGTCTTCTGGCCCGATCCACGTCCACGCATTTAACGACTTGGTAAATAAAAGTCTGAAGTCGTCGCTGCAGCTTCCGAAGAGCGGGCTCAGAGCCTGCAACGGCTCTCTGACCCAGGTCATCCTCTGGTTGTGGGTGGGTGGCTGGGTGGGGGGGGGGGGGGGGGGGGGGGGGGGGGGGAGAGGGGGGGTGGTGCTGGTGGTGGTGGTGGGAGGAGGGGGGGTGGGGGGTGGGACGAGGGGGGGGGGTGGGACCCAGATCATCCTCTGGTCGGAGGGGTCCACTGCCAGTCTGCGGCTGATCGGTGGGGAGGGAGGGGGCAGGGCGGTCCGCTGCCACTCTGGGGGCGATCCCTCCTCCCCACCGGAGGAACGAATCCCTCCTGCCGGAGTGGACGTGCGGCCATGCCATCCCACAAAACCTTCAGGATGAAGCGATTCCTCGCTAAGAAGATGAAGCAGAACCGGCCGATTCCACAGTGGATCCGCATGAAAACCGGCAACAAGATCAGTACAAGTCCAAGAGGAGACACTGGAGAAGGACCAAGCTGGGCCTGTAAAGGGATAAACCATCACTGGTACACTACCAGCCACAGATTACTCTTCCCTGCAGGGGCAAGAGAGCGGGAGAGATGGTCCACCAGCGCTAAGCCCCGCCCACAGCGCGAATCGGGCCGGAGCCGGCAAAATGCGTATGGGCGCGCTGCAAAGAGGATTCCAGGCGCGGATCTATTTGACGCCCGGATTCGACACTTAGACTCAAAATGGTAAAATCAGGCCCGCTGTGTCAAAGAGTTAGTGCAGACTCGGTGGGCCAAATGGCCTCCTGCTGCACTGCA
Source organism: Mustelus asterias (assembly GCF_964213995.1). NCBI lineage: Eukaryota > Metazoa > Chordata > Chondrichthyes > Carcharhiniformes > Triakidae > Mustelus > Mustelus asterias. The sequence goes on from NC_135827.1 coordinate 33,622,808, forward strand.
GGGATTCTATGATTCTATGAAGTCACTACTGAATGTTTGTATTCTTTATGGTATGTAGGTGTCGCTGGCAAGGCCAGAATGTGTTGCCCATCCTTAACTGCCCTTGAGCTGAACATTTCAGAGGGCAGTGAAGAGTCACCCACCTTGCTGTGGCTCTGGAGTCACGTGTAGTAAGGGTAAGGAGGGCAGATTTCCTTCCCCAAAGGGCATTAGCGAACCAGATGGGGTTTACAATATTTAGTTGTTACATAGTGACTGAAACCAGCTTCACATTCTCAGTAAGTGACTGAATTTAAATTCCACCGGCTGCTATGGTGGGATTTGAACCCATGTCCTCAGAGCATTAGCCTGAACCCCTGAATTACTCGTCACTTTACCATGATACCACCATCTCCCCCAACCACCAGCACCCTTTCGTGTGTGCAATCCAGCTCACAACAACTCAATGCATAAGAAAAGGTCTCCTCCTTCGCCCACCCCCGCCCCCACCGCCCTCCAATGCCACTGCACCCCAGCCCCAGATTTTCTTTTGCTAATTTATCTGGTGCAGTGGTTAGCACTGCTTCTTCACAGGGCCAGGGTTCGATTCCCGGCTTGGGTCACCATCTGTGCAGAGTTTGCGCTTCTCCCTGTGCCGGCGTGGGTTTCCTCCGGGTGCTCTGGTTTCCTCCCACAGTCCAAAGATGTGTGGGTTAGGTGCATTGGCCATGCTAAATTGACCCTAGTGTCGCAGGGATTAGCAGGGTAAATGAGGGTTACGGGAATAGGGCCCGGGTGGGATTGTGGTCAGTGCAGGCTCGATGGGCCGAATGGGCCTCCTTCTGTACAAAGAACAAGGAACAAAGAAAATTACAGCACAGGAACAGGCCCTTCGGCCCTCCAACCAACCATACTGTAGGGATTCTATGATTCAACATATCCCGATTACCAACACTCCTACTGTGGAAACAATTTGGGCACCATCTTACCGCCTGTTCATGCCACGCTCCCGCAGCAGCGAAGGCAGAGATTTTGGCAACAAGTCATTCACTGCAGCGGGATGGGAAAATCCCGTTGGTGTGAACGGTCGGAATATTCCGGTTCTTCTCCCCAAGAGTGAAGGAGAATGGGGTAGAACGCCACCCAAGCAGATGCAGTCAGTACATTCTTAATTAAGATTGTGTTTTGAATGTTTATTTTGTGCGCAGGACTGTTATTGCAGCAATAAAGCTATTCCAGGCTCGTTAGCAGCTTCATTTGTCATAATATTAGTGCTTCCTTCCGTGTGTGAGCTGCAAGTGCAAAGCAGAGCCATCTCAAGAAAGAAAAAGGGTGAGAATTGCGTTCCTGTACCTGAAAGTGTGGCACATGGAGGAAAGTGGAGTTATGTGTGCCAATGTCTTATCGATTACATAATTACAGGAAACAGGTGACGAGTATTTGAATGCATAGAAATAGGGGATAGCTGGGACTCTGGGTGAATGCGAGGAGTGTTGAATAAATGACACTGATGGTGGCACAATGGTTAGCACTGCTGCCTCACAGCGCCGGGGACACGGGTTCGATTCCCAGCTTGAGTCAGTGTCCGTGCGGCGTCTGCATGTTCTCCCCTGTGTCTGCGTGGGTTTCCTCTGGGTGCTCCTGTTCCCTCCCACAGTCTGAAAGACGTGCTGGTGAGGGTGCATTAGCCATGCTAAATTCTCCCTCAGTGTACCCGAACAGGCGCTGGAGTGTGGCGACTAGGAGATTTTCACAGTAACTTCATTGCAGTGTTAATGTCAGCCTACTTGTGACACTAATAAATAACCCAAACACAGTCAATAAACTCTCTCAGTAAGGAAACGCTCTGTGTCTTCATTTTGACTTCGCCAACCAGGAGTAATGTGGCTATAAGAGAACTGTCCAATTTTACATCCATTGTAAAGTTTTTGACAGATAATCATAGAATCATAGAATCATAGAAACCCTACAGTACAGAAAGAGGCCATTCGGCCCATCGAGTCTGCACCGACCACAATCCCACCCAGGCCCTACCCCCATATCCATCCACTAATCCCTCTAACCTACGCATCTCAGGAAACTAAGGGCAATTTTAGCATAGCCAATCAACCTAACCCACACATCTTTGGACTGTGGGAGGAAACCGGAGCACCCGGAGAAAACCCACGCAGACACGAGGAGAATGTGCAAACTCCACACAGACAGTGACCCGAGCCGGGAATCGAACCCAGGTCCCTGGAGCTGTGAAGCAGCAGTGCTAACCACTGTGCTACCGTGCCGCTTGAGAAGGCAGTGAAGCAAAAAAAACCTCGACCAGACAGAAAAATTCCTAATCATTTATTTCAGCAATAGTCCAGGCAAGAAAGCACATCATGTATCAAAGGAGTAAAAGGCACAAAGCTGAATATAGGGTGAGGCACTGGTGGAGAAGGAAGAGACCGAGATCTGGGGGGCTGAAGGGGAGGTGTAGGCAATGATACACTTAGGGAGCGGAAGATTGGAGAGGCAAACAGACCATCTTGACAAAGCTTTGATAGAGGGTCAGCTGGACTCGAAACATCAGCTTTTTTCACTCCTTACAGATGCTGTCAGACCTGCTGAGATTTTCCAGCATTTCCCTTTTGGTTTCAGATTCCAGCATCCGCAGTAATTTGCTTTTAGATCATCTTGAGTAGGGTTTGGTGAGTGGAGGGGAGAGAGTCTATATTCTGAAGGCAAGTGTATTGCTGACCAGCCTCCCATCCATTGACTCCGTCTACACTTCCCACTGCCTCAGCAGAGCAGCCAGCATAATTAAGGACCCCACGCACCCCAGACATTCTCTCTTCCAACTTCTTCTGTCGGGAAAAAGGTACAAAAGTCAGGTCACATACCAACCGACTCAAGAACAGCTTCTTCCCTACTGCTGTCAGACTTTTGAATGGACTTACCTTGCATTAAGTTGATCTTTCTCTACACCGTAGCTATGGCTCTAACACTATATTCCGTAGTCTCTTGATTCCTTCTCTATGAATGGTATGTTTGGTCTGTATAGCGCGCAAGACTTGATGGATTGAATTATAAGGAGAAGCTGAATAGACTGGGACTTCTCTCTCTGGAGCGTAGGAGGCTGAGGGGTGACCTTATAGAGGTCTATAAAATAATGAGGGGCATAGACAAGGTAGATAGTCAATATCTTTTCCCAAAGGTAGGGGAGTCTAAAACTAGAGGGCATAGGTTTAAGGTGAGAGGGGAGAGATACAAAAGGGTTCAGAGGGGCAACTTTTTCACACAGAGGGTGGTGAGTGTCTGGAACGAGCTGCCAGAGGTAGTAGTAGAGGTGGGTACAATTTTATCTTTTAAAAAGCATTTAGACAGTTACATGGGTATGATAGGTATAGAGGGATATGGGCCAAATGCGGGCAATTGGGATTGGCTTAGGGGTTTTAAAAAATAAGGGCAGCATGGACAAGTTGGGCCGAAGGGCCTGTTTCCATGCTGTAAACCTCTATGACTCTAAGAAACAATACTTTTCACTGTATACTGATACATGTGACAATAATAAATCAAATCAAATCAAATCTTTTGGTTTTAGATTCCAGCATCCACAGTAATTTGGTTTTAGACCATCTTGGATTGGCGAGTGGAGGGGAGAGAGTCTATATTCTAAAGGCAAGTGTATTGCTGGCTTTGCCAGGACTGCAAAGTATGGTCAGCCTTCGAGCTCTGATATTAAAACAGCATTATCCGCCGCTGATTGACCATGTGAAACACGACAGGCGATTTATCAGGACTCCACATGGCTGAGAGGAGGAGAATTGGGGGGGAAGGAGAGTCTGTGTCACAACGCAGTGTTCTCTCAAATCAAACACAACTCTGTCCGAATCATTAAACATTGCGGTTGGATTCTGTCCCACTGTTAAACACGACCCCCCTACTGTACCATGAGGAAATAGCCCCCGTGGAGAAACAGTCAGGTCCTTCATTCTGACAGGCCACATTAAGGTCTCTCTGTTTACTGCATGAACACCCATTGAGAGGATACATCACAACCTTGGCCGACATCCAATTTAAGGACCTACATCTGTGAAATGTGGTGGCAAAGGTCAAAAACTTGTGCACCCCATTTGTCAGCCCTTTTTTGACACGATTGATGTTTAATTCATGTATTATTATTCCCCCCTCACCCACCCACCAGCTTCTTGGCTACCAACTCAAAAACGTCTTTTGTCGAAGAATATAATCCATTGACTGAGATGTGGAGCTTACAATCGCAGGAAGCAGTTCTGGCAGCATCTGTAAGGGGAGAAAAGAGCTGGCGTCTCCCACTTTCTCTCCCTTTTAGCTTTGACAAAGGGTCATCTGGACTCGAAATATCAGCTCTTTTCTCTCCTTCCAGATGCTGCCAGACGTGCTGAGATTTTCCAGCATTTTCTCTTTTGGTTTCAGATTCCAGCATCCGCAGTAATTTGCTTTTATCACAGGGAGCAGTTCTCTTTTTAATTCATTCGCAGGGTGTCGGCATCACATTGTCCATCCCAATTGACACAAGTCAGCAACTTGTTAGCTCAACCGTTTCAGCGTCAATCCAACTGCAGTGGGGGTCTGGAGTCACGTACAAACCAGACAGGTGTGGTGAGGCCAAACCTAGAGTACTGTGTACGGTTTTGGTCTCCTTTCTTGAGAAAGGATATACTGGCATTGGAGGGGGCGCAGAGGAGATTCACTAGGTTGATTCTGGAGTTGAGAGGGTTGGCTTATGAGGAGAGACTGAGTAGACTGGGGCTACACTCATTGGAATTCAGAAGAATGAGGGGAGATTTTATAGAAACATATAATATTATGAAGGGAATAGATAAGATAGAAGCAGGGAAGTTGTTTTCACTGATGGGTGAAACTGGAACTAAAGGGGCATGCCCTCAAAATAACGGGGAGCAGATTTAGGACTGAGTTGAGCAGGAACTTCTTCACACAAAGGGTTATGAACCTATGGAGTTCCTGCCCAGTGAAGTAGTTGAGGCTACCACATTGAATGTTTTTAAGGCAAGGATAGATAAAGTTTTGAACAGTAAAGGAATTAAGGGTTATGGTGAGCGGGCGGGTAAGTGGAGCTGAGTCCACAAAAAGATCAGCCATGATCTTATTGAATGGCGGAGCAGGCTCGAAGGGCCAGATGGCCTACTCCTGCTCCTAGTTCTTATGTTCATAGAAGGACAGATTTCCTTTCCTCAGGTGTGTTTTTATAACAATTCAGTCATTACATGGGGGTGAATCCTCCAGCCCTTCCAGCAGCAGGACCTTCCAAAGTCGATCTCTGCCCCAGATTTGGGTGAGGAATGCAAATCGCCACCAATTTCGGCAGGACTGGAAGACCCTCCGGCGTCTGATGGTGAGCCGCTTCCACTGTGGGGAAACCTGCCTGTGGAGGGGGAATCTGGATTTCCAGCCAAAATCACCAATTTTCAAGATGGCACCAGAGTGTGGCAACTTCTAGCGAGCATATCCTCTAATTCTATCTTTCACTCTCGGTCTATGGTTTTAAAACTCTACTCTAACTCTTCTAAACTCGCTAATAATATTCTATTTCAATCTGATCTTTCTCTACACCCCAGCTATGACTGTAATACTATATTCAGCACTCTCTCATTTCCTTCTCCCCTATGTACTCTATGAACGTTATGCTTTGTCTGTATAGCATGCAAGAAACAATACTTTTCACTGTATCCCAAAACATGTGACAAAAATAAAACAATTCAAATCATTACGATACTAACTCTTTGTTCTTTATTCTATTGAATTAACTAAATTTAAATCCCCCAACTCTCTCTGTGACTCTGTGTAGACTGTCTACAATTCCCGCTGCCTCGGCCATGCAGCCAGCATAATCAAGGACCCCACGCACCCCAGACATTCTCTCTTCCAACTTCTTCCATCGGGAAAAAGATACAAAAGTCTGAGGTCACGTACCAACCGACTCAAGAATAGCTTCTTCCCTGCTGCTGTCAGACTTTTGAATGGACTTCTTTTGCATTAAGTTGATCTTTCTCTACACCCTAGCTATGACTGTAACACTGCATTCTGCACTCTCTCCTTTCCTTCACTATGAACGGTATGCTTTGTCTGTATAGCGTGCAAGAAACAATACTTTTCACTTTGTACTAATACATGTGACAATAATAAATCAAATCAGTGTGTTTTGAACACATGCCTATTGTATTACTAGTTATCTGGATTACTAGTCGAATAACATAACCACTATGCTATCATTCCCTATAAGACAAAGATGAATTTGTGGAGAAGCTGGATGAACAAATAAGAGAGAAAGAATGAGAAGAATACTTTGATGAGGTTATAACAAGAGAGGCTCATTGGAGCATTATCCTGGGTCAGGACATGCTGGGCCGAATGGCCTCCTTCTGTGTTGTAAATCCTTTGGGCACATTGTCACGGAGAAATGGAAAAGTTCACAACTCCACAGAAAAATACTGAACACGAGATAGAACTCAAGTTGCTATGTTATATGACTGTAATCAGTAAGTAATTATTTGGATTGCTTGGAAGCTCTGGATTTGAAAATGATTTTATAATTTGCAGTCTTTTTGCTGAGTGACCGAGCTAAGATATTATATCATTTCTGCAATTTGCACCGAATATTTATTTCTAGTTTAAGGTGCCCACATCACTTTTCCATTGCTCCTGCCGCAATGGGAATTTTCAAAATGCCACCCCTGACTTCTCAATTGGTGAAGGAGACAACTCACGCAAACTCTTAGAGTTTAATGTACTTTCTGTGCCATTCGGAACTTGACTTACAGAAAACAATCTTTCAAAAATTTAGCATCACCATTTTGTTCAAAACTATTCTCAATAAACTTTGTCCATCACTGTTTCCTTATTGGAGGGTGTAATAACTCCACGGAGGCAAAAGTCCCGTCACCAAGTTACTTTATTTACACCATACATCTGTACACAGCCAGCTCTCCAGTTGCTCCCTGCTGAATGCAGGCTGGGAGTCTGACACACCTGCTTTAAATAGGGAGCAAGAGGCTCCCTGATTTAACCATCAATTAGGACTCATCAAGTATGTCTTTTCACACTCTAGCAAGCCAACCTCATCAGCTTGGCTGAAGTCATCACAGAGGAGTGGGGAATAGAGCTTCAAACTCCAGGAGATTTCACAGCACAGTGGTTAGCACTGCTGCCTCATGGTGCTAAGGACCCCAGCTTGGGTCACTGTCTGTGTGGAGTCTGCACATTCTCCCCGTGTCTGCGTGGGTTTCCTCCGGGTGCTCCGGTTTCCTCCCACAGTCCGAAAGACGTGCTGCTTAGGTGCATTGGCCATGCTAAATACACCCTCAGTGAACCCAAACAGGCACCGGAGTGTGGCGACTGGGGAATTTTCACAGTAACTTCATCGCAGTGTTTACGTAAGCCGACCAGTGACACTCATAATTAAACTTAAAAAAAACTTTCCTCCGTTTCCAATACTTTTATTAATGTCCCGATACTTTATCTCCTGAGTTGAGACTGATTGGTTTCTGGGGGCAAAATAACACCTGTACCAGCAGCCATGGCAGAATCGGCCATAATGCCTCCTTTCTATACCAAGATTTTCTGTACACTAAAACTCTACTGACCATGACTTCACTTGTGCAAAATATGAATTAAGAGTGGAATAGGAGTAGGCGTTGTTAAACTTCTTACTGGACAGACAACACAGCCTTCTAGACTCTCGCTCGTTGCTGCAGAGAATTGTGTCAATCCACCTCGTTATACTGTCCCCTACTACCACCACTACATTCCTTTTTGTTCCCCCTCACTTGAATGGCTTCCTGTATCACTGTGCAATGGTCAGTTTTCTCATCCACCCTGCAGCCCCCACTCTCATCCAAACCCAACTGAGACAATCTCAAACCTATTGGACAATTGTGGAGGCTGACACTCCTGCACACTGTGCTCCTTTACCTGCCTGAACCCACAACAGGGGGCGACACGGTGCCACAATGGTTAGCACAGCTGCCTCACAGCGCCAGGGACCTGGGTTCAATTCCCAGTTTGGGTGACAGTCCGTGTGGAGTTGCACGTTCTCCCCGTTTCTGCGTGGGTTTCCTCCGGGTGCTCCTGTATCCTCTCACACTCCAAAGATGTGTGGGTTAGGTTGATTGGCCATACTAAATTGATCCTAGTTTTGCGGGGAATTAGCAGGGCAAACATATGGGGATAGGGTGGGATTGTTGTTGGTGCAGGAGTCATGGACCGGATGGCCTCCTTCTCTACTGTAGGGATTCTATGATTCTATGAAGCCCTGTCCCCTATCATCCCTGTGCTCAATAATCTACACTGGCTCCATAACACTAACAACTTGACTTCAAAATTCTCATCCTTGTTTTTAAATTGCTCCATAGTCTCACCCCTCCCCATCTCTGCCATCGTCTCCAGAACAATATCGCTCTGAGATACCCATCCTCCTCCAATTCGAACCTTTTGTGCCAATTATATTCCCAATCTTATTCCCAATTATAACTGCTCTTCTATTGGTGACCTTGCCTTCAGCTGCCTATCCCTAAGCTCTGGAATTCCTTCCCTAAACCTCTCCGCCTTTCTACCTTGCTTTTCTCCTTGAAACCTACCTCACTGACCAAACTTCTGGTCATCTGATCTCAGGGGCGAGATTCTCCCGTCTCCCAGCCACATGTTCCCTGCTGGCGGGAGATGGCGTGTTGTTTGCTAGTGGCGGGATTCTCTGGTCCCGCCACTGTCAATGGGAATTCCCATTGACGTCATTGAATCCCTACAGTGCAGAAGGAGGCCATTCAGCCCATCGGGTCTGCACCGACAACAGTCCCACACAGGCGCTATCCCCGTAACCCCACACATTTGCCCCATTAATCCCTCTAGTCGAAGCATCCCAGGACACTAAGGGTCAATTTAGCATGGCCAATCAACCTAACCCGCACATCTTTGGACTGTGGGAGGAAACCAGAGCACCCAGAGGAAACCCATGCAAACAAGGGGAGAACATGCAGACTCCACACAGACAGTGATCCGAGACCGGAATTGAACCCGGGTCCCTGGCACTGTGAGGCAGCAGTGCTGACCACTGTACCACCGTGCCGCCCGTCACGTCACCCCACGCCAGTGAGAAACCCGCGGGCGGGAGTGCAGGGCCGGCAGGACTGGAGAATCCCGGCAGCGTGAACAGCCGGAGAATCCCAGCCTATATCTCCTTATGTGGCTCAGTTTCATTTTCTAATGCTCCGGTAAAGCACCTCGGGACATTTCAATATGTTAAAGGCACCATCTAAATGAAAGTAAAAGGGAAAATGCTGGAAAATCTCGGCAGGTCTGGCAGCATCTATAAGGAGAGAAAAGAGCTGACGTTTCAAGTCCAGATGACCCTTTGCTGAGCTTTGACAAAGGATCATCTGGACTCGAAATGGTGGCTCGATTCTCTCCCCACAGATGCTGTCAGAGCTGCTGAGATTTTCCAGCATTTTCTCTTTTGCTTTCAGATTCCAGCATCCGCAGTAATTTGCTTTTATCTAAACGAAAGTTATTATTATTATTGTTACTGTATACGGTGGGTGTTAAATAAGAGACAGCCTATCTTGCAGAGTTGAGTTGGACAAGGACTAAGGTAAAGGTTTGGGGCCGGTCTACACTTCCCGCGAGCACATCACACTGATTTACTAAAACGTCGTGCATCTGATTGTGTGGAAGAACCATCCTGACGCCCAGCAAACTGGGCCTGACCGCTTTAACACAGGGCAGTGAAGGTAAATAGCATGCTGGGCGGGTTAGCATTTTGTAGTTAAGACATTCTCCTGGAGGGTTTCCCTGTCCTGCCCCCATTCCTATCACCATCTCCAATATTGTTATAACTGAGAGACAAAACTCTTCAAAGAAAGTGAAACAAGCTTTTTGTTTTATGATGGGTTTCAGGTTTTCCTCCTGAGGTCACGTGCAGCCGTGTCCAGATCAAAATCATCAAATAATGCAGTGCAGAACGAGGCCATTCGTTCCAATCAGCCTCTGCTGGCCATTTGAATAAACGACTCAATTAGTCGCCTTCCCCAGTCCTCTTTTCTCTGAGACCGTCCCTTCCCAATGCCCTTTTGAAAGTTACGACTGAATCTACACCCTTTCAGGATCTTAGCCATTGCCTGCAACAAGCAGTTCTCACATTCCCTCTGGTGTTCCTTGTAAATGACATTAAATCTTTCACCCGTCTGCCAGTTTCTTCCTTATCTATCTCTTGTCAAAACTCCTCATTAATTTGAGCAGTTGTATCAAAATCTCCTCTTGATTGTCTCTGTTTTCGGAGAAGGCCTACCTTCTCACATCTCTCCACCTAACAGAAGTCTCCCATCCCCGGCACCTTTCCGATAAATCTCCCCCGTACCCTCTCCGGATGCCTCAGATTCGTCTTTCCTTCCTGGAGGTATCGGGGTAAAGCTGGGGCACCATTGAAAGGCAGGATTCGAAACGTTGGCCTGAACAGCAGGCAAGGCCCACACCCTTACCGGAAACAGAGAGTCGGGCTCCATTGCTCTGGCGTGTTTCCCCGCTGTATTTATGTCTGGTGATACACCTGTACGTAGACAGCGCGTCCTCCTTTTGTACATCGGATATGTACAAGGCTCCATAAGAGGTGATGTGGAATCTACTCCCTGGAGACAAAAAGAAAAGAGAAAACTCACTCAGAATCTTGCCAGCATTCAATGTCAGCCAGATGCAGTGCAGAGCTCAGGCGGCCATTTTGCAAAAGCACTCTGACAATAGCCTAAGACGTCACTTCAGCAACATTTGAAGCAGCCATCTCTCTGTAATTCTCATGCTGATAAATTAGCAGGGCAAAGATATTTTTCGGGCGGGGGCTCCTGGACAAAAGTTGGGATATTTTGACATTTATTCTTTCATGGGATGCAGGTGTCGCTGGCAAGGCCAGCACTTGTTGCCCATCTCTAATTATTCCCACACTGAGCAGCTCGCTCGGCCAATTCAGAGGGCAATTAAGAGTCAACCACATTGCCGTGGGTCTGGAGTCACATGTAAGAAGTTTAACAACACCAGGTTAAAGTCCAACAGGTTTATTTGGTAGCAAAAGCCACACAAGCTTTCGGAGCTCTCAGCCCCTTCTTCAGGTGAGTGGGAATTCTCACTCACCTGGAGAAGGGGCTTAGAGCTCCGAAAGCTTGTGTGGCTTTTGCTACCAAATAAACCTGTTGGACTTTAACCTGGTGTTGTTAAACTTCTTACTGTGCTTACCCCAGTCCAACGCCGGCATCTCCACATCACATGTAAGCCAGACCGGGTAAGGATGGCAGATTTATATAAGTTATGGGGAGGAAGCAGGATTAGGCTATTGAGTTGGACGATCAGCCATGATCGCGATGAATGGCAGAGCAGGCTCGAAGGGCCGAATGGCCTCCTCCTGCTCCTATCTTCTATGTTTCTATTTCCTTCCCGAAACGACACCAGTGAACCAGATGGATTTCTACAACAATCGGTGACGGTTTCACATTCACCGCTGCCACTGTCAATTCCAGATTTTTATTCTAAATTATTAATTGAATTTAAATTCCACCAGCTGCCATGATGGGATTTGAACCCATGTTTACCCATGAGTTCACTCATCTTCTCAATTACTAGCCCTGTGATATCACCACTATGCCACCATCTACCCTAATTCACAGGTCCCTTCTGATTTCCAGTTATAATGAATTAGGAGCTTTGATAGCTAGGCGGGTTTATCCTGTAAATGAAAGAAGTTACATTTCCCTAGCACCTTTCACATCCTCAGCACATCCCAAACTTTCACAGCCATTGAGTTAAAGTGTAGTCGCTTGTGTAACATAGGAAACACAGTGGGCTAATTTGAGCAGAGCAAGCTCCCACAAACGACAATGTGACGATGGCACAAGCATGCTTTTAAGACAGATGTCGATACTGAGGGAGAAATACTGTCCCAGACACCGGGGGCAACCTCACTTCTCATCTTCAGAGGGCCCTACAGGGATCTTTTCCATATACCGAGAGAGCAAGTCCACCTCATCAGATTTGACACTTTACTTGACTTCCACTAATTCATAGAATCATAGAATCCCTGCAGTGCAGAAGGATTTAGGACATTGTGTCTGTACCGACCACAATCCCGCCCAGGCCCTATTCCCGTAACAGTTTAACTCCTCATATTTACCCTGCTAAACCCCCTGACACTAGGGTTAATTTAGCATGGCCAATCAACCTAAACCACACATCTTTGGGCCATGGGCGGAAACAGGGGCATCTGGAGGAAACCCATGCAGACACGGGCAGAACGTGCAAACTCCACAGGCTCACAGAACGGCATTCTCCGTTGGCCTCGGACGGGATCTTATGAGCCTCGAGAGGGCGAGGTGGTAAAATTCCAGCATATGACTCTACAAGAGGCCCCACAGTTTCTTCAGAGTCTTTGGCTGCTGGGTCAATCAGCGAAGAGTTTATAATGAATGTTTTTTTTAGTGGGCTCGGAGCACGGGGCAGTATTCCGAGCGGGGCTTGAGCAGGGGGGAGGAGGGGGGAAGAGTTTTGTTGAGACAGGTACAAGACGTCAGTGTTGATCAACATGACTCCATCTTTTTACCCTCGGCATATCAGCGTTCGTCACTTTCTAACCAGCAGAACAACAACAACTTGCATTTACATGGCATCTTCAATGTCAGAACGTCTCAAGGGGCTTCACAAGGGCATAATCAGACATAAATTGACACTGAACCAGAGGGAAACTCTTTGGGTCAAATAACCAAAATGCTGATCAAAGTGTGGAATAAAAGCCTCTTGTTTCAGTAACATCCCATAATGGTACCACACTTTCCCCCCTTGGTGTCATTGCTGTTCCTCGCACCATCCAACCTGGTGACCTCTCTCAGAGTGAATTTGCTCCCATTAGTGCAGAATTATGGACAGAAATTTGTCCATTAGATACTGGACTGAGAGTGTTCCAAACTCATTCCGGCCAATCGCAGATCAGAGAAACGAAACCATCATCTCATCTGTTCGTATTACATTTCAGTCCGAGTCCCATGGGTGGAAAGGGACTGTGCGAACCAAAATGTGCCACCCAGTTACAGCTGCTTGGCATTCTTTAACTCAGGGGCAATCCTGTCACTGAAGGACATTAATATTCAGCGCTCCTGTCATTCCTCTGCCATGATTCATTTTCCTGCTCTTAATCACCAAAGATGTGATGAGATGCATTTTAACACAATTTGAGCTCCGTGATGACAAGATAAACTGCCTGGGCAGCAATCCAGTGACTTCAATGTCACCAGCACCCCTCAGTTCTGTTGCAGCCTCATTACCTATGCGGGCACTACCCTGTCCCCATATACAGAGGATGTTACATCGGTAAATCACTCGGAGAAGCATATTCCACTTCAGCTGCCAATGAAGATCACGGAATCAAGGAAGCTCCTTATTTCTTGCCTAGCACCACACCGGAATAGAATTGCTCCACACATTCTTTACGATTTATATAGATGATTTGGAGTTGGGGAACAAGTGTAGTGTGTCAAAATTCACAGATGACACTAAGATGTGTGGCAGAGCAAAGTCTGAAGAGGACGCTGAAAGTCTGCAAAGGGGTATAGATAGTCTAAGTGAGTGGGCGAGGGTCTGGCAGATGGGGTACAATGTTGGTAAATGTGAGGTCATCCACTTTGGTAGGAATAACAGCAAAATGGACTATTATTTAAATGGTAAAAAATTGCAGCATGTTGCTGTGCAGAGGGACCTGGGTGTCCCTGTGCAAGAATCACAAGGAGTTGGTTTACAGGTGCAGCAGGTAATTAAGAAGGCAAATGGAATTGTGTCCTTCATTGCTAGAGGGATGGAGTTTAAAAACAGTGAGGTTATGTTGCAGCTGTATAAGGTGCTGGTGAGGCCACACCTGTAGTACTGTGTACAGTTTTGCTCTCCTTACTTGAGAAAGGATATACTGGCATTGGAGGAGGTGCAGAGGAGGTTCATTAGGTTGATTCCGGAGTTGAGAGGATTGGCTTATGAGAAGAGACTGAGTAGACAGGGGCTATACTCATTGGAATTCAGAAGAATGAGGGGAGATCTTATAGAAACATATAAGATTATGAAGGGAATAGATAAGATAGAAGCAGGGAAGTTGTTTCCACTGGCGGGTGAAACTAGAACTAGGGGACATAGCCTCAAAATAAGGGGGAGCAGATTTAGGACTGAGTTGAGGAGGAATTTCTTCACCCAAAAGGCTGTGAATCTGTGGAATTCCCTGCTCAGTGAAGCAGTTGAGGCTACCTCATTGAATGTTTTTAAGGCAAGGATAGATAAATGTTTGAACAGTAAAGGAATTAAGAGTTATGGTGAGCGGGCGGGTAAGTGGAGCTGAGTCCATGAAAAGATCAGCTATGATCTTATTGAATGGCGGAGCAGGCTCGAAGGGCCAGATGGCCTACTCCTGCTCCTAGTTCTTATGTTCTTATGTTCTTATCACCTCTGCACGGGCTGCGGGTAGTCAAGAACAAAATACATTACGAGATCCAAGTAACATTGATAAATCATTCACAGTCGTTATTTTGGTTTTTGGCTTCATTTGAATTCCTTATTGGGCCCTTCCTTGAGATAGGAGCCATCCAGAGAAACTTTTTCTGCATCACACTCTCAGACTATCCATCACATGCTCCGAATTCTACTAGCTCGGTATTCTCCAGCACCCAGCTCATGCAGTTTCTTGCCCAACATCATGTCTAAGGGATTCATCATGTCATGGCCGTGTTATGGGCAACACGGTGGCACGGTGGCATGGTTAGCCCTACTGCCTCACAGCGCCAGGGACCCGGGTTTAATTCTGGCCAATTGAACCCAGGTCACTGTCTGTGTGGCATTGGCACATTCTCCCTGTGTCTACGTGGGTTAGCTCCGGGTGCTCTGGTTTCCTCCCACACTCCAAAGATGTGCAGGTTAGGTCGATTGGCCATGCTAAATTGACCCTTACTGTCAGGGGGATTAAGAGGGTAAATATGTGGGGTTACGAGGATAGGGGATATGTGGGGTTACGGGGATAGGGAGATGCCGGCGTTGGACTGGGGTAAACACAGTAAGAAGTTTAACAACACCAGGTTAAAGTCCAACAGGTTTATTTGGTAGCTACTTTAACCTGGTGTTGTTAAACTTCTTACTGTGTTACGGGGATAGGACAGGACCTGGGTGGGATTGTTGTCGGTGCAGGCTTGATAGGACAAATGGGCTTCTTCTGCACTGTAGATTCTATGATTCTATGTTATCTTGTGTCCATGCTAAAGCCAGTCTCAGCCATGGCTCAGCTGGTAGCACTCCTGCTAATGTCACCAGCACTCATCAATGTTGTTGCAGCCTCATTATCTGTGCGGGCACTATCCTGTCCCCAAACACAGAGGATATACATTCTAGCAAGAGTGTCACGCTGAGACAGCTTCGCAAGAGGGAGGGAGAAAGACTCATGTATATTCCTGACCAGTGAGCTCACACTTATGCCACACGAGTTACCCTGGCTGCCATCCCATACCCTACGACTGTGTGTCTCTCTTTCTTGTAGGTAGTAAAATACAACCCAGAAGTGCCACACTGGGACAGCTTCATGAGACAGAGAGAGAGAGGGACCACTATTTATTCCTGACCAGTAGACTCCGTTGAGTGAGCAGTTTCAAAGTGCTCGGCCCCTTTACGGGTCTGTATCCCAGAATTATGTTCTGGCTTTTTAGCGACTCACCAAGATGGACGATGAGAGAGAGAGACGAGTCAAAGTTAATTTAAAAATAATTTATTCAAGAATAGCTCCAACCACTCCAGAGTTTCAGCATCAAAATCAAGGTGGGGGGCTACTGAGGAAGTGCTGCACCATTGGAGCTGCCATCCCCCACATGAGACAAGGCTTTATCTGCCCTATAGAGTAGATATAAAAGCTCCCATGATACTACAGCATCACGGTGGCACAGTGGTTAGCACTGCTGCCTCACAGCACCAAGGGCCCAGGTTCAATTCCGACCTTGGGCACTGTGTGTGTGGGGTTTGCACGTTCTCTCTGTGTCTGCATGGGTTTCTTCCAGGTGCTCTAGTTTTCTCCCACACTCCAAAGATATACCGGTTAGGTGGATTGGTCATACTAAATTCCCCCTGAGTGTCCCAAGATGTGGAGGTTAGGGGGATTCAATGTGTGGGGTTGTGGGGTAGGGCAGGGAGGAGCCTGGGTGAGATGCTCTGTTAGAGAGTCGGTGCAGACATGATGGGCCGAATGGCCTCTCGGGATTTAATGATTCTATTTCAAAGAAGGGCAGGGGAGTTATCCCTGGTGACCTGGGAGCTTGCTGTGTACAAATTGGCAGCCATGTTTCCTACATTACAACACTTAGTGGCAAAGTGGTTTGAGATGTGCTGTATTGAAGTGGTTTGAGATGTGCTGGTATATCGAAGCACTATAGAAATATATATTTTTTGTTTGCTCTGCTGAAGAATGCCAAGGTACATGGGAGGACATTACTGCATCTCCATGTTGCCAATGCATCAAGGTAACACATTCACAATCATTGCCAGAATATCGAAGCAGATGGGAGCTTGACTCATGGCCGAACAAGTGACAAAACAAAGACAGTTTTTCTTTTTAGGAAATGAAATACGGATTACAGAACTTTGCACACCAGTCCAGATTGGCAGGAATTGTAGATCAATCTCCTTGCCATGGTTGAGAAAAATCACAGGGTGATTTGAAAAACAAAAGTATTTCTTTTAATTTTTATAGCCAGTGTTTTGTGGAATCGTAGAATCCCGACAGTGTAGAGGGAAACCATTCGGCCCATCGAGTCTGCACCGACAACAATCCCACCTAGACCCTATCCCTGTAACCCCACGGATTCATCCCGCTAGGCCCGCTGACACTGAGGCCGGGATTTTACTGCCCCACCCGCCACGGGAATCGGAGCGGGCGATGGGAGGACCATGGAAAGGTCCGGTGACCTCAAGCGGCATTTTACAGTTTCGGGCTGAGTGAGGCCATAAAATCCCGCCCTATAGTTCAGTTTAACACGGCCAGTCCACCAAACCTGCACATCTTTGAAGTGTGGGAGGAAAACGGAGCACCCGGAGGAAGCCCACGCAGACACGGGAAGAACGTGCAGACTCCACACACACACAGTCACCCAAGGCCGGAATTGAACCTGGCTCCCTGGCGCTGTGAGGCAGCAGTGCTAAGCACTGTGCCGCCGTGACACCATTGTTTGTGTAT
Source organism: Mustelus asterias (assembly GCF_964213995.1). Classification (NCBI taxonomy): domain Eukaryota; kingdom Metazoa; phylum Chordata; class Chondrichthyes; order Carcharhiniformes; family Triakidae; genus Mustelus; species Mustelus asterias. The sequence goes on from NC_135827.1 coordinate 33,640,032, forward strand.
TAATTTGTAGAAAACATTTGAGATCGACAATAAAGGGCTGTTCCATCATGTGAGGAAGTTTCAGTCAGGAGGTCACATGATGAAACCTCCAACAAACATTCTGAGATTTTGGTAATTACTGACCCTGGTGTTACACCTGCTTTGATGTGGGAAGATGCAGGAGGGTAAATCATTGGCCCAGAATGCACCTCGTGGGTAATGGTAGACTTGAGGAAGCACTATTAACCCTCAAGGACCAACTCTAGTTCATAAGAAGAAACTAAAATTCCCAGTCAAGGAGCTACCAGCTATAAGTGTCAGGCCCCGTTCAGTTTTAGCAGTCTCACCTCCATCGAGATTCTAGGTTCAAAAACCCACTTGAACAGAGAAATCCACACTCAGAACTCGAGTGCAGCACTGAGGGGTGCTGCTTTATCAGAGGTGCTGTCTTTCAGATCAGCGCCAGAATTCTGCCCGCCACAGGAATAGGAGCGAGCGAGCGGTGGACAATGAGTAGGTCCGTTGACCCTGGGGCAGGGTTTTCCGGTCTCGGTGATGCGCGACAATAAGCACATGGAACCAAGGCTTCGGTATTGAAGGCTTTAATAGAGTAACAATGGAACTACTAACACGAATACACCAGTTCAGACTGAAGGGGTCCTGCCGGAGCAGGGGGTCTTATACCTCGCCACCGGAGGCGGGACCCCACTGGAATGTGCCATGATAACTCTTATAACAGGTAAACACCCTAACCCAACAACATTGTACAACCCCCACAGTAACAACACCCTAGCCCAACAGTAACATAGTAACAACCCCCAGTGGTGAACCAACGATGGTTCACCACATTCACCCCTCCTTTAAGAACAAAAGGTGGCGGGGTGCACGAAAAACAGGTCATATAAACAGACAAATCACAGGATTCACAAGTCCAGACGGTCTGGAGGACCGCACCGACGCTGCGATCTCCTCAACACCGGTTGCGAAACCGGAGCAGGTGCTTGTGGTGGCGCTCTTTCCAAAGCAACGTCTGGCTGTCCCCTCAAGGACTCCCGGGCCGGCCGGCCCTGGTGAGGCGATGGTGCAGGGGATCCTGGAACGTTTGGTGGTAGTGGTGGTGGTGATGATGGTGGCGCCGATCTCCGAGTCTCAGGCAAGCTGTACATGGGAGTAAAAGTGTTATGCACTGGTCCCGGTGCTGACCGCGCCACGTCTGGGGAAGTAATGAGGAGTAGTGGATTCGTGACTGGGGGAATAGGAGCGACAGGAGTTGCTACGTCCCCTGCGGGCGCCAGGTCTCTAATGGAGACAGTGTCCTCTCGCCCGTCAGGATATGCCACATAGGCATACTGAGGGTTGGCGTGGAGGAGTTGGACCGGTTCGACCAAGGGGTCGGACTTGCGAGCCCTCACATGTCGCCGCAGAAGGACGGGTCCTGGGTACGTCAACCAGGCTGGCAATGAGGTTCCCAAGGACGACTTCCGAGGGAATGAGAACATCCTCTCGTGGGGAGTAGCATTGGTTGCCGTACACAGGAGGGAGCGGATAGAATGGAGCGCATTTGGAAGGACCTCCTGCCAACGGGAGACTGGAAGGCCCCTGGATTTCAGTGCCAGTAGGACAGCCTTCCAGACTGTAGCATTCTCCCTTTCCACCTGTCCGTTACCCCTAGGGTTGTAGCTCGTGGTTCTACTAGAGGCAATCCCGAATGAGAGCAGGAATTGCCTCAAGTCATTGCTCATGAACGACGAGCCCCTGTCGCTATGAATGTAGCAGGGGTACCCGAACAGGGTAAAAAGTTCACTGAAAACCTTGATGACGGTGGCAGTCGACGTGTCCGCACAGGGGACAACAAACGGAAACCGGGAATACTCGTCTATTATGTTGAGGAAATAGACATTCCGGTCCGTTGAGGGAAGGGGGCCCTTAAAATCCACACTCAGCCTCTCAAAAGGGCGAGTGGCCTTGACCAATTGTGCCCGGTCTGGTCGATAAAAGTGTGGTTTGCATTCTGCGCAAATCCGACAGCTTCTAGTCACTGACCTGACATCCTCCACCGAGTAGGGCAGGTTGCGGGCTTTGACGAAGTGGTAGAGTCTGGTGACTCCAGGATGACACAATCATTGTGGAGAGCCTTCAAGCGGTCCTCCTGCATGATTGCGCATGTTCCGCGCGAGAGGGCATCCGAGGGCTCATTGAGCTTCCCTGGACGATACATAATATCGTAATTATAGGTGGAGAGCTCAATTCTCCACCGCAAGATCTTATCGTTCTTGATCTTGCCCCTCTGCGTGTTACTGAACATAAACGCCACGGATCGTTGATCCGTGATCAGGGTGAACCGCTTCCCTGCCAGGTAATGGCGCCAGTGTCTGACTGCCTCCACAATGGCCTGAGCCTCCTTCTCCACTGCTGAGTGCCGAATTTCTGGGCCTTGAAGGGTGCGGGAAAAGAACGCGACGGGCCTGCCTGCCTGGTTTAGTGTGGCGGCTAGGGCGAAGTCAGATGCATCACTCTCCACCTGGAAAGGAATGGATTCATCCACCGCGTGCATCGTGGCTTTTGAGGTGTCGCTCTTCAAAACCTTGAAGGCCAATTGGGCCTCCGGCATAAGTGGGAAGGTCGTGGACTTAATGAGCGGACGAGCTTTGTCCGCGTAGTTGGGGACCCACTGTGCATAATACGAAAAGAACCCGAGGCATCTCCTCAGTGCTTTCGTGCTAGCGGGCAAGGGAAGTTCAGTGAGTGGGCGCATACGGTCTGGATCAGGGCCAATGACCCCGTTTTCCACCACGTATCCGAGGATGGCTAACCTACGCGTACGGAATACGCACTTCTCCCTGTTATAGGTCAGATTCAGGCGAGATGCAGTGCGCAGAAAGTGTTGGAGATTCGTGTCGTGGTCCTGCTGGTCATGGCCGCAGATGGTGACGTTATCCAGGTACGGGAAGGTAGCCCGCAACCCGTTCTGGTCCACCATTCGGTCCATAGCACGCTGGAAGACCGAGACCCCATTGGTGACACCAAATGGAACCCTGAGGAATTGGTATAGACGACCATCCGCCTCAAAAGCCGTATATTGTCGGTCCTCTGGGCGGATGGGGAGTTGATGGTAGGCGGACTTAAGGTTTATGGTAGAAAACACTCGGTACTGCGCAATCTGATTGACCATATCAGAAATGCGCGGGAGAGGATACGCATCCAGCTGCATATAACGATTAATGGTCTGACTATAGTCGATGACCATCCGAGGTTTGTTCCCGCTTTTGACTACCACGACCTGCGCTCTCCACGGACTAGCACTGGCCTGTATGATCCCTTCCTTGAGGAGCCGCTGAACCTCAGATCTAATAAAGATCCGGTCCTCAGCGCTGTAACGCCTACTTTTAGTAGCGATGGGCTTGCAGCCAGGTACCAGATTTTTAAAAAGGGATGGTGTAGTGATTTTCAGGGTGGATAGATTGCATGCGGGGCACTTTGGGCAATTTGGAGGCTGCGGCTGATTCCCTACTGCCAGTGAAGGGAGTGGCCCACCGTACTGTAGGATCACACTCTTCATGTGGACCATAAAGTTTAGTCCGAGGAGAATTGGCGCGCAAAGGTGAGGTAACACAAGGAGCCTGTATTGCTCGTAAATTGTGCCCTGTACCTCAAGAGTTACCATACATCGTCCTTGGATCGGTACAGACCGGGACCGTGATGCCATGGAAATTGTCTGTTTGGCAGGGAGAACCCGGAGTCCACACCTTTTAGCAGTTGCAGGGTGTATGAAACTTTCGGTGCTTCCACTGTCAAACAGACAATTCACAGTTCTACCACTAACCTTTATATCCATCATAGAATGTTCCAGTCTGTAGTGCCTGGTCTGATCCAGGGGGATCGACGCCACCGTTGGCCCCTGGGCGTCACTGCATGCTGCCGATGTGGATGCTGAGGACCCCTGCTGGTCGCTCCTAGTCGTCGTGGACCATGATGGCCGCCCCCATGAATCGCACGTGGGCGAGGGCGCCAAGCGCAGCGACTCCTGGTGGTCTTCCTCCTCCTCTGTCAGCCACGATGGCGCCGTCCTGGGATCGCACGTGGTCGGACCTCGTGGGTACTGCGACGCCGAAGGAGATTGTCTCCGTTCTGGAGGGTTACAAGCTGCACTGCCGTTTTTAGGTTTGGACCTGCAGACTTTGCCGTAGTGGCCTTTTTTACCGCACTGGCTGCAGATTGCCGTTCTTGCCGGACACTGTTGCCGTGGATGCTTGGCCCCACCACAAAAATAGCATCGCTGGCCACCTGGAGCTGCCGCCGTCGTCGAATCGATCTGGGAGCGCGGGTTAGCGGGGCGAGGAGGGAGCTGAGCTTGCTCCAACCACGTTGACTGCACGTGGTCCTCGGGGTACAGCGCCAAGCTCTTCGACGCCGCCTCCAACCTCACGGCCATCTCCATTGCTTGGGTCAAGTTGAGTTTCCCCTTTTCCAGCAATTTAAGCCTGATGTACGAGGACCCTACCCCTGCTACGAACGCGTCTCGGGCGAGGTCGTACATATACTGTTCGGCTGATACGTCCTTACAATCGCAACCCCTGGCAAGCTGCAGGAGCTCATTGGCATAGTCCTCCATGGTTTCGCCCGACTGCCGACGTCGTGTAGCGAGGAGGTAACGAGCATGTATCTCGTTGGGTGGCATAGTGTATCTTTTTTTTAGGAGCTCGACGGCACCCAGGTAAGTGGGAGCTGCACGAATGGCTAGGTAAATCGTGTCGCTTACCCTTGCGTGGAGGACCTGGAGTTTATCACTGTCTGTAGTGATAGCTACCGAGGCTGCCAGGTAGTCCTCAAAGCACTTCCACCAATGGTCGAATGTGTTAGCTGCACCGACCGCACGTGGGTCCAGTGTCAGACGATCCGATTTTAGAATCTGTTCCATACTCTCTGTTTTTTTTTCTTCTTGTTGTACAGCTGTGAGTTTTCTGTTTACTCTATTAAATTGATGCGCGACAATAAGCACATGGAACCAAGGCTTCGGTATTGAAGGCTTTAATAGAGTAACAATGGAACTACTAACACGAATACACCAGTTCAGACTGAAGGGGTCTTGCCGGAGCAGGGGGTCTTATACCTCGCCACCGGAGGCGGGACCCCACTGGAATGTGCCATGATAACTCTTATAACAGGTAAACACCCTAACCCAACAACATTGTACAACCCCCACAGTAACAACACCCTAGCCCAACAGTAACATAGTAACAACCCCCAGTGGTGAACCAACGATGGTTCACCACACTCGGGTCGAGCAAGGCCCTAAAATCCCGCCCGGGATGTTAAATTGAGGCCCCCGTCTGCTGGCTCCCCACCTGCCAATGGATGTAAACTCGTGAAAGCAGAGCAGGGGAGTTGTGCGTGGCATCCTGGACAATATTCATTTCTCAAACAACATTGCAAAAAGAAAACAAATAATCTATCATTAGATAAAAACAAAATACTGCAGATGCTGGAATCTGGGGTCATCCAGACGGCACGGTGACACAGTGCTTAGCACTGCTGCCTCACAGCGCCAGGGACCCGGGTTCAATTCCCGCTTGGAACACTGTCTGTGTGGAGCTTCCCCGTGTCTGTGTGGGTTTCCTCTGGGTGCTCCGGTTTCCTCCTACAGTCTAAAAGACGTGCTGGTTAGGTGCATTGGCCGTGCTAAATTCTCCCCCAGTGTACCCGAACAGGTGCCTGAGTGTGGCAACTAGGGGACATTCACAGTAACTTAGAAACATAGAAACATAGAAAAACTACAGCACAATACAGGCCCTTCAGCCCACAAAGTTGTGCCGAACATGTCCCTACCTTAGCGATTACTAGGCTTACCTATAACCCTCTATCTTACTAAGTTCCATGTACTTATCTAAAAGTCTCTTAAAAGACCCTATCGAATCTGCCTCCACCACCGTTGCTGGCAGCCCATTCCACGCACCCACCACCCTCTGAGTGAAACACTTACCCCTGACATCTCCTCCATACCTACTCCCCAGCAGCTTAAACCTGTGCCCTCTTGTGGCAACCATTTCAGCCCCGGGAAAAAGCCTTTGACTATCCACTCGATCAATACCTCTCAACATCTTATACACCTCTATCAGGTCACCCCTCATCCTTCGTCTCTCCAAGGAGGAAAGGCCGAGCTTACTCAACCTATCCTCAGAAGGCATGCCCCCCAACCCAGGCAACATCCTTGTAAATCTCCTCTGCACCCTTTCTATGGCTTCCACATCCTTCCTGTAATGAGGCGACCAGAACTGAGCACAGTACTCCAAGTGTGGTCTGACCAGGGTCTCATATAGCTGCAACATTATCTCACGACTCCTAAACTCAATTCCTCGATTGATGAAGGCCAGTACACCATCCGCCTTCTTAACCACAGCCTCAACCTGCCTCAACTTCATTGCAGTGTTAATGTAAGCCTACTTGTGGCCCTAATAAATAGGCTTTGAAACGTTGGCTCTATTCTCTCTCCACAGATGCTGTCAGACCCTCTGAGATTTTCCAGCATTTTCGGTTTTTGTTGTCATTATCACATTGCTGCCTGTGGCAACTCACTGTGTGCAGATTGGCACCAATTTGTACTTTGAAGTACAACAGTTCAAAGTATTTCATTGGCTGTAAAGTAGTTTGGGAAGTCTGCTGATCTTGAGAGGTGCTATATAAATGCAAATCTTGCAACTTTTTTAATATCCGTTATCTCTGTGGTAACAATCTTTGGATTTTGAGTCATGATTTACAAAAAGCTGTTAAAGCTGGGGGGGTGGGGGGTGGGGTGTGGCGGGGGGGCGGTGGCAGGGGGGGGTGCGGCTGCGGGGGGTCACGGGGGTGGGGGGGGAGGGGGGATTGCCAATTGAAAATCTTCAATACTGAGGTTGATAGCTTTTTTGTTTTTATTGTTCAGGTGTCAGAGGTTATAGAACCGCGGCATGTCGATGGGGTTAAGAAACACATCAGCCACGGTTAAAAAGGCAGCTCACCACCACCTTCTCAAGGGCAACTAGGGATGGGCAATAAATGCTGGCCCAGCCAGCGACGCCCATGTCCCACGAATAAATTTTTAAAAATGAGTGGCAGAACAGGCTGGAGGGACTGAGTGCTCCACGCCTGTCCCTATGGAAGTCCTATATGGATGACAATTTGCCTTATGGAATAGTGCAACACTTTATGCCACGTTATTAACAAATAACCTATCCATCTCTGTCTTAAAGACACTCAATGACCTGGCCTCCACAGCCTTCTGCGGCAAAGAGTTCCACAGATTCACCACTCTCTGGCTGAAGAAATTCCTCCTCATCTCTGTTTTAAAGGATTGTCCCTTTCGCCTGAGGTTGTGCCCTCTGGTTCTAGTTTTTCCTACTTGTGGAAACATCCTCTCCACGTCCACTCTATCCAGGCCTCGCAGTATCCTGTAAGTTTCAATAAGATCCCCCCTCATCCTTCCAAACTCCAATGAGTACAGACCCAGAGTCCTCAACCGTTCCTCATACGACAAGCTCTTCATTTCAGGGATCATTCTTGTGAATCTCTTCTGGACCCTTTCCAAAGCCAGCACATCCTTCCTTAGGTATAGGGCCCTATTTATCTCTATCTCTACCTATCTATCTCTACCTGAAAGACACCCAATGACCTGGTCTCCACAGTCTTCTGCGGCAAAGAGTTCCACAGATTCACCACTCTCTGACTGAAGAAGTTCCTCTTCATCTCTGTTTTAAAGGATCGTCCCTTTAGCCTGGTTTTAGTTTTTCCTACTAGTGGAAACATCCTCTCTACGTCCACTCCATCCAGGCCTCGCAGTATCCTGTAAGTTCCAATAAGATCCCCCCTCATCCTTCTAAACTCCAATGAGTACAGACTCAGAGTCCTCAGCCGTTTCTCAGACGACAATTACACTGGGGTTTCTGCAGCTATCTAATCGGGAAATCTGAGTGTGGCAGTTTTCCCTTTTAAGGTGCTTTCATATCTGTAACCGAGCTGCCTCCGTGCCTTGCATCATTCTGCTGCTTCTTTTTCTTGGGCGTCCGCGACAGCACGGCAATGTCAACAGGATGATGAAGATAATTTGCGGTGCAGAACAATAGTCACAGCATGGAGTGAACCCGGCACACAGCTGCCAGTCACGCCTGCCCCTGGGTTAATGTCAAAGCACGGACCTCATCAGGTGTAAATCACAGCGCTGCAGTGTGTAAATTGTATCCTCAGCCTGTAGCTCGCCGCAGGATGTCGCATGCCCCCCATCAACCCAGAGGGCACTCAACACCAGGGTCGGGGTGGTGGCGGGGGGGGGGGCAACCGCTCGGCAAACAAGGCAGACTGCCAAAATTTGGTGGGGGGCTGGGGGGGCGGGGGGGGGGGGGGGGGGTGGGGTGGTGAAGGGTGTGGAGGGGGGTTGGGGGGGAGGAAGGGGTTGCAATAAATGATTTATGAAACTATGTTCAGTGAGGTTTCAGCGGAAGGAATGAGAGATCTGGATCCACACAGACTGACAGACATTCGGATATATTTAGCGGCCTTTCCCAGAGGTTTGTGTGATGCTCCTCATGCGGCTCATGAGGCCGTTTAGTAAATTTCTACATCCACATGGCTATTCCAAGACTGCGAACCGGAAAGTAATATCAAGAACATAATTTAATCTAGCCCACTCTATCGTAATGATTATTGATAGCGTAAATTGCACATAAAATCATTTAGTAACTTTTGCAGGAACATGTAACATGTGAACCATATTAGACATTCAAAGGTGCATTTTCTCTGCGAACAAGAATCTACAATCCTCCTTTCCCGTGCAAAATAAATCACAGAATCATGGAAACCCTACAGTGCAGAAGGAGGCCATTCGGCCCATCGAGTCTACACTGACCACAATCCCACCCCAGGCCCTATCCCTGTAACCCCACACATTTATCCTACTAAACCCTCTAACCTACACATCCTGGGACACTAAGGGACAATTTAGCATGGTCAATCAACCTAACCTGCACATCTTTGGACTGTGGGAGGAAACCGGAGCACCCGGAGGAAACCCACGCAGACACGGGGAGAACATGCAAACTCCTCATAGACAGTGACCCAAGCCGGGAATCGAACCCGGGTCCCTGGAGCTGTGAAGCAACAATGCTAACCACTGTGCCACCCACCGTGCTGCCCACTCATGATTATAATCTGTAATTATAAATTCAGAATTTTTATTTGTACGGACGCACAATTTCCAAAGCTAATTGTTGGGGGAGGCGCGAGGCTGAAGGTTCATTTAGCGCAAATTCTACGTTTACACCAGCCCCGCGAAAAGTATCGAACAAGAATGTACAATCAGTCCCGTAACATCTTCCTTTTCCATGCAAAATAAATCATAGAATCATAGAAACACTACAGTGCAGAAGGAGGCCATTCGGCCCATCGAGTCTACACTGGAATCGTCCGGCTGTTCACGCCGGCCGGATAGTCTGGTCCCGCAGCAGTGGACGGGGATTTGGTTGGGCACCAAATTCTCCACCCTCGCTGGCAATGGCAACAGGGCACGAACGGCCGGAAAAACCCCGATCCCCGGCGTCTCAAAGCGGGCAGCGCCAGGCAAAAGAATTCTCCGAAGATCCAGAGGATGCCCAGTCCCACCTGACCATCCCACCCAATGTTTTCCCGCTGTTGTGCCTCTTGTTCATTTTTATTGTCAGAAAACAAAAAGCTTCTCGAAAAGGCCCAACATGTAAGGTAACTGAGCAGTGGAAGTCACTGGGATTAGCTTAAGCCCTCCAAGGAGCTGCTGCAAATATCAATTGTGCATGCGTGATGTGAATGACATTAGTCTTCGCACGTGTGGGTGTGAGAGAGACAAAGAGAGGAAGAACAATAGCGAGACAGAAAATAAAGAAAACAGAGACACAGACAAAGTGCGAGCTCAAATCCAAGTGACTGCCTGAGAATCCAAACCAGAGGATGAATAAAAGAAATGTAGAAATTAACTTCCGATTAATAACCACATTTTATTCAGACCCCTAGATCTTCAGTTTGTAAATCTTGTGCGGATTGAAAAGGACCCAGATCAACTTCGATACAATTGTTAAGTGACGTGTGGGTAGAGATTGGGATGAATTTATTCTAATTGAGGGGGGTATAACCAGCACCAATGGGGGGTAATCTCTTCCAATTACCTCTCAAATGAACACTGGTCTAAAAGGTACACTTGTGGATTAAATGAAATCTTTGCGATCAAAGGGCTTGTTGGTACTGTTCGGACGCACGCACAAATAAATTAGCATTTGGAAAGGTGCCAGAGGGCACCTGACACCTTCCAGAACGGCATCTCAGCTCAGAATAGGCCATGAGGAGAAATAATAGGATTTTAAAATTGAGAAAGGGTTTTATAATGTAAATAGAGAAAAAACAATTTCCTCCGCTTGGGCAGTCAGTCACGAGGGGTCATCAATTTAAATTGGTTACTAAACAACTCAGAAGCTAAAAAGAATGTTCTTTTTACATACAGGAGTGAATTTTCACCCAGTCAGGAAGACTCTGCTTTAAAAATGGCAGCTGGGGCTCTGATGTGGAAGTTCTGCCCCAATTGTCGAAATGTCCAAGTGTTGCAGGCAGGGGGAAGGGGATGGGGTATGCTTCACATTGGCAGGAAAACCCAAACTCAGCAGGGACAGTTGAACTTAGCACCAAGTTCAAACAAAGATCACTATGGCTGTTCCAATGTCCTTAGCTCAGTATGAGAGTCGCAACTTCATGGAATAGTTATAAACACTCCTGAAGGAATGATGAGGTTTTTTTTTATTCACTCGTGAGATGTGGGCGTCACTGGTGGGCCAGCATTTATTGTCCACCCCTGGTTGCAGTTGAGAATCATAGAACATAGAACAGTACAGCACAGAACAGGCCCTTCAGCCCACGATGTTGTGCCGAGCTTTGTCTGAAACCCAGATCAAGCTATTTCCTCCCTATCATCCCGAAGTACTCCATGTGCCTATCCAATAGCTTCTTAAATGTTCCTAAAGTTTCTGACTCCACTATCCCTGCAGGCAGTCCATTCCACACCCCAACCACTCTCTGAGTAAAAAACCTACCTCGGACATCCTTCCTATATCTCCCACCATGAACCCTATAGTTATGCCCCCTAGTTATCGCTCCATTCACCCGAGGAAATAGTCTTTGAACGTTCACTCTATCTATCCCCTTCATCATCTTATAAACCTCTATCAAGTCTCCTCTCAACCTCCTCCGCTCCAAAGAGAAAAGCCCAAGTTCCCTCAACGTTTCCTCATAAGACCTACCCTCCAAACCAGGCAGCACCCTGGTAAATCTCCTCTGCACTCTTTCCAGTGTCTCCACATCCTTCTTATAGTGAGGTGACCAGAACTGCACGCAATATTCCAAATGTGGTCTCACCAAGGTCCTGTACAGTTGCAGCATAACCCCACGGCTCTTAAACTCCAACCCCCTGTTAATAAAAGCTAACACACTATAGGCCTTCTTCACGGCTCTATCCACTTGAGTGGCAACCTTCAGAGATCTGTGGATATGAACCCCAAGATCTCTCTGTTCCTCCACATTGCTGTGGTTCTGGAGTCACATGTAGTCCAGACCAGGTAAGGACAGCAGATTGCCTTCCCTAAAGGACATTAGTGAACCAGATGGGTTTTTCCGACAATCGGCAATGGTTTCACGGTCATCAGTAGATCCTCAATTCCAGATTTTTTTAATGGAATTCAAATTCCATCATCTGCCATGGTGAGATTCAAACCCGGGTCCCCAGAACATTAGCTGAGTTTCTGGATTAATAGTCTAGCGATAATACCACTAGGCCTAGGATTGTTCCACCTTCTTCCGTCGGGAAAAAGATACAAAAGTCTGAGGTCATGTACCAACCGACTCAAGAACAGCTTCTTCCCTGCTGCCATCAGACTTTTGAATGGACCTACCTTATATTATGTTGATATTTCTCTACACCCTAGCTATGACTGTAACACTATATTCTTCACCCTCTCCTTTCCTTCTCCCCATGTACTCTATGAATGGTATGTTTTGTTTGCATAGCTCACAAGAAACAATACTTTTCACTGTATCCCAATACATGTGACAATAATAAATTAATTTAATTCACTGGTTTACGTGTCATGACTTCAGGTTTTTTAAATCACCTGCTCTTTAAACTTGAATAAATCAGGCTTAATCTGTTATTGGGATGTTAAGAAATCATTTTCTGCTGGCTGTTTTGATTGACAGGCCACCTGGTATGAGCAAAAAAACATGACCACCGGTTCCACAGTTTCAATAGAGCACTTTGTTGACATTTCCAAGGACTGTTGTTATGTCCTTATGAATGCTTGACTGAGCTTCAAACGCTACAAAAGCTTTATCGCAGCAGGGGAGTGTGAGCTTAGTATGCCATAGTCATGTTGGAAGGATTTACAAGCTGGCAATCAGCCTATTTGGCCAAGTTATGAACACACCTTCTGTGGCCATCAAGTCCGGAAGTGGGACTGAAACACTGAGCTTCTAGCTTAGAGTTAGGGATGCGACTGTGCCACAGGAGCCCCTGGAGCGAGTATATCATCCTCATAAGGGGAGAAGGTAGCGTAATAATAATGTCATTTAAAATAGTAAACCAGAGGCTCAGACTGATGCTCAGGGTACACGTGTTCAAATTCCACCACAGCAGCTGGTGGAATCAACATTCAAATAAATTAATAAGTTCCATTTATTAGCAAAGCATCTGGAATTGAAAACCAATCTCAGTGATTGTGACGATGAAACTATCATTGATTGTCATTAAAACCCATCTGGTTCACTAATGTCCTTTAGGGAAGGAAATCTGCCGTCTTTATCTGGTCTGGCCTACATGTGACTCCAGACCCACAGCAATGTGGTTGACTCTTAACTGCTGTCTGAAATGATCCCACAAGCCTCTCACCTGTAGCTATTAGGGCTTGGAAATAAGTGAGGTGAATAATGACAGTCGTGGTGTTTGAAGTATGCAGCCACTCCGGAGAGGAGGGATTCGTTCCTCCGGTGGGGAGGAGGGATCGGCCGCAGAGTGGCAACGGAACCCCCTGCCCCCTCCCTCCCCACCGATCGGCCGCAGAGTGGCAGCGCCCCCCCCAGAGGATGATACGTCACATCCCCTCTCCTCCTCTCACCCCCCTCCCTCGCCCCAGAGGAGGAGCTGGGTCAGAGAACCGTTGCAGTTTCTGATCCCGCTCTTCAGAGGCTGCAGCAGCGACTTCGGATTTTTATTCGACAGGTCGATTAGAGCGCGGATCCGCATCGGACCAGAAGACGGTAAAGTGGGATTTGGTGGTAGAGTTGGGCGTGCGGTTCATTAAGTCGATTTAAATGGATGCAAATGCATTTAAATCGTCGGGCTGCCCGATTCGGGCGCGGGCCGGACCCGCACCCGAATCGGGTGTTGGTAAAGCAGCGACCTGCTCGGAATCGGGTGCAGATCGCGGTATAGGCCCGACGCCCAACTCTACCGCGATTTCGCGCCCAAAGTTTTGGTAAAATCGGGCCCTTAGTGTCAGGGGGACTAGCGAGGGTAAATGCATGGGGGTTATGGGGATAGGGCCTGGGTGGGATGTGGTTGGTGCAGACTCGATGGGCCGATTGGCCTCCTTCTGCCCTGTAGGATTCTATGGTTCTATGATATAATTCTTCACAATGCTATCCCCCTTCAGTTCTGAGGAAGGGCCATGTGGACTCGAAACGTTAACTCTTTGTCTTTCTCTCCATGGAGGCTGCTGGATATGCTGAGATTTTCCAGCATTTTCTATTTTTAGTTCAGATTACCAGCATCTGCAGCACTTTGCTTTTATTCAATATCCTTCCAATTAACAAAAAATATATTGGGTGGGATTTTCCGGCTGCGCTCACCCCAAAACCGGAAAATCCCGCCCGAGGCCAATGGCCCTTTGCAGGGTCCGCACCTCCCCGCCCCCCCGCCCCCCCCCCCACCCCCCCACCCCCTACCCCTCCGCCACCCCCAACCCACTGCAATTCTTGTTGCAGGCAGGATGGGAAGAGTCCCCCAGGGTTCATAGAATCATACAGTGCAGAAGGAGGCTATTCGGCCCATCAAGTCTGCACTGACCACAATCCTACCCAGACCCTATCTCCATAACCTTATGTATTTAATCCAAAAGAGAAAATGCTGGAAAATCTCAGCAGGTCTGGCAGCATCTGTAAGGAGAGAAAAGAGCTGACGTTTCGAGTCCAGATGACCCTTTGTCAAATTTGCTTTTATAGCTTATGTATTTAGCCTAACTAGTCCCCCTGGCACTAAGGGCAATTTAGCATAGCCAATCAACCATCTTACACATCTTTGGAGATATATTTTCTTAACACCATCCTCTGGCCCTGAAAACCTTGGTGGGATCAGTGACAGGGATTGAGGGGTTTGGGGGAATGCATCCGAGCACTCATCATAAGGCACCACCATCCAATTGACCCCATCTGATAAAGCTCCAGAGGGACATTTCTTTGCAAGTGGCTTCTCCACGTGTAACAGAGAGAATTAGACAAGGTGAGAAAGAAAGATGGGCAAAGAGAGAGAGAGAGAGAGAGATCTGGCGGACATCTTCAAATAAACTCAAAGGGATAGCGTATTATTTATTTATGGCCATAATTCACCGTAGGCTTGTGAGTAATTGCTGTGTGATCTCTTGCAGAATGCAGACTATTGCAGTGTCTAATGCAATTACACAAAAGCTGAGGAAAGGGCCAGACAAGAGATAGCAAGTGGGAGAAAAGGAATTTTTAAAAATTGGTAAGAATGAATGAGAGAACACAGAAGTGGGGGTTGATTTCCTTTGGTTGCTGTGTGTAACATCATAAACAGACACTGAAAGGTTTTCTTGGTTGGATATTATCATTAAGAGAACCTGGACGTGTGTTGAAAATAAATGCTCACAACACCAGGTTAAAGTCCAACGGGCTTATTTGGTATCACGAGCTTTCGGAGCGCCGCTCCTCCATCAGGTGAGTGGCTCACCCACTCACCTGACGAAGGAGCAGCGCTCCGAAAGCTCGTGATACCAAGTAAACCTGTTGGACTTTAACCTGGCGTTGTGAGACTTCTTACTGTGCCCACTCCAGTCCAACGCCGTCATCTCCACATCGTGAAAATAAACGCGGCAACGATTTCCTTCGAAGTACCCAACAGGTGAACTGTATAAGTATTTGTTTGCAGCTCACCTCATACAATAACTCAAGGGTCTCTCTCTCTCTCTCTCTCATACACATAAGAAAGAAGCCTGTCAGGTAGCACTGTGGTAATGCGACCGGACCAGTAATCCAGAGCCTGTACTAATGATCTCAGTGACATGGCAGCCGGGGGAATTTAACTTCAGTTAATTAAATAAATCTGGAATAAAAAGCTAGTATGGTGATCATGAAACTACTGAGTTGCTGCAAAAACCCATCTGATTCACTAATGACCTTTGGGAAAGAAAATCTGCTACCATTACCCAATCTGGCCTTTTCATGACTCCAGAGCAACAGTAAGGTTTTTAACACTCGGTTCAATCTTTTTTCAGTTGGTCACGAGATGGGGGCATTGCTGCCAGTGTTTACTACCCATCCCTGAATAGCCCTTGGGAAGGCGGCACTGAGCTTCCAGCTTGAACCAGTGTGGTCCATCTGGTGTGCATGTACACCCCACCGTGCTGTTCGAGAGGAAGTACCAGGATTTGACCCAGCGAAAGGAAAAGCTATATCTTTCCCAAGTCAGGACGGTTGCGCAACTTGGAGAGGAATTTGCAGTTGGTGGTGTTGCCATTTTAGGGCGGCACGGTGGCACAGTGGTTAGCACTGCTGCCTCACAGCGCCAGGGACCCGGGTTCGATTCTGTGTGGAGTTTGCATGTTCTCCACGTGTCTGCGTGGGTTTCCTCTGGGTGCTCCAGTTTCCCCCCACAGAACAAAAGACGTGCTGGTTAGGTGCATTGGCCATGCTAAAATCTCCCTTAATGTACCCGAACAGGTGCCAGAGCGTGGCAACTAGGGGATTTTCACAGTAACTTAATTGCGGTGTTAATGTAAGCCTGCTTGTGACAATAATAAATAAACTCTAAACTTCAAACTTCACCATTTGCCAGCTGTCCATGTCCTTCGAGGCAGTAGAGTCAAGAAATTGTAAGGTGCTATCTAAGGAGCTTTGCTGCAGTGCATCTTTGTAGATGGTACACACTGCTGCCATTATGCACCGGTGGAGGAGGGTGTAAATGTTGATTTACTTAAGGTATACGAATAGACATACTGGTTAGAATTATAACCTGCATTCCATTGTTACAGTAAGAAGTCTCACAATACCAGGTTAAAACCCCTTTGTGTCAGGGGGACTAGCTAGGGTAAATGCATAGGGTTGCGGGAATAGGGCCTGGATGGGATTGTGGTCGGTGCAGGCTCGATGGGCCGAATGGCCTCCTTCTGCACTGTCGGGTTCTTTGATTCTATGGACTGACCGATTGGATGTGAGGAACATAACTGAGACATGGCAGTAGTTTGGCTCAGACAGGCCTGTTGTGCTGGAAACCGGACAGGTGACGAGATCCGGACAAAGCCAAAGTTGGTGTCATGGCTTACTTTCTGAGCTTTAGTTTGTCGGTCAGGAGAACTCACTGAGCACCACAAATAATGTCCCCGTTTCAAGAGTCTCAGCATGTCGACCGTTTTATAAACTGGACTTGCAGTGTCCAAGTCGAACGTTCTGCCCAGGGCACTGAAGCAGCCAATCAATGGAGGACAGCTAGCAGCACCCACGCTGCTCTGTGCCTCTCTTCCATCTGCAACTTCCCGTCAGCAAAGAGCGCGCGTGCAAACTGAGATGTTGCTGGGGCATTCTTCACTTTCTGTGAGACTGCCGGAGAGCATCATAGATTCCCTGGCGCATCTTGTCAGCCGCAGCCTTTTACAAGCTGCACTAGTTCCTCCCTGATTTATTCAAATTCATTACAGATGATGTGATTGTACTGTGCACCATGGCAGCAGGATGCTGGAGCGCTTCCACTCCTAACGTCATCTCCATCAGGAATGAATCTGACAGGCACTGTGTTGGTAGCCTAGACCCCAATTAAGAGCAACTATCTGCTGTACATAGGGAAATCACACTAAACAAACAAGGAGCTCGCTCACACATCGCACACTCTCCGGCAGTTGATTATCTTGTCATATTTTCTATTTACCCTGTAGACTAAACTGGTAAAACACAAAAATAATTCTGTGCACCATTCTGTTTACCGTATATACTGGTATTTGAGGGCAGTATGGTTTTCGGAAGGGGTGTGAAATAGTTTAAACCACCTTTTACTTACTTTGTACGGAACCTACCATGGCTTATTTTATATAGAGATATCTTCATACTCTAGCAAACACTGGCAGCCACAAGAAATCTGACCATTAAATTTGACGGTGGCCCAGTGGTTAGCATTGCTGCCTCACAGCACCAGGGACCCGGGTTCAATTCCTGGCTTGGGCCACTGTCTGTGCGGAGTCTGCACGTTCTCCCCCTGTCTGCGGTTTCCTCCCACAGTCCAAAGATGTGCCAGTTAGGTGGATTGGCCATGCTAAATTGCCCCTTGGTGTCCAAATATCATGGAATCATAGAATCCTACAGTGCAGAAGGAGACCATTTGGCCCGTTGAGTCTGCACCGACCACAATCCCACCCAGGCCCTAGCTCCATAGATGTGCAAGTTAGGTGGATTGGCCATGCTAATTTGCACCTTTGGGGGGAATTTTCCCATCATGCCTGACACAGGAATTGTAGCAGGCGGGGGAGTGATGCACCATTGATTGCGCAAAGACTCGTTGTTGCGAAATAACAGGCTTTTATTAACGAAAGAATTGGAGCACACCCGAACCGATAGCTAATCCAAACTGAGGCAAAAGGGGCGGAGAGCAGTCGCCTTTATACCCAGAGAAGGGCGGAGCCCCGGATTGAGGCAGCAGGGGCGTGTCCAGGCATATCACATAAACAGACAATACTACAGTGGTTCACCACAGGGAGACCACGCAAAGATCCATTGACCTCGGTCATGATTTTCTGGTTTTGGTGCGAGTGCAGCCGTAAATCCTGCCCGTAATGTGCCACGATGTGAAGATTAGGTGGATTAGCCATGGTAAATGCACGGAATAGGGCACAGAGGAGGGTCTGGGTTAGATGCTCTTTCAGAGAGTCAGTGCAGACCCGATGGGCCAAATGGCCTCTTTCTGCACTGTAAGGTTATGGTTATGTGATTCTGATCCCTGCAGGGTTGGGAAAAGGGTGAACAGCCATTGTTGCTCTCTCACACAATGGACAAGGGATGGAAGCCATGTAGACACGGGGAGAAAATGCAAACCCCACACAGGCAATGACCAGAGGCCGGAATATATATCCCCCGGCATTTAAAAAGAGATTACGAGGTCACTGTGCTGTGCATAAATGTGTTGCCACATTTCCTAAATTACAAGTGACTACACTTGAAAATTGCTCCATTGATTGTGGAGCGCTCTGGGACATCCTGGAGTTGTGAAAGGCGCCATGTGAATGCAAGCCTTTTGTTTTTCTATTCGTCATCTGGCCACAGACAATCGCGTCCTCTGTGAATACATTTAGTTCTTCCAAACTCTAACTCGACAGAACGGGAGCTGCACTGACTCACCTCGACTGGATTTTCTCCTCTCCTCACTCAACATCTGATTTTAATTATCAAGCCTATGAATAACTAGTGTTGCCTCAAGAGATTTTGTGGCTGGGAGATGATGAGAAACTCCTTAGCACACAAACGCTGTCATCTCCTACCCCGTCAATCTCAGCACTGCACAAATGTGAATAAGTAAAGGAAGTGTTTATTGTTGGCTCATTATGGAGAGACAGGACACAATGCAAGAGTATAAAGCATTCCCCGTGGAACTGTCTCATAGTCCTGGCTGAAATTTACCTCAAGGATAAAGTACCCTGTCACTCCGAGAGACAGCTACCATCCTTCATAAACTTTACCTACTTACCACCCTTTTGATCTTAGATTATAGGCATTAACTAGTGTCCAATCTAATTAGGTTCAGGCCCACATGGGTGTGCAGTCTGCTAAAGGGAATCCTATTGATGGTGGTTCTTTCCTAACTTCACGGTTTCAGCTTCTGAAAGCACTGACATTCTTCAAACTCCAGGAGGCAATTTAGTCTTTTGAAGATAGGGACAAGTTTTAAAACTTGGGGTCATCAGGCACACTGGCACTTTCCCGATGGTTAACCTTGCAAACACCTCGTCACTGCATGTGGAGGTCCACATAGAAAGCTTCCTTTTTGGTTGTATCACAGCTTGGTGCGGCTCCTGCTCTGTCCAAGACCGCAAGGAACTACAAAAGGTCATGAATGTAGCCCAGTCCATCGCGCAAACCAGCCTCCCATCCATTGACTCTGACTACACTTCCCACTGCCTCAGCAAAGCAGCCAGCATAATTAAGGACCCCACGGACCCCGGACATTCTCTCTTCCACCTTCTTCCGTCAGGAAAAAGATACAAAAGTCTGAGGTCACGTACCAACCGACTCAAGAACAGCTTCTTCCCTGCTGATCGCAGACTCTTGAATGGACCTACTTTGCATTAAGCTGATCTTTCTTAACACCCTAGCTGTGACTGAACATAGAACATAGAACAGTACAGCACAGAACAGGCCCTTTGGCCCACGATGTTGTGCCGAGCTTTATCTGAAACAAAGATCAAGCTATCCCACTCCCTATCATCCTGGTGTGCTCCATGTGCCTATCCAATAACCGCTTAAATGTTCCTAAAGTGTCTGACTCCACTATCACTGCAGGCAGTCCATTCCACACCCCAACCACTCTCTGCGTAAAGAACCTACCTCTGGTATCCTTCCTATATCTCCCACCATGAACCCTATAGTTATGCCCCCTTGTAATAGCTCCATCCACCCGAGGAAATAGTCTTTGAACGTTCACTCTATCTATCCCCTTCATCATTTTATAAACCTCTATTAAGTCTCCCCTCAGCCTCCTGCACTCCAGAGAGAACAGCCCTAGCTCCCTCAACCTTTCCTCATAAGACCTACCCTCCAAACCAGGCAGCATCCTGGTAAATCTCCTCTGCACTCTTTCCAGCGCTTCCACATCCTTCTTATAGTGAGGTGGCCAGAACCGCACACAATATTCCAAATGTGGTCTCACCAAGGTCCTGTACAGTTGCAGCATAACCCCACGGCTCTTAAACTCCAACCCCCTGTTAATAAAAGCTAACACACTATAGGCCTTCTTCACCGCTCTATCCACTTGAGTGGCAACCTTTAGAGATCTGTGGATATGGACCCCAAGATCTCTCTGTTCCTCCACAGTCTTCAGAACCCTACCTTTGACACTACTGTTACACTACAGTGTAACCCTACCTTTGAACCCTACTGTTACACTACATTCTGCACTCTCTCGTTTCCTTCTCTATGAACGGTTTGTTTTGTCTGTATGGCGTGAAAGAAACAATACTTTTCACTTTATGTTAATACATGTGACAATAATAAATCAAATCAAAATCCAATTTCTTATGTTCTTAAATCAAACATCTTTAGTGGTTATCATACTGGTCTGTTACCCTGGGGCGGCACAGTGGCACAGTGGTTAGCACTGCGGCCTCACAGCACCAGGGACCTGGGTTCGATTCCGGGCTTGGGTGACAGTCTGTGCGGAGTCTGCACGTTCTCCCCATGTCTGCCTGGCTTTCCTCCCACAGTCCGAAACGCATGCTGGTTAGGTGCATTGGCACAGTGGTTAGCACTGCGGCCTCAAAGCGCCAGGGACCTGGGTTCGATTCCAGGCTTGGGTGACAGTCTGTGCGGAATCTGCAAGTTCTCCTCGGGTCTGTGTGGGTTTCCTCCCACAGTCCGAAAGATGTGCTGGTTAGATGCGTTGGCCATGCTAAATTCTCCCTCAGTGGACCCGAACAGGTGCCAGAGCATGGCGACTAGGGAATTTGCGCTGTGCCTTCATTACAGAGTTAATGTAAGCCTTATTGTGACACTAATAAATAAACTTTAACTTTACTGAGAGGTTTTGAAATTGTTTTTGACAAACTGAGTGACTCTAAGAGCTGTCGAATTGACATAATAACCCAACTAGCTCATAAATGTCCATCATGAAAGACAGAACAACACGGTCCCTATCTGTTGGCCAGAGACCACTTCCTGAACAAGCTGAACATTTCACATTGAGTAATACTTATCCAGACCATGGTCCCAAACCAACTCAAGAACAGCTTCTTCTCTGCTGCCAACAGACTTTTGAATGGACCTACCCTGCATTAAGTTGATCTTTCTCTACACCCTAACTATGACTGTAACACTACATTCTGCACTCTCTCCTTTCCCTCTGCCCTGTGTACTCTATGAATGGTATGCTTTGTCTGTACAGCATGCAAGAAGCAATACTTTTCACTGTATGCTAATAATGTGACAATAATAAATCAATTCAAATCAAAACAAAAAGTATTTGCCTGGCCAGTGACAAGGATTTCATGATTGTCAGGGAGAAATTGCTTGCAAAGGGCTTTTTAAAATTGTCAAATGCAACTTACTTAAAGCACAAGAAAGAGTGGATTTTCCTGCTCGGACATTCTGACGAGATGAGCCAGGGAAGACATGGCCCAGAGGAGAGACACAAGTGCAGAAAGAAGATGATCAATCAATATGTGTTACTGTTACTGCTCTATCCAATATAGATTTATAAAAATAATGAGGACAAGACTTGAGGCCAGAATGTACTGTATAGTTCATCCAATTAATGAGCTGCCCATCCCTGGATACTTGTGGGCCAATTTTTATGTTACAGATGCTATTTTAACTCTTCAGGAATCAATATGTGCCAGGTTTTATGAATTAGCTATAGCACAACTATACATAGTGAACATCCAATATTGTCAAAGGTAAACCACACCACTCAAATCATTAGCTTCAGTTCGCTTTAGACCCTGGATCCTTTTAAAACAAAGCACCTCAGTGATTTTTTCATTTACCCACATTTTCCCACCTCCCTCTCCTCTTGCACACAACTCCAGCCTCCCTGTCAATGACTTAACCCGCGTGACTGAGAATCTTTGCATCAAGGGCTATAATCTTAATCCATAATGCACCATCAACAAGATGCACCTAGACTCCTTAGGCAACACCTTTCAAACCCACTACCTCTATCACCCAGAAGAACATGAGCAGCACACGCATGGGACCACCACCAATTTCTCTCTCAGTGAAGAAGAACAAAGAACAGTACAGCACAGGAACAGGCCCTTTGGCCCTTTGGCCCTCCAAGCCTTCACCGATTATGACGCCTGCCTAAGCTAAAACCGTATGCACTTACGGAGTCTGTATTCTTCCATTCCCTCCCTATTCATGTATTCTAGTTGCCCCTCAAATGCCGCTATCGTACCTGCTCCCACCATCCTCCCGGGCAGCGCGTTCCAGACATTCACCATCTTCTGTGTAAAAAACTTGCCCCATACATCCCCTCTAAAATTTTCCCCACGCACCTTCAACCTATGTCCCCTAGTACTTGACTTTTCTACCCCAGGAACGAGCATCTGACTATCCACTCGGTCCTTGCCACTCATAATCTTGTAAACCTCTATCAGGTCACCCCTCAACCTCCATCGTTCCAGTGAGAACAAACCAAGTTTATCCAACCTCTCCTCATAGCTAGTGCCCTCCAGACCAGGCAACATCCTGGTAATCCTCTTTTGTACCCTCTCCAAAGCATCCACATCCTTCTGGTAATGTGGTGACCAGAATTGTACACAATATTCTAAATGAGGCCTAACTAAGGTTCTGTACAGCTGCAGCATGACCTGTGAATTTTTATACAATACCTGTGGAATTCTTTACCGCAGAGGGCTGTAGAGGCTGGATAAGTACGCCCAAGGTTGAGACAGACAGGTTTTTAATCAATAAGGCAAACAAGGATTATGGGAATAAGGAGGGAAAGTGGAGCTCAGGATTATCACATCAGATTAATCATGATCTCATTGAATGGCGAGGCAGTCTCAATGGGCCAAATGGCCTACTTCTGCTCCTATGTCTTATTGTCACCATCTGCAGGTTCCCCTTCAAGGTCACACACCATCCTGACTTGGAACTATATCACTGTTCCTTCACTGTCGTCTGGTCAAAATCCTCAAATGGTGTGGGTGTACCTACCCCACATGCACTGCAGGGATTCAAGAAGGCAGCTCACCACCACCTTTCTATGGGCAACCCGGCATGGGCAATAATCTTGCCAGTATTCATTCACAGGATGTGGGTCAAAGACAAAAGAATTGCTGCAAGTAAGCATTTCCTGAGATAAGAGGACGATTGGTCTCAGCAGGAGCCTTCTGTTGCCAGAGAAATTTCTCAAAACCAGCAGGGTTTTTTTTGATGAAATGTATTGAAAAAACTGCATCTACATCAGGGATGTATCTCTAAACCCTTTTTTATCCCACTCGAATGACCCTGCTTCCCCCCACCCCGCCATCCCCCACAACCCCAATCACATTCCCTGTAGCTTTTAATATTTTCCTTCAAATCTCCAAATCATTCAAACACAGCTTCTTCTCTGCTGCCATCAGATTCCTGAATGGACCTACCCCACACTCACATTAAGTTGATCTTTTTCTGCACCCTAGCTATGACTGTAACACTACATTCTTTTTGATTTGATTCATTATTGCCATATGTGTTAGTACACAGTGAAAAGTATCGTTTCTTGCGCGCTATACAGACAAAGCATACCATTCATAGAGAAGGAAAGGAGAGAGTGGAGAATGTAGTGTTACAGTCATAGCTAGGGCGTAGAGAAAGATCAGCTCAATGCGAGGTAGGACCATTCAAAAGGCTGCTGGCAGCAGGGAAGAAGTTGCTCTTGAGTCAGTTGGTACGTGACCCGTAGGCTTTTGTATCTTCAAATCCATCTTGTATCTCTGTATTCTGTGTATTCTCCACTCTCCCCTTTCCTTCCCAATGAACGGTGTGTTCTGTCTGTATAGCGCACAAGAAACAATACCTTTCACTGTATACCAATACATGTGACAATAATAAATCAAATCAAATAATTACATTCATAGGGTGGCACGGTGGCACAGTGCTTAGCACTGCTGCCTCACAGTGCCAGGGATGTTGCCTGGTATGGAAGGGCTTAGTTATGAGGAGAGATTGGGTAAACTGGGGTTGTTCTCACTGGAAAGACGGAGGATGAGGGGTGACCTAATAGAGGTGTATAAAATTATGAAAGGCATAGATAGGGTGAATGGCGGGAAGCTTTTTCCCAGGTCGGTGGTGACGTTCACGAGGGGTCATAGGTTCAAGGTGAGGGGGGGGAGGTTTAACACGGATATCAGAAGGACGTATTTTACGCAGAGGGTGGTGGGGGCCTGGAATGCGCTGCCGGGCAAGGTGGTGGAGGCGGACACACTGGGAACGTTTAAGACTTATCTAGATAGCCACATGAACGGAGTGGGAATGGAGGGATACAAAAGAATGGTCTAGTTTGGACCAGGGAGCGGCGCGGGCTTGGAGGGCCGAAGGGCCTGTTCCTGTGCTGTATTGTTCTTTGTTCTTTGTTCTCTGGACTTGGGTTCAATTCCAGCCTCAGGTAACTGTGTGGAGTTTGCACATTCTCCCCTTGTCTGTGGGTTTCCTCCGGGTGCCCCGGTTTCCTCCCACAGTCCAAAGATGTGCGGGTTAGGTTGATTGGCTATGCTAAATTGCCCCTTCGTGTCAGGGGGACTAGCTCGGGTAAATACGTGGGGTTACGGGGATAGGGTTTGGGCGGGATTGTGGTCGGTGCGGACCCGATGGGCCAAATGGCTTTCTTCTGCATTGTAGGGATTCGATGAAAAACAGAAACTAGAAGCAGGAGGAGGCCATTCGGCCCTTTGAGCCTGCCCCGCCATTTATTATGATCATGGCCGATCATCAAGTTCAACATTCATACATCCTAGAGTGGAACCATGGAAACCGGGGAGGGCGCCATCACTCGGGCCTGAAGAGTGACCTTCGAGCTGGGTACCAATAAATATCCTGTATTTGTTTCATGCTGATAGAGACCGCTTTCCCTGGCTGAGAAATCTAGAAATGGGATCACAGGCTCAGAATAATGGGACAATTTTGCCTTCATTAAACAGGCTGAGAACTTGTCGAATTCTCTACCCCAGAGAGCTCTGGAAGTGCAGCCATTGGGTAGATTCGGTTTGAGTTTGGTATGTTTAGAGACACTAATCTGGGGATAGTGCGAGTGGGAATGTGGCAGTGAGGGAGAAGATCCATCATTATCTTGTTGAATGGCAAAGAGGCTCAAAAGGCCAAATGGCCAATTCCGGCTCCCATTTCTGATATTTTTATGTTCACGTTGAACTAGTCTGAAGTGCATTTGCCAGCTGGAGAATGAAGGAGTCTAAATCCCAACCACTAGTTTTCAGTGGATTGGAGGACCTGACTTAACTCACAGTTATACCGCACAGCTCGATCGTCTCAATCTCCCACACGAAATCTTAAAGACAGTGAAAATTACATCTCCACAGAGAGCTCTCCACAGACTGATAACAAATTGTTTACTGTAGTTATCACCCATTCACCGACAGAATGCACTCTCAGTCGGACTTTACCTGCTCATTGCAGAGAAATAAAAACTCAAACGGTCCTTTGCAATAAAAAGAAAACAGAAATACTGAAAGAGATCTCGGCCACTCAGTTCCACAAGCCCCTTCAAATCATGCCCGCTCTGTACCTCAATCCATTTACCTCGATTGTGACAGGTGGCACAGTGGGTTAGTGCTGCTGCCTCACGGCGCGAGGGACCTGGGTTCGATTCCCAGCTTGGGTCACTGTCTGTGCAGAGTTTGCACGTTCTCCCTGTGTCAGTGAACTCTACTCGGAGATTCGACACGGTGAGTCAGCCCCAGAAGGGCGAGGAAACACTTCAAGACCACCCTTGAAACCTCCTTGAAAAAATGTAACATTCCCACCGACATGTGGAAGCCCCCGGCTCAGGATGGCCCAAAGTGAAGGCAAATCATCCGGGAAGGAGCAGAACACCTAGAGTTTCATTGCCCAGAGCAAGCTGAAGTCAAGCGTTGACAATGAAAGGAGCGCATGGCAACCCGGGCACCCCACCCACCTGTAATAAGCCCTCGGAGGCGAAAGTCCCTTCATCAAAATTCCTTTATTTACAAGATCCAACAACACTATACAGAGTGTTCCCAGTGTGCGGTCTACATCCAGAGTAAGAAGTTTAACAACACCAGGTTAAAGTCCAACAGGTCTATTTGTCACATCCAGAGTGCCAGAGGAACGGACACTCCTGTTTAAATACAGAGCGTGGGACTCCCTCATTCGACCATTAATTTGGCCTTTAATCAGGGAGTTCATATTCAAGCAGGCCAACCTCAATTGCCTGATTAAAATCATTACACCACCCCCCCTCCAACCACCGTCTGCCCCACCTGTGACAGAGACTGTGGGTCATACATTGGACTCCTCAGTTTCCTGAGAACTCATGTTTTAGTGTGGAAGCACTAGATCACCACCGAGGGACAGCCTCAGGCAGGAAAAGAGAGTCCAGGAGAGGCCAGAGTGAAACCCTTGCCCCTGGAGCTGTGAGGTAATAGTGCTAACCATTGTGTCGCCCCCACCTATACGTTTCTTGGTTAATAAGGAGATCAGGATTATGGGGAAAAGGCAGGAGAATGGGGATGAGAAAAATATCAGCCATGGCGGAGCAGACTCGATGGACCGAGTGGCCTAATTCTGCTCCTATGTCTTATGGTCTTATGGTCTTACGGTTTCCCTCTAAGTTACGCGCCATCCCGACTTGTAACCATGTCGCCTTTCCTTCATCGTCGCTGGGTCAAAATCCTGGATCTCCCTCCCTAACAGCACTGTGAGAGTACCTACACCACAGAGACTACAGGAGTTGAAGAAGGTGGTTCGCCAGCATCTTCTCAAGGGCAATTAGGGATAATCAACGGAGTGATGCACACATCCCAAGGAACAGTAAAAGCAAACATCTGTTCACTTTGAGGTGTGAGGGTTGTGACGAGGACAGATTTGTCCGGTGACCAGACGCTGGCGTGTGAAGGACGGGTGGTTGGAGTCAGAAAGTCACATGATGAAATCTCCAGGAAAACATCCAACTGGAGTTGGTTACCCTGTGGCAATCCTGTCCAATAGCTTCTCCTGAACATGACCCAGAAGGAGCTATTGGTCAACATCTAGATTAAAATAAAATTGAAGGCTCGGGGTAAGATTAATATTCCCCTCGTAACAGATCTTTGCAAAGCTAAATGATGTAAAATTACCTCAGTGTGTTGTGAAATTGGAGTTACAGTACTTGTCGGTGCAGTAGATATGGAGCCTAGTGTAGCGTGAGCTTTCCTTGAGGTAACCATGGAAACGGCTTATGGAGCAAGTGTTTTCTGGCTGTTCCAAGTAATGAGCCTACGTGAAAATGTGTTGGAAGGACAAAGATGCTTTGTCAGAACAGAAGCGTTATACCAGCCGTACTCACAAGGAAGTTACATAACACTGCAGGTCCACATTGACAGCAGCAACCTCAGTGTTGCAGAACAGTTTATCTTTCGAGGTAGCATAATCTCCAATGATGCCATCGGCAGGGTGGCACAGTGGTTAGCACTGCTGCCTCACAGTGCCAGGGACCCGGGTTCGATTCCCGGCTTGGGTGACTGTCTGTGTGGAGTCTACACATTCTCCCCGTGTCTGCGGGGGTTTCCTCCGGGTGCTCCGGTTTCCTCCCACAGTCCGAAAGACGTGCTGATTAGGTGCATTGGCCATGCTAAATTCTCCCTCAGTGTACCCGAACTGGTGCCGGAGTGTGGCGACGAGGGGATTTTCACAGTAACTTCATTGCGGTGTTAATGTAAGCCCACTTGTGACACCAGTAAACTGAGAACAAGGATATGGATAATTGACTGTCCAAGGGCAACAGATCCTTTGGCCACTTCTCATTCACTTCACATCTCTGCCAGGATTCAGGTATACAAAACGGTTACCATCCCCAACTTCTTTTATGAGTCAGAATCATGGGTTCTTTCCAGAAAACAAATGCGACTGCTGGAACCCTTCCATCAACACTGCCTTTAATCCATCATGAACATCAGATGACAGGACTAGATCACAAGAAAATTCTCAAGAGAGCCAATCTGCCCAGCATTGAATGTTTCCTCTGGTAAAACCAACTGCACAGGGGAAGGCATGTGTTACACGTAGAGAATCCCAGGAGCAGTGCTTTATAGTGGACTAGGGTCTGGTAACCGAGACCAAAGTGCACTTCACAAATGCTTCGAAGGCCAGTTGAAAGGGAGCCCTCTCTTGCTGAATGGGTGTGGGAGCAGGAGGCTGACAACATCCACAGCTGATGCAGAACAGCCAGGGAAGCGACCTACAGGTTCAAAGGGAACAGGTGCGAGGGCTGCTGAAGAAAGGGGTAGAGAGAGCGGAAGGAGTCGGCTTTTAGCCCCTCCAAACCGGAAGCTCCGACCAGCTCGGGACCCTGCAGATCAAGAATTGGCCTCTTCATTCACCAATGCTCATGCCAGCCACCGCAGAGACAAGACTCCCCGTCACCTTCACACGCGAAGAACCTGCCTTTATTATCAGCACAGAAAAAAAATCTACTCTCAGACAATCATAGAAACCCTACAGTGCAGAGGCAGGCCGTTTGGCCCATCGAGCCTGCACCAGCTCTTTGACGGAGCATTCTTCATCAGCGGGGGCGATGGCCTAGTGGTATTATCGCTTGACTATTAGTCCAGAAATTCAGCTAATGTTTTGGGGACCTGAGCAGATGGTGGAATTTGAATTCAATAAAAAATATTTGGATTGAAGAATCTACTGATGACCATGTAACCATTGTCGAAAAAACCCATCTGTTTCACTCGTGTCCTTTAGGGAAGGAAATCTGCCGGCCTTACCTGGTCTGGCCGACATGTGACTCCAGAGCCACAGCAATGTGGTTGACTCTCAACTGCCCTGCAAGAAGGACAAGTACGGATGGGCAATAAATGCTGGCCAGCCAGTGACGCCCATGTCCCACAAATGAATTTTAAAAATCCCACTCAGACCCTATCCCCATAACCCCACAGATTTACCCCACTAATCTCCCCTGATTTATGCATCTTGGGACACTAAGGGGCAATTTAGCATGGCCAACCACCTAACCTGCACACCTTTGGACAATAAGGGGCAATTTAGCATGACCAATCCACCTAAACTGCACATCTTTGGAGTGTGGGAGGAAACTGCAGCACACGGAGGAAACCCACGTAGACACAGGGAGAATGTGCAAACTCCACATAGACAGCGACCCAAGGCTGGAATTGAACCCGGGTCCCTGACACTGTGAGACAACAGTGCTAACCACTGTGCCACCCAAATATACTTCCGTGACCAGGAATCAAACACGGGGCCACGTTTGATTCCGAGCTGAATTCTAACCACTAGAACACCAGGGAATGTTAATGAAGGAGCGAACTGCAGAGGGGGAGGGTGTTCAATTTGGGGTTCAACCGTTCTTTTAAAAAGGGGGATACATTTTTGTAGGTGGGGAAAGAAGAAAAACATTTTCTTGCCACAGTGAGCTCAAATTCACATTAATCTCATGCCTGATGTACATTGTGCATTGCAGGATTTGCAGAGAAGTTCTGTAGGGTATTTTCATGACAACATTATTTCTTTAAGAGTTCTGTAATGAGGAAAGATTGTTTCGTTTGAGGGGGGGAGAGATCTTATTTTATACAAGTTGACACTAACACTATGAGTTTTTAAATTAACATTTGGTATTCAGCCACACTAAGGTCATGAGGATTGCTCCAAGCAATCTAATTGTCAGGATGGGACAACGTGAGCAGCAAGGACTGGTGATGCCAAATTATTTTAAACATAGAATAAACCCCGAGGGCTTGAAGGGAGAGCTCTAAGTATGAATGAAAAAGGGAGAAATAACTCGCATTTATGTAGCACCTTTCATGACCACAAGCTGTCCCAGAGGCCTTGTGGCCAATCAACTGCTGAGTAGCTATAATAGGAAGTGAAACAGCGCACAGCAAGCTCCCACGAACAGCGATGTTGGATATTGGCCAGGAAATCTGTTTTTAGTGATGTTGCTTAAGGACATTGGCCATGATTCTATCAACTGAGGCTGGGGTTTGAACTTATGATCTCTCAGTTTTAGGTGGAGAAGGGACATTATCAAATCATCGCTGCTCTGAAATCTTGGGGTGGTGGGTTGTGGTTTTCAGCTTTATCCAGGACGATAGCCACCGGCACAGAAGAATTGTCAACACCAGGTCAGCTTCAGATAGTTATAATATTATTGTTTAGTTGAGTAAAGATCCCTATCTCTACCCTGCGATAGACTTAAAACCGCAGCTTCAGATCAGAGCACCACTGCTACCTCTGCGGGTGAGATTCCAGTTTGGTTTGTGTTTCAAACTTACTTTTTCTACGATTTAATTCCAAAAATCTGGACTGGATTTGAGACCAGGCCCCAGGGGTCAGAGGTCAAATCCACACCATCTTTTCTTTTAATTACTTCACAAAAAGTGAGCATTGTTGTCAAGCGGGGGCAGCACAGTGGCACAGGGGGGGTGGCACTGCTGCTTCACAGCGCCAGGGACCCGGGTTCGATCCCCAGCTTGGGTCACTGTCTGTGTGGAGTTTGCACATTCTCCCCGTGTCTGCGTGCGTTTCCTCCGGGTGTTCCGGTTTCCTCCCACAATCTGAAAGAAGTGCTGGTTAGGTGGATTGACCCGAACAGGCGCCGGAGTGTGGTGACTAGGGGAATTTCACAGTCACTTCATTGCAGTGTTAATGTAAGCCTTACTTGTGACTAATAAATAAACTTTAACTTTAAAAAGCCCAGCTTTTGCTGCCCATCCCTATTTGCCCTGGAGAAGGTGGTGAGCTGCTTCCTTGAACCGCTGCAGTGCATGTGTTGTAAGTAGAACCACAGTGCTGTAGAGGAGGGAGATGCAGGGCTGGTGATCCATCAACAACAAAGCAACCTCAACTTGTAACCCATGGACCCCAACTATCCTCCTGTTTCTAACCCTAACACCTATTCTTAATATATGAACTTATTCAGTGAGCAGTTTTAGCCATTCAACCATGTGAGTCATTACTGTTGGTCCCACCACTGCTTCAAGATCCTGTGTATAGACATTCAATTGGACCAGGTACAAATAGATACAGGCTCACAATGGTACTATGGACAGCTTCATTGCCTCATTATAACATGATGAAGATATTAAGGTTATGTTGGGTTGAGAAAAATTCTTTCACAAGTACATTGAGAAAGCTTGTCAGAGTAGATGCTGTTTCCCCTGGCTCAGGAATCCAGAACCAGAGCATAACCTCAGGATAAGGGGTCGGCCATTTAGGGCTAAGTTGTAGAGAAATTTATTCATTCACAGGGTTGAAAATCTTTGGAGTTCTCAATCTCAGTGAGCTGTGAATGCTCCAATGTTGACTATATTCAAGGCCGAAACCAACGGTTTTTGGACACTAAGGGAATGAAGGGGACATGGGGGTCAGGTGAGAAAGTGGAGTTGAGCTAGATCAGCCATGATTATTATTCAGTGGTGGAGCAGGTCGCAGGGGTTGTGCAGCCCTACTCCCATTGGAGCATTCACAGCTCACTGGGTTTGGGGCGGCACGGTGGCACAGTGGTTAGCACCACTGCCTCACAGCACCAGAGACCCGGGTTCGATTCCTGGCTTGGGTCACTCTCTGTGTGGAGTCTGCACGTTCTCCCTGTGTCTGCGTAGGTTTCCTTGGGTTGTCCTGGTTTCCTCCCACAGTCTGAAACTGATGCGCATCAATTGGACACGAGGCACAAAGCTTCGGTAAAAGAAGGCTTTTATTAACTAACAATGGAACTAACAGAACTTTAACACACTATCCCAGACTGAAGAGGTCCCGCCCGAGCAGGGGGTCTTATACCTCTCCCAGGAGGCGGAGCCCGACTGGGATGTGCCACAACAGTAACAACCACAGGTGCATCAATCCCACCCTAGCCCAACAACAACATTAGAACACCCCAACAACAACATTAGAACAATCCCACAGTGGGAACCAACGATGGTTCACCACAGAAACACATGCTGGTTGGGTGCATTGGCCATACTAAATTCTCTCTCAGTGTACCCGAACAGGCGCTGGAGTGTGTCGACTGGGGGATTTTCACAGTAACTTCATTGCAGTGTTAATGTAAGCCAACTTGTGACACTAACTTTAAACTTTTCCCCTGTTTCCTACATTCTTATGTTGATGCAAGCGGCAAAAAACAACATACAGAAAACATGAGAAGACAGAATATTTCTGAAAAAAATAAAGTGAATAACAACAGAAAATGTTGGATAGGCTGAGCAGGTCTGGCAGCATCTGTGGAAAGAGAAATGTCTCTACTTTCTCAGGAAGCTAAGGAAATTCAGCATCTCCGCTATGACTCTCACCAATTTTTACAGATGCACCATAGAAAGCATCCTTTCTGGATGTAGCACAGTTTGGAATGGCTCCTGCCTTGACCAAGACCGTAAGCAACAACAAAGGGTTGTGAACATAGCCCAATCCATCACACAAACCAGCCTCCCAGCCATCGAATCCGTCTACACTTCCCACTCCCTCAGCAAAGCAGCCAGCATAATTAAGGACAACACACACACCCCGGCCATATCTCTTCCACCTTCTCCCATTGAAAGAAAGATACAAAAGTCTGAGATCATGTACCCAACTGACTCAAGAACAACTTCTTCCCTGCTGCCATCAGACTTTTGAAAGGATATACCATATATTAAGCTGACCCTTCTCACCCTAGCTATGACTGTAACATTATATTCTGCACCCTCTCCTTTCCTTCTCCCCTGTGTACTCTATGAATGGTATGCTTTGTATAGCGCACAAGAAACAATACTTTTCACTGTATGCCAATACACGAGACAATAATAGAATCCTACAGCGCAGAAAGAGGCCATTCAGCCCATCGAGTCTGCACCAACCACAATCCCAGCCAGGCCCTATCCCCATATCCACCCACTCATCCCTCTAACCTATGCATCCCAGGACACTGAGGGGCAATTTAGAATGGCCAATCAACCTAACCCGCACATCTTTGGACTGTGGGAGGAAACCGGAGCACCCGGAGGAAACCCACGCAGACATGAGGAGAATGTGCAAACTCCACACAGACAGTGATCCGAGCCAGGATTCGAACCCAGGTCCCTGGAGCTGTGAAGCAGCAGTGCTAACCACTGTGCTACCGTGCTGCCCCTAAATCAAATCAAATCACAATAGTTAACGTTTCAAAGCCATAGGATTCTTCTTCAGAGTTGTGAATAGTTAATAGTTAATTAAATACCAAAGTAAACCTTTCACCAAGCCAGAGAACAACAAGGAAAATGTCACCGATAGAAAATGACTGGGGAATACGTGCAAATAATCCCTTTAATGCCTCGCTCCCTTATCTCAGTCATCAAGTCCCCACATGAGCAGTCACATTCTGACCAGAATAATGATGGGATTTGATGGACATCCCAGATTCGACCAGCTAATAGACTGTGATTCTTCAAGGCTTGACAGTGTTTATTAACATCACTGAATGATTGGAAATACACAGTACAAGGATTTCACTGATACACTTCGATTGGCTTTCCAAACAAGAACCAGGATGGACATGTCGCCAGCACACTGCACAAATGAAGCCCTCTCTATCATCAGAGCTATTCTGCAGAAATGGAACCAGGTCAGGTTATTTTTATCTACTTTCTTGAAGGAAAGTGCAGCAATTAGGAGACAGTACCAGGGTACAAATGTAAATTAGCTGTGGGATATCCAGATTGCATTTATATAGTGCCTTTCCTGACCTCAGGATGTCCCCAAGTATTACCCAATGGGTATTTCTGAGGTGTGGTCATGGTTGTAATGTAGGGACATGTTAGTCTTTGTTCCACTCCCTAAATGCAATATCCATTAACCCTGAGCCTCCAAAAAGACAAATTCCTCTCTCCTTGACTCTCCAAACTGCATTAATATTGAGTCTCCTCCTCCAAAGGGCTGTTGGGTGGACATTTATCATCACATTTAAGGGAATGAAGAGATA
The DNA here is from genome assembly GCF_964213995.1 of Mustelus asterias. Classification (NCBI taxonomy): domain Eukaryota; kingdom Metazoa; phylum Chordata; class Chondrichthyes; order Carcharhiniformes; family Triakidae; genus Mustelus; species Mustelus asterias. The sequence goes on from NC_135827.1 coordinate 33,674,143, forward strand.
CTGCAGGAAGATGGAGGTGAGGTAGGAGGTCAACCAAGATCTTGTCCAATGACAGAGCAGGTGGAAAGGACAAAATGGCCTTCAAATCCAGCTCCTAGTTCTTTTGTATTTTCATGTCCCATGCCATGAAGTAGGCAGGCAAGCGGCAATAGCCGGAGTGGGTTCCAACTCTGAACATAGTCGTTTGATAGCACAGTACTTGAGTATCACTGAAGAAAGACGCATGTCAAAGCTTTTCATCTTTTCATCGCAAGCATAGCAAATGTAAAGGGGATAACAATTTATACTTCACGAGACTAGAATGCTGATTGGTTGGCCAGTGCACTCTAATTGGTAGAAGCGTTGCCATGGAGAATGCACCAGTTAGCTAATGACTGATAGTTAACCGCTAAGCTCCGTTTAAATTTAAACCAGGCAGGAAGAGAAGAAAGGATTGTGTGTAAGGGAATGGGGTGGGGGTGGGTTGCTGGGGGCAGAAAGGAGGGAATTCATTTTAGATCATGGCTCCTCTCTCTTACATCACTCCAAGGAATTTGACAAGATCCCTCATGGCAGACTGGTGCAGAAGGTGAAGTCGCATGGGATCAGAGGTGAGCTGGCAAGGTGGATACAAAACTGGCTCGGTCAAAGAAGACAGAGGGTAGCAGTGGAAGGGTGCATTTCTGAATTGAGGGCTGTGACAAGTGATGATCCTCAGGGATCAGTGCTGGGACCTTTGCTATTCCTAAAACATATAAATGATTTGGAGGGAAATGTAACTGGTTTGATTAGTAAGTTTGCGAACGACACAAAGGTTGGTGGATTTGCGGATAGCGATGAGGACCATCAGAGGATACAGCAGGATATAGATCAGTTGGAGGCTTGGGCGGAGAGATGGCAGATGGAGTTTAATCCAGACAAATGTGAGGTAATGCATTTTGGAAGGTCTAATACAGATTGGAAATATACAGTAAATGGCAGAACCCTTAAGAGTATTGATAGGAAAAGGGATCTGGGTGTACAGGTACACAGGTCACTGAAAGTGGCAATGCAGGTGGAGAAGGTAGTCAAGAAGGCATACGGCATGCTTGCCTTCATCGGCCGGGGCATTGAGGTTAAAAATTGGCAAGTCGTGTTGCAGCTTTATAGAATCTTAGTTAGACCGCACTTGGAATATAGTGTTCAATTCTGGTCGCCACACTACCAGAAGGATGTGGAGGCTATGGAGAGGGTACAGAAAAGATTTACCAGGATGTTGCCTGGTATGGAGGGCATTAGCTATGAGGAGAGTTGGAGAAACTTGGTTTGTTCTCACTGGAGCGACAGAGGTTGAGGGGCGACCTAATAGAAGTGTACAAGATTATGAGAGGCATGGACAGAGTGGATAGTCAGAAGCTTTTTCCCAGGGTGGAAGAGTCAATTACTAGGGGGCACAGGTTTGAGGTGCAAGGGGCAATGTTTAAAGAAGATATACGAGGCAGATTTTTTACACAGAGAGTAGTGGGTGCCTGGAACTCATTGCCGGGGGCAGTAGTAGAAGCAGATACGGTAGTGACTTTTAAGGGACATCTTGACAAATACATGAATAGGATGGGAATAGAGGGATATGGTCCCTGGAAGGGTAGGGGGTTTTAGTTCAGTCGGGCAGCATGATTGGTGCAGGTTTGGAGAGCCGAAGGGCCTGTCCCTGTGCTGTAATTTTCGTTGTTCTTTGTTGTTCTTTGAATGTAGGAACTGGAATAAACCATTCAGCCCCTCGAATATCTTCAGCCATTCAACTAGAACATGACTAATCTTCACGTAGGTTCTCCAAGATTGTGTTGGATAAAAGCTTTCCCTCCCAACAGTCTTGGTGCAGTGAACAAAATAACAACAGCACAACAATCTGCGCATTCAATTAGCAGAATCTGGTGTCATACTAATCCTTCCTTAATTATTAGAGACTTCTAGAATATAGTCAACACCAAATAATGCTCCACAGGGCTTAGCAGCAGCTATTGATGGTGACCTTGACAACATGGTGGCACAGTGGTTAGCACTGCTGCCTCACAGCGCCAGGGACCTGGGTTTGATTCCCGGCTTAGGTCACTGTCTGTGCGGAGTTTGCACATTCTCCTCGTGTCTGCGTGGGTTTTCTCCGGGTGCTCCGGTTTCCTCCCACGGTCTGAAAGACATGCTGGTTAGGTGCATTGGCCATGCTAAATTCTTCCTCAGTGACGCGAACAGACACCGGAGTGTGGCGACTAGGGGATTTTCACAGTAACTTCATCGCAGTGTTAATGTAAGCCTACTTGTGACCAATATATAAACTTCAACTTCTTCCAGACCAATAGAAGAAGGTTGGCCTCCTTACTACTGAGAATAGGAAAACTTTGGGCCTTACAAAATGTCTGATTTTTACAAATTTGCAGAAACAAATGAAAGTTTATTTATCAGTGTTACAAGTCGACTTACATTAACACTGCAATGAAGTTACAATGAAAATCCCCCCGTTGCCACACTTTGGCACCTGTTTGAGTACACTGAGGGAGAATTTAGCATGGCCAATGCACCTAACCAGTATGTCTTTGGGACTGTGGGAGGAAACCGGAGCACCCGGAGGAAAGCCACGCAGACACGGGGAGAATGTGCAAACTCCACACAGACAGTGACCCAAGCCGGGAATTGAACCCAGGTCCCTGGCGCTGTGAGGCAGCAGTGCTAACCACTGCACCACCGTGCCGCCCTATGAGTACATTTGTAGCTGCGGGTTAATGCACAACTCGATTTTTTAACTTCATTCAATTCCTTTTTGAACGGCCAACTAGATAAGCAGCTATCCAACATTTACAACAAACTAGTAGTAGGACGTTACAGATCCACCATCAGACGAGCCTCTTGGAACTCTGTGATAACACAGTGGCAAATTTCTGTGTTGTCAGAGTGTTATCTCAAATGTGAAGAGAGAGAGGGAGGCAGAAGGAGGCGTGGAGAGAGAGAGAGATTCTGTATTCATAAAGGCAAATCAGTCCAGCATCACCAACATGGTCAGAATTACAACAAGGCCCCAGGAAAACCTGAGCATCTGAGCCCTTAAATGAGTAAAATATTATCCTGGAGTTAAAAATACCAACTTCAGCAACAATATGGACCACGGAACAAGAAATCCTGAGGGGAGACCTCATCGATCCCCGTACACTGGCAACCGATTACCCAGAGAGAAAGTCAGGCCTATTTTTGCAGTCTGCAGCTATGTTGTGAGCCAGTTACTGGGACAGAAAGCTGGGCAAAGCAAGAGGTGTTGGAATCAACACACCAGTGTTAAATAAAAATGCCACCCATCTTCAGAAGTTCGAATATCGTGCCCAGCTGTCACAAGCTGGTAAAGTGGGGAGAGGTACTAATGCCTGATTAAGGAGTGTCGGCCCGAGTCTGCTCAGCTCCTAGAGTTGTTGGCTTCTATTTTGGAGACAATTTCATGCAAAAGTTCCAGTTAAAGAATATATTCCATCAGGTATGAGTCACCGTAGATGCTTCATTCCACATTCCTCTATTTCTAAGGATGAAAAGAAATGGTGCAGATGTACAGCACAACATCCCAGCTTAAGTACAATTGTGCCTCAGTTGTTGGCATTCATATTTCTGTGGTTTCAAGGCCCGTTCCAAAGTCTTGGGCCACAATCACACTGACACTTCAGGGACAGGACTTCCGGAGGCTGATAGGGACGGGAACTGAGGCAGGCAAGTAGCACGTAGCCAATTGAGGTAGTTTTTTTTATTCATTCATGAGACATGGGCGTCGCTGGCTGGCCAGCATTTATTGCCCATCCCTACTTGCCCTTCGAGGGCATTTGAGAGTCAACCACATTGCTGTGGCTCTGGAGTCACATGTAGGCCAGACCGGGTAAGGACAGAAGATTTCCTTTCCCTAAAGGACATTAGTGAACCAGATGGGTTTTTCCGACAATCGACAATGGTTTCGTGGTCATCAGTAGATTCTTAATTCCAGATATTTTTTATTGAATTCAAATTCCACCACCTGCCGTGGCGGGATTTCAAACCCGGGTCCCCAGAACATTAGCTGTGTTTCTGGATAGCGGTAGCAGGTTTACATTAACACTGCAATGAAGTTACTGTGAAAATCCCCTGAGTCGCCACACTCTGGCGCCTGTTCCGGTACACTGAGGGAGAATTTCACACGGCCAATGCATCCTAACCAGCACGTCTTTCAGACTGTGGGAGGAAACCGGAGCACCCGGAAGAAACCCACGCAGACACGGGGCGAGCGTACAGACTCCACACAGACTGACAAGGTGGGAAGCAAACCCGGGTCCCTGGTGCTGAGAGGTAGCAGTGCTAACCACTGTGCCACCATGCCAGCCCCGTCTTCAGGGTGAATTGGCAAATGGAGACATTTTTTGCCTTCTCAGTGGGAAGTGAAAGATACCATGATACCAGCCAGCAGGTCTAGCTTGTCCTGGTGTCCTGGCCAATATTTATTTAATCGGCTGTGAAGCTCTTTGCAACATTCTGGGCCAATGAAAAGTGCTATAAAAATATTGTGAGTTCAAATTCAGAGAATTTTTACCTTGTTTATCCAGTATTTCTAAAGAATCGTGGCTCCAAATTCTCCTTCTGATAACGCACTAGATCTAAGTCTTCCGGTGGTTGATTTGATTTATTATTGTCAAATGTATCGGGATGCAGTGAAAAGTATTGTTTCTTGCGTGCTATAAAGACAAAGCATACCACTCATAGAGTACATAGGGGAGAAGGAAAGGAGAGGGTGCAGAATATAGTGTTACAGTCATAGCTAGGGTGAAGAGAAAGACCAGCTTGATAGGGCTATTCAAAAGCTGGTACGTGTTTTCAGACTTTTGTATCTTTTTTCCCGACAGAGGAAGGTGGAAAAGAGTTTGTCTGGGGTGTGTGGGGTCCTTGATTATGCTGTCTGCTTTTCTGAGGCAGATGTGCGGGTTAGGTGGATTGGCCATGCTAAATTGCCCCTTAGTGTCAGGGGAACTAACTAGGGTAAATGCATGGGGTTATGGGGGTAGGGCCTGGATGGGATTGTGGTAGGTACAGACCTGATGGGCTGAATGGCCTCCTTCTGCACTGTAGGATTCCATGATTCTATGAAATGGAGATGGAGTCAATGGATGGGAGGCTGGTTTGCGTGATGGACTGGGCTACATTCACAACCCAGTTGGGTATGTGCTTTCAGACTTCTGTATCTTGAGTTCCAATTTGAGGGTGCAGTTTGGCCATAGAGATCAAGAAAGTATTCGATTCAACCCTAGATCTATATGGACTTAAGCTGAACTAAAAAATAGGGAAGAATGATATAACTGGTATCAGTGATTGGGACAAAAAACTTAGCTTCCTGTTCTTGATTGCCAACCAGTAGCCTGTCTCCTGGAAGATATGGGTACAAAAGATTGGGTTATGGGTAAACTTGGCTTGGCTTTGATCTTCTTTATTATTTCAGGGGATGTGGGGTGTTGCAGGAAAGGCCAGGGTTTCTTACCCAGCTCTGAGTGTCTTGCTCAGCCATTTCAGAGAGCAGCTAAGAGTCTGGATCTGGAGTCACATGTAGGCCAGGCCGGGTAAGATGGTGACAGTCCCAGTCCAGACATTACCGTTCCTCCACCGTCTACCCGTGACATTCTAAATAGTCTGTGGACACCACTGTCTAAGCTGACACAACAAATGGCAATTTGGAGGAGATATCACTGGGCAATTGATCCTGTGGAACTAATCCTCGAAGACAGCTCCTTCAGTTGAAGAAGGGAAAAGAAAACAAACCAAATACCTCAGAAAGTGAAAACAGTGGTTAGCACTGCTGCCTCACAGCACCAGAGACCCTGGTTCCATTCCCGGCTCGGGTCACTGTCTGTGCAGAGTCTGCACATTCTCCCCATCCCTGCGTGGGTTTCCTCTGGGTGCTCTGGTTTCCACCCACAGTCCGAGAGATGTGCTGGTTAGGTGCATTGGCCATGCTAAATTCTCCCTCAGTGTACCCAAACAGGTGCTGGAGTGTGGCGACTCGGAGATTTTCACAGTAACTTCATTGCAGTGTAAATGTAAGCCTACTTATGACACTAATAAAGAAACTTATTCACCTTGTCATAGAGATATTCAGAAGAATGAGATGTGATCTGACGTAAGATTCTGAAGGGGGCTTTATCGGGTAGAAACCAAAAGGTTATTTCTGCTGGTTGCAGAATCTAGGGGATCACAGGGATTTTCACAGTAACTTCATTGCAGTGTTAATGGAAGCCTACTTGTGACAATAATAAATAAACTTTAAAAAAAGCTCCTGTTTTAATATCAGCTCTGTACGTTGCAATTGCTTGCTCTAAGGATAAAAGCTGATGATAATTGTTCATTGAGTACATGTTATTTGAGGCAGGTCAGTTTACCAACACGTTGTTCCAGGCCTCACTAATGAAGACCATACTTCATTGCTTATTAAATTCACGTTGTGTTTTCTCTTACCTAGCACGCTCCCTCGCTCCCCCAGTAGCCACATGCTGACAGTAGATTAGATGAAGATTTCTAATCAAATCATATTAACTTTGGTGGAAGGTGTATTGACCTTCTGTCATTGAGTAAAGGCTGATAAAGATTGGGTCTGGCATGATGATATAAAAGTCTGGAGCAGAGACGCAAGTCTGCCTAGAGCAACGGAATTAGTCAGCGTGGAGCAATGCTCCTTTTTTTGACCCTAGGTCTTCCAAGCCCCACTGAGGCGCCGCACATCTAGATGTAGTTTTTGTGAGTTATCATAATATTATCAAGGAAGTAATAGTACAGCCTTTGTGGAAAAATAACCATTAATATGGTGCTGGATTTTGCTGTGACAGTAATGGTGAGGCAAACAACACTCTTCATTATTAAAGTATAAATCACACAGAAACCTCAGCAACTGCTCAGGCACAGTTAGACACAGAGAAAGCAGGCTGCTGAGAGTCCATAATCTGCACAACACCAATACCTTGCTGAGAGACTCAGCGTTGAAATATATAGTAAGAAGTCTCATAACACCAGGTTAAAGTCCAACAGGTTTATTTGGTAGCACGAGCTTTCAGAACTCTGCTCCTTCTCACCTGATGAAGGAGCAGCGCTCTGAAAGCTCGTGATTCCAAATAAACCTGTTGGACTTTAACCTGGTGTTGTGAGACTTCTTACTGTGTTTACCCCAGTCCAATGCCGGCATCTTCACATCATTGAAATATATAGCAAAGTATGAAGTTGTTACACTTATGGGAGGCGATGGCTGAGTGGTATTATCGTTAGACCACTAATTCAAAACTGCAGATCATGTTCTGGGGACCTGTGTTCGAATCCTGCCATGGCAGGTGGTGGAATTTGAATTCAGTAAAAAAATATCTGGAATTAAGTATCTGCTGATGATTATGAAACCATTGTCGATTGTCAGAAAAACCTATCTGGTTCACGAATGTCCTTCAGGGAAGGAAATCTGCCGTCCTTACCTGGTCTGGCCTACATGTGACTCCAGAGCCACAGCACTGTGGTTGACTCTCAATTCGGGCGGCACGGTGGCACAGTGGTTGGCGCTGCTGCCTCACAGCGCCAGAGACCAGGGTTCGATTCCTGGCTTGGGTCTGCCTGTGTGGATTTTACACGTCCTCTCTGTGTCTGCGTGGGTTTCCTCCGGGTGCTCCGGTTTCCTCCCACAGTCTAAAGATGTGCAGGTTAGGTGGACTGGCCATGCTAAATTGCCCCTTAGTGTCAGGAGGACTAGCTAGGGTAGATGCATGGGGTTTTGGGGATAGGGCCTGGGTGGGATTGTGTCGGTGCAGACTCGATGGGGCAAATGCCTCCTTCTGCACTGTATGATTCCATGATTCTATGCCCTCTGAAATGGCACAGCAAACCACTCAGTTCAAGGGCAATTAGGGATGGACAATAAATGCTGGCCAGCCAGTGACACCCATGTCCCATGAAATAAAATAAAAATTATGTGATAGATGCACGTTAAACTCACTGGAAAACATTTGGGTGTGTCCTACTCAATGAAAGTAAAATTTTAAATGTATGATAAGTCTTAATTACTGCCAAATAAACCACCCACTAGAAATCAATTTTTATAGGTGTGCAGTCTCATTCTTTCAGGTCTTAATTATTGTTGGAGATTTAAAAAACTTAAATTTAAATATTTCCTTCTGTTTCGCTCAAGGCTCTTTCTCAATCGCATCTCTCTTCCTCGCTACTTTGCCTGCTGTCCCAGATTTGGAATTGAATTAACCGTTGATTTAAGATTGAATTAACCGGGTGGCACGGTGGCACAGTGGTTAGCACTGCTGCCTCACAGCACCAGGGACCCCGGCTCAATTCCAGGCCTCGGGTCACTGTCTGTGGGAGTTTGCACATTCTCCCCGTGTCTGCGTGGGTTTTCTCCGGGTGCTCCGGTTTCCTTCCACAATTCAAAGAAGTACAGGTTAGGTTGATTGGCCATGCTAAATTGCCCCTTAGAATCTCAAGATGTGTGGGTTAAGAGAATTAGTGGGGTAAATTTGTGGGGTTATGGGAATAGGGCCTGGGTAGAATGCTCTGTCGAAGAGTTGGTGCAGACCCGATGGGCCAAATGGCCTCTTTCTGCACTGTAGTGATTCTATGATAGTCAATTATTTTGAAGATTAGGCGCATTTTCCCCTGACTAATATTTATTCTCAATGAACATCACTAAACCAAATTATCCGATCATTGTTGCAGTGCTGTTTGTGGGAGATTGCGGTGCGTCACATGATAGCCATATTTCCAAAATCACAAAGGTGACCACACTTCTAAAGTACTTTATTGACTATTAAGGCATCCCATAGTTGTTAAAGGCGCTATAGAAACGTAAGTCTTTCATTACTTTCAAAATAACCTTCAAAGTGGACCTTCAAGGGTGGCACGGTGGCACAGTGGTTAGCACTGGGTTCAATTCTGGCCTCGGGTGACTGTCTGTGTGGAGTTTGCACGTTCTCACTGTTTCCTCCCACACTCAAAGATGTGCAGGTTAGGCTGATTGGGCCACTCTAAATTGCCCCTTTGTGTCCCAAGATTTGTAAATTAGCAGGGTAAACGCGTGGGTTTATGGGGATAGGACAGAGGGTGGGTCTGGGGAAGATGCTCTGTCGGAGAGTCGGTGCAGACTCGATGGGCCAAGTGACCTCCTTCTCCACTGCAGGGATTCTATGATGATTCTAACTTACACTGCCAGGTTCAGGCTCTGCACTCCTCCATGAGGAACTTTCAATCTGATCAGATGCGTAGGTGCATAGAACCAGGATCTCTGTTAGAGGGGCCGTGCCAAATATCTCTCTGCCCACAACAAGTTCTAGTGTAAAAGCTTACAGAAGGCTGGTGGCTGAGTAAAAATGTACTGAGAAGTTAGTGCACCTTGTTTATTGCTGAATGCAATGAAAGCTTTAAGATTATCTGTATTCAGCATTTATTAGCTGACAAGTCCTTCCAATGTGCCTGATGGCGGTAAAAGTGAGAAAGTTTCCTGGTGAGTCATACTGCAGAAGGCAATGGCAAACCACTGCAGTATTTTGCCTAGCCTTTTTAAAAATTCATTCATGGGACATGGACGTCGCTGGCTGGCCAGCATTTATTGTCCATCCCTAGTTGCCAGAGGGCAGTTGAGAGTCAACCCCATTGTTGTGGCTCTGGATTCACATGTAGGCCAGACCAGGTAAGGATGGCAGATTTCCTTCCCTAAAGATCATTAGTGAACCAGATGGGTTTTTCCGACAATCGACAATGGTTTCATCAGTCGATTCTTAATTCCAGATAATTTTTATTGAATTCAAATTCCACCATCTGCCGTGGCAGGATTTGAACCCGGGTCCTCAGAACATTAGTTGAGTTTTTGGATTAATAGCCTAGTGATAATCCCACTAGGCCATTGCCTCCTCTCAAATATGGATCAGTCCATTGGAAGCCCATGGGTCACCAACACCCTCATACCTGAAGGTAAGGTAAAGTTGCCATAGTCCCAGAAGACCATAGGCTACTTTCCACTTTGAGGGGTGAGAGGTGACTGGTGTTGATTTAACCTGAGGATCGCCACACCTCAGGTGAGAGGAAAGGTTGAGAAGATGGGGCCTTCATGAAGTACCTCAGCCGGTATGGGAATTGAACCCACGCTGTGTGCGTCGCTCTGCATCACAAACCAGCCGTCCAGCCAACTGAGCTAAACTGACCCCCAGGTACCTAAAGAATGAGGGCCAGTACAGTAACATTACTATCAGGAAATATAGAATAAGGGGCTTGATAGGACCACCCTTCCTCTTACAGGGGAGACCAGAACTAAGGGACACAGGTTAAAAATAAGAGATTGACAATTTAAGACAGAGATAAGGAGGATATTTTTCACTCAGAGTTAGTTGTGGAATTCTCTTTCCCAAAGGGCAGTAGAGACTGGGTCATTGAATAATTTTAAGGCTGTGTTTAATAGGTTCTAGACTGGGAAGTCAAAACGTAAAGGGTGTGGACAGGAAAGCAGATGATCCAATCATCAGACATGATCCTATCAAATGGTGGAACAGGCATAATTGGCAGAATGGCCATTGCCTGCTCCAAATTTATATATCTGCATTAAATAAAGTATGATATGGAGTTGCCGACGTTGGACTGGGATAAACACAGAAAGTAGTCTCACAACACCAGGTTAAAAGTCCAACAAGTTTATTTGGTAGCACGAGCTTTCAGAGCGTTGCCCCTTCATCAGGTGAGTCATAAAGTAAGCAATAAAGTAAAGTTTGTTTATTAGTCAGAGGTAAGGCTTACATTAGCAGTGCAATGAAGTAACTGTGAAATTCCCCTAGTCGCCACACTCCGGCGCCTGTTCGAGTCAATGCACCCTAACCAGCACGTCTTTCAGACTGTGGGAGGAAACCCATGCAGACATGGGGAGAACATGCAAACTCCACACAAATAGGTAAAGCAATTGTCAAAGAAATGTGAGATAACTAACTGAGCACCTTTGAGTTAAAATAGAATCAAGTCTGAATGGCATTTTCAGGCCCCGACTTCTGAATTTCATTGAAGTCCTTTCCTGTGTTGTGGGAGGATCTCACTGAGTGATCACACTCTGTTCAATTCTGTGATGTGAGAAAAGCTTTTCACGCAGCGAGTGATGGAGGTCTGGAATGCTGTACCTGGACGTGCGGTGGAGGCAGCTTCAATCGAGACTTCCAATGACGGTCACTTAAATAGAACCAATTGTTGGAGTTCTCAGGCCGTTCATGCCAACGGGAAACTTTGGTCCCTCTGTGGTGAACGGAGATTTGGCTGGGCACCAAATTCTCCACCCTCGTTGCAGCAACGGCGGGGCGTGAACGGTCGGAGAATTCTGGCCAATGTGCAGGGGTACAGGAAAAATACAGGGGGATGACACAAAGACATGCCGGTCATTTGGAGAACCAGTGCAGACACGATGGGCCAAATGGCCTTCTTCTGCGCCGTAACAATTCTGTGAATTTGTGTTCACCACAGCACAAAACAAGGTCTACGTGCACTGGGGAGGGTGCATACACAAAATCCCTGGGAATCAGAGGTTTCATAGAGGAACAAGAGTTTAATGATTCAGGGGTGTGCCAATCCCAAGTCCCCGGTGGATCAGGCCAGCCCCATTCAGACCAATGACAAGACATGAGCCACATCCCCTTCACATTGGGGCCAGCAGCTCCAACTCTAAATGCCAACTGGCCAATTGCCAACCATCACTAGCAACAGCTAGACAAAGAACAGTGTTGACCCAGCCTGGAGGAACATTCAACTCATTCATCTTAATTTTGAAATAGACCATTTAAAAAAAAGAGACAACAAAGCACCCAGCCCCATATGATCCGGAACATGGAACCAAATCAGAACTGTGAATGCTGTCTGGCGGAATAGTAATGTCAAGCCCAGCATTCTGGACTGCCAATAAACCTGGCGCTCAATAAAGGGATGTCTACAGGATGACAATGAAATTCAACATGTCAGCTACGACTCTCACCAACTTTTACAGATGCCCCATAGAAAGCATTCTTTCTAGTTTTATCACAGCTTGGTATGGCTCCTGCTCTGCCCAAGATCGCAAGGAACTACAGAGTCGTGAATGAAGCCCAGTCCATCACTCAAACCAGCCTCCCATCCATTGACTCAGTCTACACTTCCCGCTGCCTCAGAAAAGCAGGCAGCATAATCAAGGTCCCCACACACCCCGGACATTCTCTCTTCCACCTTTTTCCGTCGGGAAAAAGATACAAAAGTCTGAGGTCACGTGCCAACCAACTCAAGAACAGCTTCTTCCCTGCTGCCATCAGACTTTTGAATGGACCTACCTTGCATTAAGTTGATCTTTCTCTACACCCTAGCTATGACTGTAACACTACATTCTGCACTCTCTCATTTCCTTCTCTATGAACTTTGTTCTGTATAGCACGCAAGAAACAATACTTTCCACTGTATACTAATACATGTGACAATAAAAAATCAAACCAAAAATCAAAATGATAGGAAATTGTTTTTCCCACTTTTCACAGAGAGAAATCCTCCAAATTCCCGGGAAAGGTATGTCTGCACGGTCTTGATAGATGTTATTAGTTGCTGGATGTCTACCAGTGGTATTGATTTGACTAAATATCCTGTTTGTAAATATGAGCGAAAGTGAGGGGAGGAGGCGGGAAAATCTTGAAATTAACTCCAAGTTTCCTTGTCTGAGGGCTGGACAAGTGAGTCTTTCAGGTCTCTGCTCCATGACTGAGGATGTGTCATCTTCACGGGAAGAAACAATTTGGTTCATTCGCTTATTTACTTGTATGTGTCTGACATGAGGGCGGCACAGTGTCACAGTGGTTAGCACTGCTGCCTCACAGCTCCAGGGACCCGGGTTCGATTCCCGGCTTGGGTCACTTGGGTGCGGAGTTTGCATGTTGTCTGCGTGAGTTTCCTCCCATGCTCCAAAAGATATGCGGGTTAGGTGCTTTGGCCATGCTAAATTGCCCCTAGTGTCCTGGGATGTGTAGGTTAGGGGTATCAGCGGGGCAAACATGTGGGGTGACGGGGATAGGGTCAGGGTGGGAGTGTTGTCGGTCTAGACTCAATAGGCCAGATGGCCTCCTACTGCACTGCAGGAATTCTATTTTATGATGATAACGCCAATCACGCTGAAATATATCTTCACATTCTTTGAGTGCAAAGATATAAGGAAGACTTGCATTTATATAGCACCTTTAATAAGCATAGCACTTTACAGTCAATGCAGTGCTTTTGAAGTGTAGTCACTGTTGTAATGTATGAAACGTCATGGCCAATCTGCACAGCAGGATCTCACAAACAGCAACATGATAATGATCAGATCATCTGTTTTTTGCGATGCTAACCAAATAATAAATATTGCCCCAGACACCAACGAAAAGTGCCCCCTTTCTGCTTTAAAGTTGCGCCTATATTTCTTTTTATGCCCATCTAATTGAGCAGATGGAGTCATAGAATCTCTACAGTGCAGACGAAGGCCATTTGGCCAAATGGCCTCCTTCTGCACTGTCGGGATTCTATGACCCCCTCTGCTCACTTAGAGTCTACACCAACCACAATCCCCACCCAGGGTCCATCCCCTTAACCCCATGCATTTACCCTGGCTAGCCCCCCTGACACTAAGGGGCAATTTAGCTTGGCCAATCCACCTAACCCGCACATCTTTGGTCTGTGGGAGGAAACCGGAACACTCGGAGGAAATCCATGCTGACACGGGGAGAATGTGCAAACTCCCCACAGACAGTGACCCGAGCTGGGAATTGAACCCGGGTCCCTGGTGCTGTGAGGCAGCAGTGCTAACCACTGTGCCACTGTGCACACGGGGACAGTGTGGCACTCCCTCAGTTCTGCAATGCAGCGTCAGTTTCTAGACTTTTGGGCTCAAGTCTCCAGAGTGGAACTTGAAGCCTTTGGAACTTTCTTACTCAAAGCTGAGAGAGCAACCAACTTTCTTACTCAAAGCTGAGGGAGTCCCTGCCTTCGGCCATTCAAAAGGGTCTTTCACCTTTTATCCCTCTGCAGACTTTTACCAGAAGATTCTCTACCCTCAGATACTGTACAACAGCAAGACCTTCCAGTTTGAGTTCTTCTTTGTTCCCTCCCCACCCTAAAGAAGGGGGAAGCTTCCAGCCTCCACAGGACAGCTTCTGTCAATGGCTTGGCCAAGATTGGGCCAACTCATTCAGCAAATTGGTGCACCATCAATTTGCGGTTCTGTGCATGTGGGTAAAGCAAATGCATCAACATCACTGTCATCCACACGCTATGCCAATGCATCAGAGTTCCCCGATAGCCTGGGGTGAGGTAATGTGATACAGTTGGTTAGCACTGCTGCTTCACAGCGCCGGGGGCCCGTGTTTGATTCCCGGCTTGGGTCACTGTCTGTGTGGAGTTTGCACGTTCTCCTCCTGTCAGCGCGGATTTCCTCCGGTGCTGTGGTTTCCTCCCACTCTCCAAAGATATGTGGGTTAGGTGCGTTGTCCGTGCTAAATTGACCCAAGTGTCAGGGGTTTAGCAGGATAACTAAGTGGGGTTATGAGGATAGGGCCTGGGAGGGATTGTGATTGGTGCAGACTCGATGGGCCATTTGGCCTCTTGCTGCATTGAAGGGATTCTATGATTCTATGAGGTGAACATGTCTGAGGTATGAACTCCCAATCTGCTTCCATTGAAGGGGGGGGCAGTGGTGTAGGAAGGAAGGGCAGTGGTGTAGGAAGGGGGGGGGGGGGCAGTGGTGTAGGAAAGAGAGGCGGTGGTTTAGGAAGTGGGGGCAGATGGTGTAGGAAGGGGGGCAGTGGTGTAGGAAGGAGGGGCAGTGGTGTTCTTGATCTTAACCCATGTTAGTGCTGGCTGGCCAGGAATATCGAGCTGTGATGGCCTTTGCTTACTGAACCTCATTGTGTGGGCCCATCCATGAAGGCTGCTTATCTGGGCAGAATACAGCATACAGAGACATGTTTGTCATGGAGACAAAACAGAACAGAATTTAGGAGGAGGAAGAGGAGGATATTCAGCAAGAAACAAAAATTCATATCATGCATTTCCATTAACCTTTAAATGATCTCAAAAGTGACGGGGCCAGATGCATGTTTCTTCAAGGCAGTAGAAAAGATGGATAAAAATGAACTGCCGATATGTCAAAAATATTTCACGCTGATTAGAAGTAATTTCGAATAGAATCTCTCATTACATGAAATAATTGGAAAAAATATAATGAGGTCATTCCTGATGGACTGCAAGAGCATGACATGGAATTACGTAGGATATGGGCGGCACGGCGGCAGAGTGGTTAGAACGGCTGCCTCACAGCGTTAGGGAGTCGGGTTCGATTCCGGCTTTGGGTGACTATCTGTGTGGAGTTTGCACGTTCTCCCCACGTCTGAATAGGTTTCTTCTTCCTCCCACAGTCCAAAGATGTGTAGGTTAGGTGGATTGGTCATGGGTAATGTGTGGGGTTATGGGGATAGGGTGGGGGAGAGGGCCTGGGTAAGATACTCTGTCAGAGTCAGTTCAGAATCAATGGGCAGAATGGCCTCCTTCTGCACTGCAGGGATTCTATGATTCTATGATATACAACACAAACAAAGGCCATTCAGCCCAACCAGTCTATGCCGGTGCTCCACCTGAGCCTCCCACTATCTTTCTTTGTCTAATCACTGAATTTTTACAGCACAGAGGAGACCATTTGGCCCATCATGTCCGCACCGGCTCTCCAAATGAAAAATACATATTCTTCTGCCTTCTCCCTCTCACCCTGCACATTCTTCCATTTCCGATAACAGCCTGATTCTATTCACACAATCCACTATTTCTTTCTCCCTCGTGTGTTTATCTAGCTTCATCTCGAGTGCATCGATCCTAGCTCATTCACCTCCTCTGTACTCTGTGACAACAAGGTCCATCAATTTTCACCAATTTCTGGGTAAAGAAGCTTCTTCTGAATTCCTTATTTGATTTCTTATGACTATCCAATTTTGCACTTCCCCACAAGTGGGAAGTCACTCACCACCCCGACTTGGAAACACATCGTCGTTCCTTCACTGTTGCTGGGTCAAAATCCTGGAACCAGCTCCTTAACAGCACCGAGGATGTACAAACGCCTCAGAGACAGTGGCGGTTCAAGAAGGCGGTTCATGACCACCTTCTCAAGGGCAGCTGGGGACGGGCAATAAATGCTGGCCCAGCCAGCGATGCCCACACCCCACAAATGCATTGAAATATCCTTTCCGTTTTTACTCTATCAAAACCTTTCATAATTTTAAACTTCGGTAAACACAGGATTAGGTTTAGTGACAATGTACATGTACCTATGATCAGCTATCCAATGGACACATAAACTCACAGATAAGGGGCGTGAGATGTGGGGCGGCACGGTAGCACAGTGGTTAGCACTGCTGCCTCACAGCACCAGGGACCCAGGTTCGATTCCCAGCTTGGGTCACTGTCTGTGTGGGGTTCGCACATTCTCCCCGTGTCTGCGTGGGTTTCCTCCAGGTGCTCCAGTTTCCTCCCACAATCCAAAGATGTGCGGGTTAGGTGGATTGGCTGTGCTAAATTGACCCTAGTGTCAGGGGGATTAGCTAGGTGAATAAGTCGGATTACAGGAACATGGCCTGGGGGTGGGAGTGCAGACTCGATGGGCCAAATGGCCTCCTTCTGCACTGTAGGGATTTTATGAAGAGCCAGAATTTTACCGCCACGCCCGCCCTGGAATCGGGGCGGGTGTGGCTCGCAGAACAGAATTCTCCGTTGGCCTCAGGTGGGATTTTACGAGCCTCGCCCGAGCGAGGTTGTAAAACACCAGCCAAAGAGTTTGGACAAGGCCGGAGGAGGGACAGGTTTTGATTTCCAAAGAGAATGGAAAATCGGGTAACAAGCTACACATTGGCATATCAAAGACAAAAGCTAGGTAAGACATGTTTCTGGAATGACACAAAAGGGACCCTATAGTCTCAGAGTCAATCTCTGCTGCATAATGCAATGAATCACTGCTTTAACATTCAAGATTTTGGGAACCTCCCAGTAGTACATTTCTCTGGATACCATACAGCATCCTTCCTCTCACCACGGTAAACAACAGACATTTACCAGCCCACTAAAGATCAGAAGTGCCCCATCAGAGGCAGCATGGGAATAGCTTTGAAATGGTTTGTCTCTGTTGCTGCACTCGCTGAGATGGTGCTCATCATAATAACTATCACATCCTATTTGCATAACATCCTCCTCCATCTCCTTCAGCTCTCAAGCCCTGTTTTCTTTTCCCTCCGTGAAAATAAATATAATTAAGATGACAGTAATTCAGCCAAGTCTGGTGGCAGACATTCTCTGAGAGGGGGAGACAAAATGTGAATGTGGCATTAGAGGTAGCCTTGGTGCTCAAGAGATTTCAGCTCAAGGGAAGCTGGACGGGCAAAGCTCGTGCCGGTTGTAGTCCAGTTGACAGCGCTCTCTTCTCGGGGGTGGAAGGTTCAAGACCCACTCCGGGGACTGAGCATGAATTCGAGGCTGGCACTTCCAATGCAATACTTCAGGAGTGCTGCACTTTGCAGGGCAAATTTTCCCGTCCCGCCCGCCACGGGAATCAAAGCAGGCGAGAAGGTCCATTGACCTCAGACGGGATTTTCCGGTTTCGGGGCAAGCGCAGCCAGAAAATCCAGCCTGCCATCTTTCAGATGAGACATTAAACTGAGGCCACATCCAGAGGATGAAAATCATAGAATCCTACAGTGCAGAAGGAGGCCATTCAGCCCATCGAGTCTGCACCGACCACAATCCCACCCAGACTCTATCCCCGCAACCCCATGCATTTACCCCAGCTAGTTCCCCTGACACTCAGGGGCAATTTAACATCGCCAATCCACCCAACCCGCACACCTTTGGACTGCAGGAGGAAACCGGAGCACCCGGAGGAAACCCAAGCAGACACAAATTATCCCATGATATTATTTTTAAGACCAGCATGGGAGTTATCCCTGGGACTCTCAGTAATATTTATCCCGCAATCAATAACGTTAAAATAGGTTATGGGGTTTGTGGGATAAAGAGTTATAAAGCGAGGTTGGATAGGTTTGGGTTGTTTTCTCTGGAGCACAGAAGGCCGAGGGAGTGACCTGATTGAGGTGTTCAAGATTATGAGGGGCATGGACAGGCTGGATAGGGAGCAGCTATTCCCTTAGTTGAAGGGTCAGTTACGAGGGGACACAAGTTAAAAGTGAGGGGTGAGAGGTTGAGGGGGGATTTGAAGAAAAACGTTTTTACCCAGAGGGTGGTGACGGTCTGGAATGCGCTGCCTGGGAGGGTGGTGGAGGCGGGATGCCTCACGTTCTTTAAAAAGTACCTGGATGAGTACTTGGCACGCCATAACATTCAAAGCTATGGACAGGGCCTTTCATGCATCGGTGCAGACTCGATGGGCCTCTTCTGCACTGCAAGATTCTGTGATTCTGTGATCTTACTGTGTGTAAATTGGCTGCCACACTTCTTACATCACAATACTTCAGAAGTTATTGGCTGTCAAAGTGTGTGAGGATTTCCTGAGGTTGTGCAATGTTTCATTGAACGCAAGTCCACTTGTTTTAAATAATCACAGATAGGGATGGGCAATAAATGCTGGTCTAGCCAGCGACACCCACATCCCACAACATGCATTGAAATGTCCTTTCCATTTTTACTCTGTCAAAATCTTCTATAATTTTAAACTTGGGTAAGTTGCCACTTATAATCCCCGATGAGGCTCGTTCCTGCATTTAGATTGCACTGGTGAAGAGCGTAGTAGGAAAGGTGTCAGAATAATTAAAATGCTTCCCCACATGATGTGGGAATGGGAAGTAAGAGAAAGACAAAATGGAAGTCAATCGAGGTCAACATAGACCATTAACTGCATGGCAGCTTTGCCAAAGTAAGTTTAAGGTTATTTATCAGGGTCACAAGTAGGCTTACATTAAACATAGAACATAGAACATAGAACAGTACAGCACAGTACAGGCCCTTCGGCCCTCGATGTTGTGCCGAGCTTTGTCCGAAACCAAGATCAAGCGATCCCACTCCCTATCATTCTGGTGTGCTCCATGTGCCTATCCAATAACCGCTTGAAAGTTCCTAAAGTGTCCGACTCCACTATCACAGCAGGCAGTCCATTCCACACCCCAACCACTCTCTGAGTAAAGAACCTACCTTGGACATCCCTCCTATATCACCCACCATGAACCTTATAGTTATGCCCCCTAGTAACAGCTACATCCACCCGAGGAAATAGTCTCTGAATGTCCACTCTATCTATCCCCCTCATCATCTTATTAACCTCTATTAAGTCACCTCTCATCCTCCTCCGCTCTAAAGAGAAAAGCCCTAGCTCCCTCAACCTTTCCTCATAAGACCTACCCTCCAAACCAGGCAGCATCCTGGTAAATCTTCTCTGCACTCTTTCCAATGCTTCCACGTCCTTCTTATAGTGAGGTGACCAGAACTGCACACAATATTCCAAATGTGGTCTCACCAAGGTCCTGTACAGTTGCAGCATAAGCCCACGGCTCTTAAACTCAAACCCCGTTAATAAACGCTAACACACTATAGGCCTTCTTCACGGCTCTATCCACTTGAGTGGCAACCTTCAGAGATCTGTGGATATGAACCCCAAGATCTCTTTGTTCCTCCACATTCCTCAGAACCCAGCCGTTGACCCTGTAATCTGCATTTAAATTTGTCCTCCCAAAATTAATCACCTCGCACTTATCAGGGTTAAACTCCATCTGCCATTTTTCGGCCCAGCTCTGCATCCTATCAATGTCTCTTTGCAGCCTACAACAGCCCTCCACCTCATCCACCACTCCACCAATCTTGGTGTCATCAGCAAATTTACTGACCCACCTTTCAGCCCCCTCCTCCAAGTCATTGATAAAAATCACAAATAGCAGAGGACCCAGTACTGACCCCTGTGGTACACCGCTGGTAACTGGTCTCCAGTCTGAAAATTTTCCATCCACCACCACCCTCTGTCTTCTATGAGATATGATGTGGAGATGCCGGCGTTGGACTGGGGTAAACACAGTAAGAAGTTTAACAACACCAGGTTAAAGTCCAACAGGTTTATTTGGTAGCAAAAGCCACACAAGCTTTCGGAGCTGCAAGCCCCTTCTTCAGGTGAGTGGGAATTCTGTTCACAAACAGGGCATATAAAGACACAGACTTAATTTACATGAATAATGGTTGGAATGCGAATACTTACAACTAATCAAGTCTTTAAGAAACAAAACAATGTGAGTGGAGAGAGCATCAAGACAGGCTAAAAAGATGTGTATTGTCTCCAGACAATACACATCTTTTTAGCCTGTCTTGATGCTCTCTCCACTCACATTGTTTTGTTTCTTAAAGACTTGATTAGTTGTAAGTATTCGCATTCCAACCATTATTCATGTAAATTAAGTCTGTGTCTTTATATGCCCTGTTTGTGAACAGAATTTCCACTCACCTGAAGAAGGGGCTTGCAGCTCCGAAAGCTTGTGTGGCTTTTGCTACCAAATAAACCTGTTGGACTTTAACCTGGTGTTGTTAAACTTCTTTCTATGAGATAGCCAGTTACTTATCCAATCAGCCAAATTTCCCTCAATCCCACACCTCCTTACTTTCTTCATGAGCCAACCATGGGGAACCTTATCAAATGCCTTACTAAAATCCATGTATACGACATCAACTGCTCTACCTTCATCTACACACTTAGTTACCTCCTCAAAGAACTCAATCAAATTTGTGAGGCAAGACTTCCCTTTCACGAATCCGTGTTGACTATCCCAAATTAAGCTGCATCTTTCCAAATGGTCATAAATCCTATCCCTCAGGACCTTTTCCATTAACTTACCGACCACCGAAGTAAGACTAACCGGCCTATAATTGCCAGGGTCCTGCCTATTTCCTTTCTTGAAGAGGAACAACACTCGCCACTCTCCAATCCTCTGGCACTATCCCCATGGACAGTGAGGACTCAAAGATCAAAGCCAAAGGCTCTGCAATCTCATCCCTTGCCTCCCAAAGAATCCTAGGATATATCCATCTGGCCCAGGAGACTTATCGACCCTCAGGTTTTTCAAAACTGCAATTAACACTGCAATTAAGTGACTGTGAAAATTCCCTAGTCGCCACACTCTGGCACCTGTTCAGGTACACAGAAGGAGAATTCTAGTATGGCCAATGCACCTAACCAGCACATCTTTCAGACTGTAGGAGGAAACCGGAGCACCCGGAGGAAACCCTCACAGACACAAGGAAAATGTCCAGACAGCAACCTGAGACGGGAATCGAACCCGGTTCCTGGCACTGTGAGGCAGCAGTGCTAACCACTGTGCCACCGTGCCGCCCCTGTTTTAAATGAGTTTTCTTTTTAGTCTTGTGGTGCAGCGGATAGTGTCCCTGCCTCTGCGCCAGGAGCTCCGGGTTCAAGTTTGACCTCAGTACTTGATGGCCAAGGAAGGTGCGTTAATAATGCGGCCAAACAGGTTGAGTGTCAACCTACAAAATCCTTCCAAACACGCCAGCAGCTGGCAGCAAGAGCGGAAGAGACTACTGTTCAGCCACACTTGATGCGGAGTGTCATCCCTCAAGCTATAAGTCTCTGGCGGCAGGCTACTGACATGTTCAGGAATAATTAGCTATGGAAACAGACAACAGTCTGCCTTAGCGCACCACTGTTGAAGACGCATTTCCGAACAAGTTCATGAGGTAAAACATATTTCTCTCAAACTCAGTAATTTAAGGATCAAAGTGTCCTGAAGAGAGAGAAAACATTCAAAATGGACCAATTCCTAACTCAACAGGGAGCAGCTGTGAGTGAGGACACATGAGGGAGGAGAGAAGGAAAGAGGGAGCATGAAGTAATCTGAGTGGGCCCTGAGAAAGGACAACTGGAAAAGGATAATCACAAAGAACTTGTCATTTTGATGTTAATGATTTAACCTCAAAGAGAAATCACCATGGAGAAACTCTCAGAAGGCATATGGCCTGCTTGGCTTCATCGGCTGGGGCATTGAGTACAAGAGTTGGGAAATCTTGTTGCAGCTATATAAAACGTTGGTTAGGCCTCATTTGGAGTATTGCGTGCAGTTCTGGTCGCCACACTGCCAGAAAGACGTGGAAGCTTTGGAGACAGTGCAAAGAATGTTCACCAGGATGTTGCCTGGTCTCGAGGGTGTTGACTATGAGTAAAATAGGGTTGTTTTCATTGGAAAGACGGAGGCTGAGGGGAGATCAGATAGAGGTCTACAAAATTATGAGAAGCATAGACAGGGTGGATAGTCAGAGACTTCTTCCCAGGGTGGAAGTGTCAATTACAAGGGGGCACAGGTTCAAGGTGAGAGGGGGAAAGTTTCAGGGAGATGTGCAGGGGAGGTTTTTCACGTAGAGAACAAAAAACAAAGAACAAAGAACAATACAGCACAGGAACAGGCCCTTCGGCCCTCCAAGCCCGCGCCGCTCCCCGGTCCAGGATTGAATCCGGAATCCAGGATCCCCGCCCAATTTTCCAGCCTATCTACATCCTAATATCCTATCCACCGAGCTGTCCCTCACAGCTACGATGCTTTGTTCATCACAACCTATTAACTCACCCCCACCCCCCCATTCCAGATCATGTGATCTCCAGGGAGAGGCGAAAACCCAGAGTGAAAACCCCAGGGCCAATATGGGGAAAAAAAAATCTGGGAAATTCCTCTCCGACCCCCTGTGGCGATCGAAACGAGTCCAGGAGATCACACTGGCCCTGATCAGAAAAATGCTTCCCAACCCTATTCATTTCCACTTCTGCTTTACGAACACCATCTGAATTCCCTGCCCCCGAGACAGGTTCCCAACTATCTGCAGTCTCGCTCTGTACTGGCACCAGCAAGATGATCATAGAATGAAGCCTTGAAACGAGAAACAAAGAACAATTAGCCCGCGCCGCTCCCTGGTCCAAACTAGACCACTCTTTTGTATCCCTCCATTCCCACTCCGTTCATATAGCTGTCTAGATAAGTCTTAAAGTGGAGGGTACCTGGAACGCGCTGCCAGAGGAGGTGGTGGAAGCAGACACATTAGCAACATTTAAAAGGCATCTGGATGGGTGCATGAATAGGGAGGGAATAGAGGGACATGGACTCGAGTAAGGGCAGTAGTTTATTGTTAGAGTTAGGGCATCATGATTGGCACATGCTTGGAGGGCCGAAGGGCCTGTTCCTGTGCTGTACTTTTATTTGTTCTTTGTTTGATCTTTTCATTCTGGATAACTGAAAGAGGAAAAATGGAAGGAGGCTCAACTGGATCATGGATTGGTCGAACCAAATGGCTTGTCTCTGTGTGATATGTAATCCGGTGCAACCTATGCACTGAGTCGTTGCGGCCATGTCACGCTCGAGTGAGGCATTTTGACATAATTTATCTCATCACATTGTGAAAAATGGTTCGGGAAATATCTCTCCACAGATACGCCCCTCTTTCTTTGCTCCTGCAGTAATAGAGCTCATTTATCAGACAGTCCCAGTCTGGCTGGTCATGGTTGATCAGAACTTGCCCGGTGGCTCTTCTTGTAATGACATCACTGTTGTGGCTGGGAACAATGCAGCCTGTTTCGGCAGCTTAACTGAGTAATGTGACTTAGCAAAATTGATTTGTATAATATTCACTGAAAATGTGTATGGCAAAAGTGCTTCCATCCTCCCTCCTACCTTGTCTCCTCTACCAGAGGTGATTCTGCAGGGGTGTCAGCAACTCACCTCTTACCGCCCCCCCCTCACCCCGCCCCCCCAATTTACTACCACCCTCTGCCACCTCCCAAACTAGTGAGAGACCAGACCTGCAAATTTGATCCCCACGATGCCATCATGGTTACAGGTCACTGAAGTAAAAAAACAAGTTGGTCTATTTTTTTTTGCCTTCCTCTCTTTCTCTTTCTCTGTCTCTCGCTTTTTCTGACTCTCTCTTTCTCTGTCTCTAGCTCAGTGCCACTAAATTACAGTTGCCAAATCGCCAGGAATTACAAGGCCCCTGGACATTGAATACAGGAGTTGGGATGTCTTGTTAAAGTTGTACAAGACATTGGTAAGGCCACACTTGGAATACTGTGTACAATTCTGGTCACCCTATTATAGAAAGGATATTGTTAAATTAGAAAGAGTGCAGAAAAGCTTTATTAGCATGCTACCGGGACGTGATGGTTTGAGTTGAAAGGAGAGGCTGGATAGACTGGGACTTTTTTCTCTGGAGCGTAGGAGGCTGAGGGGTGACCTTATAGAGGTCTATAAAATAATGAGGGGCATAGATAAGGTAGATAGTCAATATCTTTTCCCAAAGGCAGGGGAGTCTAAAACTAGAGGGCATTGGTTTAAGCTATTTTTTCACACAGAGGGTGGTGAGTGTCTGGAATGAGCTGCCAGAGGTAGGAGTAGAGGCGGGTACAATTTTGTCTTTTAAAAAGCATTTAGACAGTTACATGGGTAAGATGGGGATAGAGGGATATGGGCCAAACATGGGCAATTGGGATGAGCTTAGTGGTATAAAAAGGGCGGCATGGACAAGTTGGGCCGAAGGGCCTGTTTCCATGCTGTAAACTTCTATGACTCTATGACACTGCTACAAACAACCCAGAAAACAATCATCAGAGTTGTAAAAATGATGCGTTGTATAAAAACTTTATCTGAACACTTATTTTTGATTATTTATACAATTATCAGACAAAAGGGGCAGGGAACAGAGTCTTTGAAGACCTTCCAATCAGCTAATGAGGAGCTTATTCAAATATTATCGGGCCGGTAGCATCATAATAATGTTACTGCGCTGGAAATCCAGAGGTTTAGAGTAGTTCTCCGGAGACACAAGTTCAAATCCCGCCATTACAGCTGGGATTTCAATTAATTAATAAATTTGGAATAACATGGATATTGATCATGGAGATTACAAGATTGTTGTAAAAACCCATCAGATTAACTAATGCCCTTCAAGGAAGGAAATCCCACATATTTACCCCACTAATCCCACATATCTCTGGACACTAAGGGTCAATTTAGCACGGCCAATTCACCTAACCTGCACATCTTTGGAGTGTGGGAGGAAACCGGAGCACCCGGAGGAAACCCAAGCAGACACTGGAGGGGGGATGTGCAAACTCCAAATAGACAATCACCCAAGGCTGGAATGGAACCCAGGTCTCTGGAGCTGTGAGGCAGCAGTGCTAACCGTTGTGCCACCCTGCCAATCAATCTGTTAAAATGTATCTCCAAACTTACAGCAATAGCACCTGACATAGTCTAGCAAGCCACTCCAGAGGGGCAATTAGAGAATTTAAAAAATCACTTTCCAACTGATTTAGGGGAAGTGAGTCATCATGATGATTGGCATACCTCAGGGCCAATGGCAGGAGGATGTGGGGGAGGAGGCAGGAGATCATGTGATGACATCTGCAGGAATACGTCCAACTTGAGTTGGCAACCCTGCCTTCAGCGCCAATGCTCCTTGCCTCAGAGGCATCACTGACTGAGAATCAAAATCACGATAAAAGCAAATTACTGCAGATGCTGAAATCTGAAACAAGAACAGAAAATGCTGGGAAATTCTCAGCAGGTCTGACAGCATCCGTGGAGAGAGAATAGAGCCATCCTGACTCGAAACGTTGGCTCTGCTCTCTATCAAAGTTAGGACTCTACAGTTTGCAAGACCAAGTGCAAACAGCCTGTACCTCCTAATATTATTATATCGCCGCATTATCCTTGATTGTGTAGCCATGATGAGGAGATACCGGCCTTGGACTGGGGTGGACACAATAAGAAGTCTCACAACACCAGGTTAAAGTCCAATAGGTTTACATGGAATCACGAGCTTTCGGAGCGCTGCTCCTTCATCAGGTCTGTGATGACTGTGTAATCATAGGTTGTTCCTCTAGTGTAGCATCGATGGGTTGCTGCACGCCACCAGGCTGTGCTGAGATTCAGAACGGTCGTTAAACTAAGATCCGGCTGTCCATAAGGGATTGCGAGGCAGCGCAAACAAAACTCTCCAACACATTTCTCTCACAAATAACGTCACCGAAGGCAGATTAACCAATTATTCATTTCACAGCCTGTTTTCGGGATCTTGCTGTGCACAAGACGAGCATCATGTGACTGCAAGTCCTCCTCCTATTTGTCCAAATAGCAAACACCTTTTTGGAAGGAGGTGGTGTCCCTTTATGATGAAGCTATGCCCCAAGGATGTTGCTGTATTTTGGAAATGTCATATCAATAGATCATAAGCTGTTGCCCCAGCATCACATATTTATGCATAGTGTAATCCTGTTAATCAACACTATTAAATGCACAATTTAAATAAAGTTCTGAACATGCTCACGTACTCACTCTGATATGCTCCCTCTCTCGTACACACAGAAACAAAAGGGAACATGGTAGTATAATGGTTATCTTACTGGACTCGTAACCCAAAGGCCCAGGCTAATGCTTTGCGGACATGGGTTCAAATCCCACCAAGGCAGCTGGTGAAATTTGAATTCAATTACTACGATTGAATTGAAAATTCAGCAATGGTGACCATGAAACCATTGTCAATTGTTGTAATAAACCCATCCGGCGCTTGAGGGAAGTAAATCGGCCGTCCTTACACTTGGCTCCAGATCCACGGCAATGGGGTTGATACTTACAGGGTTACGGGGATGTGGGGGGCATGGGGCAAAATGCTCTTTCAGAGAGTCGGTGCAGGATTGATGGGCTGAATGGCCTCCTTTCACACTGTAGGGATTCTATGGTTCTATGGTGAAGTGCCCATCTGAAATGAAAGTCATTCAGTTCAAGGGCTATTAAGGATGGGCAACAAATGCTGGCCTTGTTAGCGATGCCCATGTCCCATGAAGGGATGATTTTAAGAATGAACTGGAATATTGACCTACCCGGGCACCTGTTTGAGCAACATCTTGATTTTAAAATTCTCATCCCTGTGGTCCAATCCCCCCATGACCTCACCACCCCGCCCTAACCACCCTGCCCTATCTCCAATTTCCTCCAGTCCAGCTCTTTAGCGATCTTGGCCCTTTTTCAACCTTGACCTCTGGATTTATTTCATCGTTTCACCATTTGCTGGCTCTGCCTTCAGCTGCCAAAGGTCAAAGCTCTGAAATTCTAACCCTGAACCTCTCTGCCTCCCCAAGTCCCTTTCCTCCTTTAAAGACACCCCCCTAAAAGCTACCCCTTTGGCCAGGTTTTTTCTTTGGTCACCTGCCCTAATATCTCCCAATGTAGCTCAGCCCTCGAGCTGTGAAGTGCCTTGGGCTGCGAAATTTTCCTGTCCCGCCCGCCACGGGAATTGTAACGGGTGTGAGGGGTGGACCACGCAAAAGTCCGTTCACCTCAGGAGGGCTTTTCCAGTCTTGGGGAGAGCGTGGCCGGAAAATCCCATTCGGGATGTCGAAAGCTCAATATACATAAACCTAGTTGGGGTGACACGGTGGCACAGTGGTCAGCACTGCTGCCTCACAGCGCCAGGGACCCGGGTTCGATTCCCAGCTTAGGTCACTGCGCGGAGTCTGTACATTCTCCCCGTGTCTGCATGGGTTTCCTCCGGTTTCCTCCCACACTCCAAAGATGTGTGAGTTAGGTGGATTGGCCGTGCTAAATTGCCCCTTCGGGTCAGGGGGACTAGCTAGGGTAAATGCATAGGGTTATGGGGATAGGGCCTGAGCGGGATTGTGGTCGGGGCAGACTCGATGGGCCGAATGGCCTCCTTCTGCGCTGTAGGATTTTATGATTCCAGCTGGTTCCCACTGTTGTGTGTGATTCGGGGGCATGAACTATTCAAAATCTAGAAAGAAAGGTGTAATGTCTCAACAAAGGTAATTTTCAAATGCTTATGCACATTTTATGTTGTGAGTTATGGCGTCTATATGTCACCAAACAAAGCAACCCAGGAGCGAGATCGCAAAATATCACACCAGCAATGTTTTTGTTATTGCTTCCAAGGGTGTCATCAGTTTGAAATCACACACAAAAATGTTTTAATTATTTTGCACATTGTCAGTCAAGGGGTAATAAAACAGCGAATATTAGCTTCCAAATTAGAAGCCATTTAATCAGCAAGCTATGAAAACTCTTTGGAGTGCACCGGTGTCAGTGTTTTACAGGGTGGAGTGCGCAGTTAAAGTCTGATGAATGACAGATATTGCTTTCATTCTTTATGTGTTTTTAAACTAACATATTTAAATTTCTTGGTGATGACTCCCAGTTGGCGCTGCACTATTGGCTGGGGCCTTTGAATCGTTTGCTCATTAAGGGGATGATGATAACACTAGGGGAATGCACAAAGAGCAGCAGCAACTTGTATCTATTTACCATTTATTATGTAGAAAGGCTTTTCTTTTCTTTTGCTCATTCGTGGGACATAGGCATCGCCGGCTGGCCAGCATTTATTAGGTTAAAGTCATCAAAAAAGACATTAGCCTGGTGTTGTGAGACTTCTTACTGTGTTTACCCCAGTCCAACGCCGGCATCTCCACATCAGCATTTATTACCCATCCCTTGTTGCCCTTGGAGGGCATTTGAGAGTCAAACACATTGCTATGGATCTGGAGTCACATGTGACAGCACAGTGGCACCATGGTTAGCATTGCTACCTCACAGCGCCAGGGACCCGGGTTCGATTCCCGGCTTGGGTCACTGTGTGTGGAGTCTGTACATTCTCCCTGTGTCTGCTTGGGTTTCCTCCGGGTGCTCCGGTTTCCTCCCACAGTCCGAAAGACGTGCTGGTTAGGTACATTGGCCATGCTAAATTCTCCATCAGTGTACCCAAACAGGCACCGGAGAGTGGCGACTAGGGGATTTTCACAGTAACTTCAATGCAGTGTTAATGTAAGCCTATTGTGACATTAATAAATTTTTTAAAACATAGGCCAGATAAGGATGGCAGATTTCCTTCCCTGAAGGACATTAACGAACCAGATGGGTTTTTCCGACAATCGACAATTGTTTCATGGTCATCAGTAGATTCTTAATTTCAGATTTTTTTTATTGAATTCAAATTTCACCATCTGCCGTGGCGGGATTCGAACCCGGGTCCCCAGGACATTAGCTGACTTTCTGGATTAATAGCCTAGCGATTATACCACAAGGACAATTGCGCTCCCCTCTTCCTCTGCTTTTTTATCCGGAGATTCGGGCCCCACCCCACCAGAGTGTCACAGCATGAGACACACTTCCAGGATTTTCCTTCCTCTGAGTGCTGGACAACATGGTAGAAAAGGCGGCAGTTCAGCTGGTGAGCTGCACGTCATTTTCCTCACCTGGCCCAGCACTCAGAAGGAAAAAAGGAAAACTCTTCTGGGTCCTAAAAACTTGTTTCTTGTTACACAAGGTAATTAACTACAGAACCTTTTCGAACCTTTTGGCGGGCACAGTGGCACAACGGTTAGCAGTGCTGCCTCACAGCGCCAGGGACCTCGGTTCGATTCCAGCGTCGGGTCACTGTCTGTGTGGAGTTTGCACATTCTCCCCACGTCTGTGTGGGTTTCTTCCGGGTGCTCCAGATTCCTCCCACAGCCTCCCATCCATTGACTCTGTCTACACTTCCCGCTGCCTCAGCAAAGCAGCCGGCATAATTAAGGACCCCACGCAACCCGGACATTTTCTCTTCCACCTTCTTCCGTCGGGAAAAGATACAAAAGTCTGAGGTCACGTACCAACCGACTCAAGAACAGCTTCTCCCCTGCTGCTGTCAGACTTTTGAGTGGACTTACTTTGCATTAAATTGATCTTTCTCTACACCCTAGCTATGACTGTAACACTACATTCTGCACTCTCTCCTTCCCTTCTCTATGAACGGTAAGTTTTGTCTGTATAGCGCGCAAGAAACAATACCTTTCACTGTACGTTAATACATGTGACAATAATAAATCAAATCAAATCAAATCAGTCCAAAAGATGTGCAGGTTAGGTTGATTGGCCATGGTCAATTGACCCTAGTGTCAGCGGGATTAGCAGGGTAAATGTGTGGGGTTACGAGAATAGGGCCTGGGTGGGATTGTGGTCAGTGCAGACTTGAAGGGCCGAATGGCACAGTCGGGATTCTATGATTCTATGAGTATAGTTCATGGCCCAAGAAACAAATCCACCACATTGGGAGGTAAGATGGGAGAGGATCAAGGAACAGGAATAGCTCTCTGGAGGAGTGGAGAATTAGACAGGAGTACGCCCCATTATGCTGTAGAATGCATCCTGGTGCTGTCAACATTGCCGTTTTAAGTGTTTTGTGTGTGTCAGTCTGTGTGCATACGGAATGTCAAATACAGCAGCTGAGAATGAAACCCATCAACACAAGCTTTATTGTACACATCAACTCTGTGGGGGGGCAGACTTCAGCTCAATCCCTGGAACATATGTGAATGGCACCTTATCAATAATTATCAAAGCAACAGCACACGCTTTTAGTGGCAGGCGCATTAGAAAAGCAATAACACATGATGACAGAAAGAGCAAGAAATGAGTGAAACAGTATCTTCCTTGAAAAGTACAGCAGGATGAGAAGACGGCACTGCGGTGACAAGCGAAGGTTGCCTTCAGACCTGCATTTGCTCCATTCTCGGACACGTTTGTTCCTCAGGGCAGAGTGGTAACATTGATAGCTGTAGTTTATACTTTCACCTCTGTGTCTGAAGATTGTGGGTGGAATTCTCCCCTGGCCCCACCGGCAGATTCAATGGCAGGCAGGGACAGGGAGAATTTGGTCGGAGTGCCAACCATTTTTATACCAGTGTGAATTTCCCGCAGGAACTTCCGTTGGTGCCCGCCACGGCGGATTGGGTGACCCACTGGAGGCCGGCATGAAACTGATTTGCATCCTGCTAATGGGATACAAATGAATAGCCACACCCGATTTTCCATAATGCCAGTGGGAGAACAACGCCCGGGGTTGCCTCCAGAATTCAGGACCATTGGCAACCCTGAACACCGGAACACCATGCCCTCATTCATTCCTCTGCCTTGCATTGTTCATCTTTTCTTCCTTGCTCCTCTGACTGCCAGCCTGAGCCATCACTCTCCACCTCCCACCCCCCCCACCCCTCCACTCCCTTCTATCTGTGGGGTGGCACGGTGGCACAGTGGTTAGCACTGCTACCTCACAGCGCCAGGGACCCGGGTTCGATTCATGCTTGGGTCACTATCTGTGCGGAGTCTGCACGTTCTCCCCGTGTCTGAGTGGGTTTCCTCCAGGTGCTCCGGTTTCCACCCACAGTCTGAAAGACGTGCTGGTTGGGTGCATTAGCCATGCTAAATTCAGGCGCCGGAGTGCGGCGACTAGGGGATTTTCACAGTAACTTCATTGCAGTATTAACATAAGCCTACTTGTGACACGAAGAAATAAGCTCATAGAAGAATGCCTACAGTGCAGAAGGAGGCCATTCGGCCCATCGAGTCTGCACCGACCACAATCCCACCCAGGCCCTATTCCCATAACCCCTCATATTTACCCTGCTAATCCCCTTGGCACAAGCATCAACTTAAAAATTTTAAACTTAACTTGTTACCCTTGTCTTTGTCCGGCCACCACAGGCAGATGGACTGATTGCCATTTGCATTCATTTGCATCTCATGAATTCTCATTAAAATAGCTGCCCGCCAGTGTCCTGTCAGACTTTCCAATCTCGAGCCACGCCAACTGGAAATCACCTCAACGTCAAACACGATTGGTAAAGAGTAGTGTGCACAGGGCAGCCCTCAGTTGGCAAGATAAGTGCAACAAAGCCTTTCTGCCATCATACTGCACTGCTCCTGATGAGATCTCCAACACTCTGCCAGGCAGACCGGTTCTTGCTTCCATCTCCATGCTTAGTTGGTCTTCATGGACAGCACCGTGCTCCCAGACCCATAGGTCCTCCTGTATCACCGTCTCAGTTCAGTACTGTGCCTGGGGCTGGGGATTACAGGAATCTCCTACCCCCTGGTGCCATGCACCAGTGTCGATCTGGACAGCACTGAGATGTGGGACCTATGCATCCACCGCAACACAGGTGAGGAGTGGGGTGGATAGTGACCTGACAAACACAAGGGCAATAAGATAGAAGGTGGGGGGGGGGGGAAGGGTGACGGCTCAGGCTGGCAGTCAGAGGAGCAAGGAGGTGGATGGAAAAGATGAACAATGGAAAGCAGAGGGAAGACCGAGGATAGGGACTCTGCACCCCGACATGCCTGCACGAAAAGCACACAAACATGGGGGTCAAACGGATACCATTTACTGGAAGGGGGTGTACAAATACTCCAGAGGCAGTGGGAAGAGGTCCAATTGGAGCATGGGCACCTCACAGGTGATGAGCTTGGGCGGGGTGGGGGGGAGGATGGTTAAATCGAGTAACATTGAATCATAGAATGCCTACAGTGCAGAAGAGACCATTCGGCCCATCAGGTCTACACTGACCCTCCGAAAGAGGACCCCCACTTAGATCTTATCCCCGGGGGAGTTAGTAACTCTAACTGGCACCTTGTACCCGGGAGGATAGGCTTGCAGCCCTATGGTCACTCGACTGGAAAAATGTCCTTCTGACCAGTCCTGAGGAAATTCCAGTTGCCGCTTCTAAATCCCCCACCCCCTCAGCAGCACCACCCTCCCCCCCCAACTCGAGATCCCAATTGCCCCCGTTTCCAATGTGAACCGTCCATTAAATGTCCTATTGCTTCCCGAATATGCAGATACGATAGTGAGTTTTAAGGGGCGTCTGGACAAATACGAGAATTGGATGGGAACAGAGGCTTATGGTCCCTGGAAGGGTAGGGGTTTTTAGTTCAGTTGGGCAGCATGGTCGGTGCAGGCTTGGAGGGCCGAAGGACCTGTCCCTGTGCTGTAATTTTCTTTGTTCTTTGAATGAGGAGATGCCACAATCTTCACTCATCCTCTCCTCATCCAATGCTGTTCGCTTCACTCTGGGGGAGTCGAGCCTTCGTCTAATCTGCCTTTGTGGCACTGTGGACGGGAACAGCACCCAAACACGTTGTTGCTGATCAAGAATACGTCTGAGTAATGATTACAGAGAGACGAACAAGAACTCTCTTTGAACTCTTTAGACTAGGTGGGAGATTGTCTCACCCCCAGGATACAGCCTTGCCCCCGAGCAGTGGGAACTCATGCATACCGGCTGCAGCACCAACTTAAAACCAGTCATTTATAACCCAAACTTCAGCCAATTTGCGTTGATATATGTGGCCTACATTTCATGGAATGCAGCGACCCAATATTAAATTATACATTCAATGACAATTCTATTATCTGTGAACCTTCAGGCAGAGTTTGGAACATTTACTCCTGGATTGGTTCCACCAGACCTTGCGTGACTTTTAATTTGCAACCACTTGATTTCTCGCGTACAGTTGTACGAGTTCTGTCTTCCCGTGTCTCACAAATCCCCAACATGTCCAGACTTGTTACATCACACAAGCTTCAACTGGTGGTCACTGCATTGCAGAAGCTGCCTTTCCAATCAGTTATTGAGCCAGTAATAACTGTTTCGTGTTCCCTGGCTCCACTGCCAACAGCAGTGACGCCTTTCATTTATATAGCTCCTTCAATGTAGTTAAACATCACCAAGGAATTTCACATAAACATTATTAAACCATAACACTGAGCCACAGAAGGAGATACGAAGTCTGGGGGCACAGTGGGTGGCATCCTAACCTCTGAGCCAGAAGATCAAGGTTCCAGTTGCACCTTGATGGCCAAGGAAGGTACGTTCATAACATGGCCAAACAAGTGGGCGGCACGGTGACACAATGGTTAGCACTGCTGCCTCACAGCGCCAGGGATTCGATTCCTGGCTTAGGTCACTGTCTGTGCGGGGTTTGCATGTTCTCTCATGTTTCCTCAGAGTGCTCCGGTTTCCTCTCACAGTCCGAAAGATGTGCTGGTTAGGTTATTGGCCATGCTAAGTTCTCCCTCAGTGTACCCGAAACAGGCGCCGGAGTGTGGTGATTTGGGGATTTTCACAGTAACTTCATTGCAGTGTTAATGTAAGCCTACTTGTGACACTAGTAAATAAACTTTAAACTCTATAAGATTCTTCTGGCATGGCAATGGCTGGCGGTATAAGAGCAGCAGAGAGTCCTGGTCAACCATGCTTGATGCAGAGTGGTGCCCCTCAAGCTATAAGCCTCTGGCGACAGACTAGTGGCCTGTTCCAAGAAAACACTCGCTGTGGGAACAGATGAAAATGACTTAAAGATGAATCCCTCGAGAACAAACATCAGATAAACCCTGGAGAAAAATAATACGACACAAAAATGTCTTTCGTTTTGGTTGAAGTTATTTATTAGTTATAAAAATACTCGGGATGAGAAAAAAAATGCTAGTATGAATGAGAGTCCAGAATTATGATAAGGTTGGGGAGAGCCTGTTTGCCTCGCAGTTGGAGGAAAGCAATAGGATGGTTGAATGTTTCAGACGACCAATGGTGGGATGGGGGAGGGGCAGTTGGAGGCTTGAGGTCACCTGATGAAACCTTCAGGAATATATGCAGGCAGAGTTGGCAACTCTAGGACATGGCAATGCCAACAGGTTCCAGGGAGGTTGCATGAGAATAGCAGAAAGTGGAGAGGGGGAAGACAGACAAGAGAGGGAGGGAGAGGAGAGAGAGGGAGCATGGAGAGGAGGAGGGGGGGGGGGGGAGGGAGCTTGGAGAGGAGGAGAGAGGGATCATGGAGAGCAGGAGAGATGGGAGAGGGAGCTTGGAGAGGAGGAGAGAGGGATCATGGAGAGCAGGAGAGATGGGAGAGGGAGCTTGGAGAGGAGGAGAGAGGGATCATGGAGAGCAGGAGAGATGGGAGAGGGAGCTTGGAGAGGAGGAGAGAGGGATCATGGAGAGCAGGAGAGATGGGAGAGGGAGCTTGGAGAGGAGGAGAGAGGGATCATGGAGAGCAGGAGAGATGGGAGAGGGAGCATGGAGAGGAGGAGAGAGGGGAGGGGGAGCATAGAGAGGGAGGAGAGGAGGAGAGAGGAAAGACAGACAAGAGAGGGATGGAGAGGAAGAGAGAGAGAGGCGACCGAGGAAGGAGGGGAGAGGACAGAGGGAGGAGAGAGGGAGGGGACAAAGGGATAGGGAGAAGAGAGGAGAGATGGAATAGAGAGAGAAGAAAAGAAGGAGGGGAGGAGAGGAGAGACAGAGTAGCAGGGGATGGAAGGAGTGAGAGAGCGAAGGGAAGAATTAGATCATAGAAGTCATAGAAACCCTACAGTGCAGAAAAAGGCCATTTGGCCCATCGAGTCTGCACCGACCACAATCCCACCCAGACCCTACCCCCATATCCCGATATATTTACCCACCAATCCCTCTAACCTACGCATCTCGGGACACTAAGGGGCAATTTTAGCATGGCCAATCAACCTAACCCGCACATCTTTGGACTGTGGGAGGAAACGGGAGCACCCGGAGGAAACCCACACAGACACGAGGAGAATGTGCAAACTCCACACAGACAGTGACCCAAGCTGGGAATCGAACCCAGGTCCCTGGAGCTGTGAAGCAGCAGTGCTAACCACTGTGCCACCGTGCCGAAGAGAGGGAGGAAAGGGGACGAGAGATGAGAGGGAGAGATGGGTTGAAGAGGAGTGGGTTATGCGGGGGAGGAGAGAGAAAGGAGAGGTGATGGAGGGTCGATAGGGAAGGGTGCGTGAGGTGGGATAAGGTGACTGACTCTCCCTTCGAACATTTCTTCCAAGAAGGAATATCTTCAGCCGGAGAGAGATAAGGATCTGGGATAATCTGCCGGTCAGGGTAAAAGAGGCACAAGCTGGAATTTTCCAATTGGCATTACTTTAATGCCTGCAGTAATCCCTTTAAATAATGCTGATTAGAAAATCCAGGCTGCAGACTTTAACAACGTTTAAAACCCAGCCAAACAAAAGGCTGAAGAAACCTCAGCAGCAGAAACTAGGCCGAGTAAACTCCAGCCGCAACATTCATCTTGGCAAATCTCGAAATGTACTCCAGCTTTGCCTCACTTCAGCTGTGTGCCAGCTGCCAATGACACCAGCATAACATAAAGATGGCTTTCGAATACACGGAGGGATTGATGTTTTATGGAATAAAGTGGAGATTTTTGGCAATCTTCCTTCCAGACAGCAATCATTCCTTTTCCTTGCTGCCTTTCTCCATTACATAGAACATAGAACATTACGGCGCAGAACAGGCCCTTCGGCCCACGATGTTGCACCGACCAGTTAAAAAAAAAAAAAAAACTGTGACCCTCCAACCTAAACCAATTTCTTTTCGTCCATGAACCTATCTACGGATCTCTTAAACGCCCCCAAACTAGGCGCATTTACTACTGATGCTGGCAGGGCATTCCAATCCCTCACCACCCTCTGGGTAAAGAACCTACCCCTGACATCGGTTCTATAACTACCCCCCCTCAATTTAAAGCCATGCCCCCTCGTGCTGGATTTCTCCATCAGAGGAAAAAGGCTATCACTATCCACCCTATCTAAACCTCTAATCATCTTATATGTTTCAATAAGATCCCCTCTTAGCCGCCGCCTTTCCAGCGAAAACAATCCCAAATCCCTCAGCCTCTCCTCATAGGATCTCCCCTCCATACCAGGCAACATCCTGGTAAACCTCCTCTGCACCCTCTCCAAAGCCTCCACATCCTTCCTGTAATGTGGGGACCAGAACTGCACACAGTACTCCAAGTGCGGCCGCACCAGAGTTGTGTACAGTTGCAACATAACGCTACGACTCCTAAATTCAATCCCCCTACCAATAAACGCCAAGACACCATATGCCTTCTTAACAACCTTATCTACTTGATTCCCAACTTTCAGGGATCTATGCACACATACACCTAGATCCCTCTGCTCCTCCACACTATTCAAAGTCCTCCCGTTAGCCCTATACTCAACACATCTGTTATTCCTACCAAAGTGAATTACCTCACACTTCTCCGCATTAAACTCCATCCGCCACCTCTCGGCCCAACTTTGCAACCTGTCTAAGTCTTCCTGCAAACTACGACACCCTTCCTCACTGTCTACCACACCACCGACTTTGGTGTCATCAGCAAATTTGCTAATCCACCCAACTATACCCTCATCCAGATCATTAATAAATATTACAAACAGCAGTGGCCCCAAAACAGATCCCTGAGGTACACCACTTGTAACCGCACTCCATGATGAATATTTACTATCAACCACCACCCTCTGTTTCCTATCCGCTAGCCAATTCCTGATCCAATTTCCTAGATCACCCCCAATCCCATACATCTGCATTTTCTGCAGAAGCCTACCATGGTGAACCTTATCAAACGCCTTACTAAAATCCATATATACCACGTCCACTGCCTTGCCCCCATCCACCTCCTTGGTCACTTTCTCAAAAAACTCAATAAGGTTAGTAAGGCACGACCTACCTGCCACAAAACCATGCTGACTATCACCTATCAATTCATTACTCTCCAAATAACTATAAATCCTATCCCTTATAATTTTTTCCAACATCTTGCCGACAACAGAAGTGAGACTCACCGGTCTATAATTCCCGGGGAAGTCTCTGTTCCCCTTCTTAAACAATGGGACAACATTCGCTAACCTCCAATCTTCTGGTACTATACCAGAGGCCAACGACGACCTGAAGATCAGAGCCAGAGGCTCTGCAATCACTTCTCTTGCCTCCCAGAGAATCCTTGGATAAATCCCATCTGGACCAGGGGATTTATCTATTTTCAGACCCTCCAGAATATCCTGCACATCCTCCTTATCAACTGTAATACTGTCTATTCTACTCCCTTGCAACCCAGTGTCCTCCTCAGCTATATTCATGTCCCCTTGCGTGAACACCGAAGAGAAATATTGGTTCAATGCTTCACCAATCTCCTCCGGTTCCACACATAACTTCCCTCTGCCATCTATAACTGGCCCTAAACTTGCCCTAACCAACCTTCTGTTCTTGACATACCTATAGAACGCCTTAGGATTCTCTTTAACCCTATCCGCCAAAGTCTTCTCATGTCCCCTTTTAGCCCTTCTAAGCTCGCTCTTCAACTCCCTCTTAGCCAATCTAAAGCTTTCTAGTGCACTACCCGAGTGCTCACGTCTCATCCGAACATAAGCCTCCTTTTTCTTTTTAACCAACAAAGAAACTTTTTTGGTGCACCACGGTTCCCTAGCCCTACCAATTCCTCCTTGCCTGACAGGGACATACCTATCACAGACTCGCAGTAGCTGCTCCTTGAAAAAACTCCACATGTCGGACGTTCCCAGTCCCTGTAATCTCCTAGTCCAACCTATGTTTCCTAATTCTCTCCTAATAGCCTCATAATTACCCTTCCCCCAGCTAAAACCACTGGCCCGAGGTTCATGCCTATCCCTTTCCATCACTAAGGTGAACGTAACCGAATTGTGGTCACTATCACCAAAATGCACACCAACTTCCAAGTCTAGCACCTGGTCTGGCTCATTTCCCAGCACCAGATCCAATATAGCCTCACCTCTAGTTGGCCTGTCTACATACTGAGTCAAAAAACCTTCCTGCACGCTTTGAACAAAAACTGACCCCTCTAACGAGCTAGAGCTATAACAATTCCAGTCAATATTAGTCAAGTTAAAATCCCCCATAACAATTGCCCTATTACTTTCACTCCTAAGCAGGATTGACTCCGCAATCCTTTCCTCAACCTCTCTAGAACTTTTAGGAGGTCTATAAAAGACTCCCAACAGGGTGACCTCTCCTCTCCTATTTCTAATCTCCGCCCATACTACCTCAACAGATAAGTCCTCATCAAACCTCCTCTCTGACACTGTGATACAATCTCTGACCAATAATGCTACCCCTCCCCCTCTTCTACCTCCTTCCCTACTTCGACTAAAACATTTGAACCCCGGGACCTGCAGCATCCATTCCTGCCCCTGCTCTATCCATGTCTCTGAAATAGCCACAACATCGAAGTCCCAGGTACTGATCCACGCTGCAAGTTCACCCAAGTTTATTGCGAATACTCCTGGCATTGAAGTATACACATTTCAAACCCTGCTCCACCCCACCTCTGCAATGCCGTGCATTGCAGTCCCCATCCATGCATCCCTCACTTTCAGCCCCACTACTCAGGATCCCTCCCCCCCCCCGAATCAGTTTAAACCTCCCTGCATGGCCTTAGCAAATTTACCCCCCAGGATATTGGTCCCCTTCTGATTAAGGTGTAGACCATCCTTCTCACATTACGTCAGGGATTTTTGTTACCGACATTTTGTGGGGAAGTGTAGAAATCCTAAGTCTTGCCATCTGTTGAAAATAATGCCCTCACTGTCTGTCATCTCTCATATATCTCTTTGCCCACAAGCAGTTATGCTAAACTTTTATAAGTCACTGGTTACACCTCAGCTGTTAGGTCCAATTATCAACACCACACTTTGGGAAGGATGTCAAAGTCTTGGAGAGAGGATGACGGAGGTTTACCAGAATGATGCATGCGGTGAGGGACCTCAGCTATCTACAGATGGGGAGGTGATCTTATGAGGAAAGGTTAAAGAGGCTGGGTCTCTATCCATTAGGGTTTGGAAGATTGAGAGGTGATCTCATTGAAACACCTAAGATCCTGAGGGAACTTGGCAGGGTGGATACTTGAGAGTATGTTTCCCCTTGCAGGAGAGATGAGAACTAGGGGTCATGGTTTAAAAATAGGGGATGTCCCATTTAAGACAGAGATAAGGAGAATTTTTTTCTCTGAGGCTTCAGAGTCTTTAAGCTCTCTTCCCCAGAGCGAAGTGAGGGTAGGGTCATTGAATATTATTCAGGCAGAGCTAGATGGTTACTTGACTAACAAGGGAGTCAAAGGTTTGATTTGATTTGATTTATTATTGTCACATTTATTAGTATTCTTTGAAAGGTATTGTTTCTTGCGCACCAGAGCATACCATTCATAGAGAAGGAAAGGAGAGAGTGCAGAATGTAGTGTTACAGTCATAGCTATGATGTGGAGTTGCTGGCATTGGACTGGGGTAGGCATAGTAAGTAGTCTCACAACACCAGGTTAAAGTCCAACAAGTTTATTTGGTAGCACGAGTTTTCAGAACGTTGCCCCTTCATCAGGTGACCCTGATGAAGGAGCGGTGCTCCGAAAGCTCGTGCTACCAAATAAACCTGTTGGACTTTAACCTGGTGTTGTGAGACTACTTACTGAGTCATAGCTAGGGTGTAGAGAAAGATCAACTTAATGCGAGGTAGGTCCATTCAAAAGTCTGATGACAGCAGGGAAGAAGTTGTTCTTGAGTCAGTTAGTACGTGACCTCAGACTTAAGTACCTTTTTCCCAATGGAAGAAGGTGGAAGAGAGAATGTCCGAGGTGCGTGGGGTCCGTGATTATGCTGGCTGCTTTTCCGAGGCAGTGGGAGGAGTAGACAGAGTCAATGGATGGGAAGCTGGTTTGAATGATGGACTGGGCTTCATTCAGGACCCTTTGTAGTTTCTTGCAGTCTTGGGTAGACCAGGAGCCATACCAAGCTGTGATACATCCAGAAAGAATGCTTTCTATGGTGCATCTGTCAAAGTTGGTGAGAGTTGTAGCGGACATGCCAAATTTCCTTAGTCATCGGAGGTAAGTGGACTGTGGGGCTGAGGCTACAATCAGTTTAGCCATGGATTTGCTGAATGGGTGAGCAGGCTTGAGCAGGCCGAATGGCCTACTCCTAATTCATATGTCCGTATGTTAGATAGGCTACGGAAGCTGGGATTGTTCTCCTTCGGGCAGGCAAGATTAAAGGGATATTTAGTAGAGGGGTTCAAAGTTATGAAGGGTTTTGATGAGGTAGGTGGGGATTCAGTAGAATGTTCATGAGGGAATTGGGCGGCACGGTGGCACAGTGGGTTAGCACTGCTGCCTCACAGCGCCATGGACCTGGGTTCAATTCCGGCCACGGGTGACTGGCTGTGTGGGGTTTGCAAGTTCTCCTCGTGTCTTCGTGAATTTCCTCCCACACTCCAAAGATGTGCAGATTCGGTGGATTGGCCATGCTAAACTGCCCCTTAATGTCAGAGGGATTAGTGGGTAAAGATATGGGGCTACAGAGATGGGGCCTGAGTGGAATTGTTGTTGATGCAGGCTCAAGGGGTCAAATGGCCTCCTTCTGCACTGTAGGGATTCTGTGATTCCATAAATACTTATTTTAAAAATGTAGTATCATAAGGAAAGAGCAGGGGAGTGGGAGCAATTGGATAGCCATGGGCCAGCATAGGCTTGATGGGCTGAATGGCCTCCTACTGCACTGTATGATTCCAATCATCCATTTTGACATCTATTTTAAGGGAAAGTGCTAGGGAATTGAGGAGAAAATCCGACGAAATAAAACTAAATCACCTCCAAAAGCAGAACTTTGAGTTCACGAGGAGCTCTGAAGCAATCAATCATGGCTCTTCGAGCTTACAGTTGGCTCTTTTCCTGGGAAATGCCATGGCAACAGCTTCTGAGGCAACTTCTTCTTCCAGCTGCAGCCAGAACTCCTGCAGTTTAGCCTGTTCCGCGTGTGGCTTTGCTCTTAGCCACCAACATCCAGGGAACACAAGTGGGGGGTGAGCATGCCTCATGTTCTGTGGGGGGGAGGGGGAGGGTGAAAGCAAGAGGAGAAGGTGATTTTGTTTTTCCTTCCCCAAAAAAATTTGACGCCCTCCAATCGAAAAGAAGTAGGGGCGCATGGGACTCTGACCCTCCCTCACCAGCACCTCTCCATTCTCCCTCTCAAAGATCAAAGAACAAATAACAAAGAACAAAGAAAGTTACAGCACAGGAACAGGCCCTTCGGCCCTCCAAGCCTGCACCGACCATGCTACCTGATTGAATTAAAACCCCCTATCCTTCCGGGGACCATATCCCTCTATTCCCATTCTACTAATGTATTTGTCAAGACGCCCCTTAAAAATCACTGTCGTATCTGCTTCCACTACCTCCCCCGGCAACGAGTTCCAGGCACCCACCACCCTCTGTGTAAAAAATCTGCCTCGCACATCTCCTTTAAACCTTGCCCCTCGCACCTTAAACCTGTGCCCCCTAGTAATTGACTCTTCCACCCTGGGAAAAAGCTTCTGACGATCCACTCTGTCCATGCCTCTCATAATCCTTTAGGCTTCTATCAGGTCACCCCATAACCTCCGCCATCCTCACATCTCGCGGTCCTCTTGCCAAATGCAAATGCCTGATCACTTGAGGGCTTTCCTCGCCGTTACGACTGCTCCCCCCATGATGGATGGGGCCACATTTACATTCTACCCAGCCTTTCAGACTGATGGCATACAAATTATTCATTTGTTGCATCTGCTGCTCAGGCAGGCTGGCCACACTCTGCCAGCTGCTACTGCACTGCACATCTCTGATGTTCTTTCTGAAGTGCTGGATATTAGACAGTAATTAGATTTAGGAAGAGAAAGAGACCTGACGTCGCCGTGGCAACCAGAGGAGGGTTCATAATTCATGTGCCGTGCCTTGGAGAATCAGCAAGGCCTTTAAGCCCACTTTCCTGCTGGGTGGGTGGGGGGTGGGGGGGGGGGGGGGGGGGGGGGGGGGCTGGTGTCGTGCATGAGGCACGAGTAAAGGGGCAGAAACATTGCCAGGATGAGAAGTTGGCAAAGGCTTTCTTACCGGGACGCAGCGACCGGAGGAGAGACAGGGATGAGGGTAGGGGTTGGGAGGTGGGTGGGGGGGGGGGGGGGGGGGAGGGTGGGGACACTTCGCCCCTTTCTCCTGGGAACACTTGGGTTATTAGAACAGGTGTTTGAGCTGTGAGATGGAAGGTTTTGAAGGGTCATTATGGAGGTGCGGTTGCTTTGAATGAATACTAACGTTATTATCATTCATGTAACCCAGCCACACAGGGCCCTCAGGATAGAGACGGCAACTTTCAGATGCAGCTCAGAGATGGTTTTCAGAATTCCCAGCAGTGCAGAAGCAAAATCCTCAGCTCTTAAATTGCTTCGAGCTACAAGGAGCATAAAGAGAAAGCTCGGCAATTTTTGAACTCAATCTTCTTCTGGTAGCGGGTTCAGTTTATTTGTTTTAGTTTATTTATTATTTTTATAAGCCAGGCTTACATTAACACTGCAATGAAATTACTGTGAAAATCCCCTAGTCGCCATACTCCGGTGCCTGTTCAGGTCAATGCCCCTAACCAGCACGTCTTTCGAGAGGAAACCGGAGCACCTGGAGGAAACCCACGCAGATACGGGGAGAATGTGCAAACTCCGCACAGAGAGTGACTCAATCTGGGAATCGAACCCGGGTCCCTGGTGCTGTGAGGCAGCCGTGTTAACCACTGTGCCACTGTGCCATTTTGTTGGCTCTGGGCAGTATGGGGGCAGATCCTCTTCCCTTCCCTCCCCACCACCCACAACATCAGCGCGACGAAGGTGCTGCCAGCTCACTGCAAAAGAAACCCCCTCCAACCCCCCCCCCCCCTCCAACCGCCCCACCACCCCCCGCCCCCCAACCCATCACCACGACATCAACCAGCTTTCTTCAAACGGTTGTCCTGTGACAGATTTTAATATCCTCTCGCCCAGCAACAGGCAGTTCCCTTGAACTGGAAGTATTCCATAAAGAGTGCGTCTCACATCGATTACAAAGCAACATTTATTTTTTAACATGTCTTGGGTTTTTATTGGGTTGATTTCTCTCGATGTTTTTGCTCTGATATGACAGGAGTGAGGGGAAGAGCTGCCTGTAGGGTGTTACTGAGCAGTGTGGGGGAGTTGAATCAGCACAAATGGTCGCTGAGTGCGATACCTCACACTTAGACACACTACACGACGAGCTAATGGTACGTGACCTGGTCTTAGGAACTGCGATGTCGCCCACCCACAGATGAAAATGAAATGTTGCACTGGTATAGAAGCATAGAATCCTACAGTGCAGAAGGAGGCCATTCAGCCCATTGAGTCTGAGCCAACTCTCCCTCCGAGCCTCTTGCCCAGAACAACCTCCCCACCCTATCCCTGTAACCCCACACATTTACCCCACTAATCCCCTAACTTGGGACACTAAGGGGCAATTTAGCATGGCCAATCCACCTAACCCGCACATCTTCGGACTGTGGGAGGAAACCGGAGCACTCGGAGGAAACCCACGCAGGAGAACATGCGAACTCCACACAGACAGTCACCCAAGCAAGGAGCCGGGAGGGGAAGAGGGTCTGCCCCTATTCTGCCCAGAGCCAACAAAATGGCTTGGTGGCACAGTGGTTAGCATGGCTGCCTCGCAGCGCCAGGGACCCAGGGGCTGTGAAGCAGCAGTGTTACCCACCGTGCCAGCCTATTACAGTAGAAAATGCTTCTGTGTGATTGGCTCTGAATTTCCTCTGTACTTACATACAGAGCCGCATGTCACCCAGATGCAAACCAATCAGATGGTTAACAGAGCAGAGGCTTTGGGATAAAGTGAGTTGCGGTAAGCCCGTGCCTCCTCGCTTTTATACAACCGTCAATCTATCCTTTACCCTGAATGTGCCTCCACCCACAACACTTGCCCCATGCCCACACACATACACGCGCACCCACCCACATAACAGCATCCTGATCACCTCCTGACTATTCCACAAATAAAATATGATGCAAATAAATAACATGAGAGTTCAATCCCTTACTCTATAATCCACGTAACCAGCATGTAAATGTTTGAGAATTCAATTAGATCCACCTGAACTCCCAATTTGAACGCAAAAATGCAGACTGAAGTTGACCTTTCATTCCTGTTTCATTAATTTCCTAAAGACTTACACATTTGCACGTTGCAACTGTCGAAATTGTGCAATTGTTTTGAGACTTTACCATTTTTATTTTCATGATTGTCCGCTATGTCATGAACTATGATGGGACGGCACGGTGGCCCAGTGGTTAGCACAGCTGCCTCACAGCACCAGCGACCTGGGTTCAATTCCAGCCTCGGGCCACTGTCTGGGTGGAGTTTGCACATTCTCCCCGTGTCTGCGTGGGTTTCCTCCGGGTGCTCCAGTTTCCTCCCACACTCCA
This sequence comes from Mustelus asterias, assembly GCF_964213995.1. Lineage (NCBI taxonomy): Eukaryota > Metazoa > Chordata > Chondrichthyes > Carcharhiniformes > Triakidae > Mustelus > Mustelus asterias. Next base: position 33,719,123 of record NC_135827.1, read on the forward strand.
AAGACGTGCAGGTTAGGTGGATTGGCCATGCTAAATTGCCCCCTAGTGTCAGGGGGACTAGCTAGGGTAAATGCATGGGGTTATGGGGATGGGATTGTGGTCGGCGCAGACTCGATGGGCTGAATGGCCTCTTTCTGCACTGTAGGGATTCTAGGATTCTAGAATGACGATTCTTCAATATATCCTCATGGAGATTTGCTCTGCATTTTCTTTCTTGATGCAATTTTTAAAGTCAGGTCAGAAGTGGAAAACTTTCCCCACTGCAGGTTCTCAAACATGCTGTGTCTAAAGTACCTGAACGATGGTCAAGTGAGTTGAAATCTTAATTTTCATAGTTGAAGAAAGAACCTATATGGTGTGAGTTTGCTGTTCTCCTTGGTCTGCAGTTATCTTCTCTGATTAGTACGTGTTTATGCCCACTTTTATATTTGGGTAAATCCTAATGAGATTCTCAGGTAATTTTAAGGGCATATTGTCATTGGTAGAATGAACACAGGACTGGAATGGGTGCATCTTTAAATCCTAGTAGCAACAATCACAGAGTCATAGAATCCCTGCAATGCAGAAGGAGGCCACTTAGCCCATCGGGACTGCATGGGCAGCAATCCTACCCAGGCCCTATCCCCATAGCCCCACACATTTACCCTGCTAATCCCCCTGACTAAGGGGCAATTTAGCATGGCCAATCCACCTAACCCACACATCATTCAGACTGTGGGAGGAAGCTGGAGCACCCGGAGGAAACCCACGCAGACACGAGGAGAATGTGCAGACTCCACACAGACAGTGATCCAAGCCGAGAATTGAACCCAAGTCCCTGGCACTGGGAGGCAGCAGTGCTAACCATTGTGCCACTGTGCTGTCCTCAATGAAAAGAACAATGAAAGGAATTCCAGAATAATGTTGGCATGGCTTAATGGAAGCTTTACATCAATCTCATGCTGCTATCTGGCAATGGATTGTTTGTCACTGGCAATAAGTTCCTACTCATGTAGAAGAAATAATTTGCACCCCTATCGGACGTTTTGCATGGTTAGGATATCCTAAAGCAGATTAAAGTCAGTTCCCAAACACCAGCCAATTTGTGCACTGATGTCCCACAAAGAGCAATGAGACAATAACAAGATAATGTGTTTTAGTTGTGATATTGCTTGAGGGGTAAACATTGGCCAAGACACTGAGGAGAACTCCCCTGTTCTTCTCCAGATAGCACTAGGGCATCTTTTATGTCCACTTTAGAGAGCAGATGGGACCTCAGTTTGATATCTTATCCAAAAGGCTGCCTCTCTCACAGTTCAGAACCCTCTCAATGACGCACATACCCCTCTGCCCAATGTACACAAATAAATATTGTGTTTAAGGCCTCCGAAAATGGTTACAAAATTACGTGAGAGTGATAGAGGAGCACTGGACTAGATTCAACACCTTGGGCGGAATTTTCCCGTCCCGCCTGCCACAGGAATCGTAGTGGGCGGGCCACAGATCAGGCAAAGGTCCATTGACCTCGGGCAGGATTTTCCAGTCTTAGGGAAAGCGCGGCCAGAAAATCCCACTTAGTCTTTAGAATAAATGGATAGCAACACAGGAACATCAGGATCAGGGATAGACAGTGACATCATGATCAAGTTACTGGACTAGTAATCCAAAAGCCCAGGTGAACGCTCTGGGGGCATCAAATGTATGCGCTGGCCTTGGAAAGGGGCCAGAGGAGGTTCACAAGAATGGTCCCTGGAATGAAGAGCTTGTCGTATGAGGAACGGTTGAGGACACTGGGTCTGGACATGGAGTTTCGAAGGATGAGGGGGGATCTTATTGAAACTTACAGGATACTGCGAGGCCTGGATAGAGTGGACGTGGAGAGGATGTTTCCACTAGTAGGAAAAACTAGAACCAGAGGGTACAACCTCAGGCTTTAAAACAGAGATGAGGAGGAATTTCTTCAACCAGAGAGTGGTGAATCTGTGGAACTCTTTGCCGCAGAAAGCTATGGAGGCCAGGTCATTGAGTGTTTTTAAGACAGAGATAGATAGGTTCTTGATTAATAAGGGGATCAGGGGTTATGGGAAAAAGGCAGGAGAATGGGGAAGAAAAAAATATCAGCCATGATTGAATGGCAGAGCAGACTCGATGGGCCGAGTGGCCTAATTCTGCTCCTATGTCTTACGGTCTTATGGTCTTAAATCTCACCGTGGCAGTTTGTAGAATTTAAATTCGATTAATAGATCTGGAAAAGATAGCTATTTTCAGGAATGGATCCATGACAACCATCATTGATTGTGACAAAAACCCATCAGGTTCACTAATGTCCTTCAGGGACAGAAATCTATCAGGCTTATTATATCCCTGTACTTGCAAGAAAGCAGGTTAGGCTTCTTTGAATCCCTAAATATTTTACTTCAAAAACATGTCAAGGTGTGATTTTAAACGTGGCCAACATGCAACCCCCCCCCCTCCCCCCACCCTCCCCACCCCTGTCCCAATACTGGTGGATTTAATTGCCTTCTGCAATGGCCCACTTAGTTCAAGGGCAATTGGGGATAGATAGCAAATTCTGGTCTTGGCAGCAACGCACATGTGGACCAAGAATAAGAACAAACATGAAGAGGACATTGAGCTTCCTGCACCATGGATCGTAGTTGATTGCACCATTTATATCTGCACCGGGTAGCACAGTGGTTAGCACTGCTGCCTCACAGTGCCAGGGACCCGGGTTCGATTCCCGGCTTGGGCCACTGTCAGTGCGGAGTCTGCACATTCTCCCCGTGTCTGAGTGGGTTTCCTCCAGGTGCTCCGGTTTCCTCCCATAGTCCAAAAGACGTGCTGGTTCGGTGCATTGGCCGTGCTAAATTCCCCCTCAGTGTTACACGAACAGGCGCCGGAGTGTGGCGACTTGGGGATTTTCACAGTAACCTCATTGCAGTGTTTATGTAAGCCTACTTGTGACACTAATAAAAATAAATAAAATATATATTGCCATCTACTCACCCTCTATCTCCCTTTGTACCCTTACCCACCCTTGCAAGCTTCAATTAAGACAATACCTACAAGTTGTGAGAATCCAAGTTATTCAGTGTCCAGGGTTATATGTGCAAAAAACTGGCCATTTGGGAAAGTGACAATGTGACACTAAATCAACAAGAGAGCCCTCAAGCATAAGTTCATCAGATATTGGAGCAGAATTAGGCCATTCGGCCCATCGAATCTGCTCCCCCATTCGATCACGGCTGATATGCTCCTCATCCCCATTTTTCTGCCTTCTCCCCATCACCCTTCAACCCATTACCAATTAAAAATCTGTCTAACTCCTCCTTAAATTTACTCACTGTCCCAGCATCCACCGCACTTTGGGGCAGCGAATTCCACAGATTCACAACCCTTTGGGAGAAGTAGTTTCTCCTCAACTCTGTTTTAAATTTGCTGCCCCTCATCCTAAGACTATGACCTCTCGTCCTAGAATGTCCCACAAGAGGAAGCATCCGCTCCACGTCTACTTTATCCATACCTTTTATCAATGGTTAGGTGCATTGGCTATACTAAATTCTCCCTCAGTGTCCGCGAACAGGCGCCGGAGTGTGGCGACTAGGGGATTTTCACAGTAACTTCATTGCAGTGTTAATGTAAGCCTACCTGTGACTAATAAATAAGCTTTACTTTAACTTCAGCTTGTCTACCTCAATTTGATCTCCTCCCATTCTTCTAAATTCCAGAAAGTATAGGCCTAAACTGTACAATCTCTCTTCATAACCACAAACCCCTTATCTCTGGAATCAATCAAGTGAACCTCCTCTGATCTGCCTCCCATGCCTCAAATAAGGGGACCAAAACTGTGCACAATACTCCAGGTGTGGCCTCACATTGGGAGAAGGTGGCAGAGAAAAATTAACGAAGTCTTTATTTTATTAATCCATCTGAATTTCTGTGACTAGACTCAGTTACAGGCTGGAGATTCTTTTCATCCATAACAAAGGCAGCACACGCTCAGTGAGGAAGGTTATTGTTTGTTGGTTAGCAACACAACATGACATCTGCAGAATAAGAATGTTCAAACAGAACTGGGAGCTCAGATTACTGAATAAAGAGAGAAGTTCGAGCTTACACACCTAACAACAGCTTGTCCGTGACCAATAAGAATCCAGGCTTGCTCACTTGGGAGCTGGTGATTGAGAACTTCCCTTTACCTATGAAAAATCAACACTTATCTATAATTAAATAGTATTCCGTTTGACTAAAGTCATTTGCCAAACACCAGCAACAGATGGTAAATATTTGCCACATGGCCTTGTGACAAAACTCGAGTTCGCCCTCAAGCAGCAGGTGTAGAGCTCCGATCGGATTGGCATGACGATGGACGGGTGTAAAAAACTTGCGCAATAATAACTCTGCACAGACCTGGCTGTCCCCCGAGTGGACGAATAACCTCGAATGCTGGAAACCTGACTAAAAAAGCAGCAAAATCTAAATGAGAATTTCACTCGGATGCTGACTGATCTACGATACAATTTCTGACTTTATTCACACACAATGATGCTTTTAACACATTGTGTTATGTTTGTCCCTGTGAACGAAGGGGCCTAAAGAATCCTGAGCTAGGCTTGAATACTTCAATGCTGGGAGCTGTTTATTGAAGGTGTGCACTCACTCGCAGTCAGGTCTAAGACTGCCCAACAGGGTTCCACACTGGACAGAGCTAATAGTCATGATGTGGAGATGCCGGCGTTGGACTGGGGTAAACACAGTAAGAAGTCTCACCAGGTTAAAGTCCAACAGGTTTATTTGGTAGCAAAAGCCACTCTTATCAAATAAACCTGTTGGACTTTAACCTGGTGTTGTGAGACTTCTTACAGAGCTAATTGCCCAGGGGTCTTTTACTTTTACAGATGCACCATAGAAAGCATCCTTCCCGGTTGTATCACAGCTTGGTATGGTTCCTGCTCTGTCCAAGACCGCAAGAAGCTACAAAGGGTCTGAAAGAAGCCCAGTCCATCACTCAAACCAGCCTCCCATCCATTGACTCCGTCTACACTTGCCGCTGCCTCGGAAAAGCAGCCAACATAATTAAGGACCCCACGCACTCCGGACATTCTCTCTTCCACCTTCTTCCGTCGGGAAAAAGATACAAAAGTCTGAGGTCACGTACCAACCGACTCAAGAACAGCCTCTTCCCTGCTGCTGTCAGACGTTTGAATGGATTTACCTTTTATTAAGCTAATCTTTCTCTACATCCTAGTTACGGCTGTAACATTACATTCTGCATACTCTGCTTTCTTTTTTCCTTATGTACTCTATGAATGGTATGCTGTGTCTGTATAGCGCGCAAGAAACAATACTTTTCACTGCATACTAATACATGTGACAATAATAAATCAGATCATATCAAATATTAAAGGGGCAATCCACACTCCAAATCCCAACATACTATATATATAATACATACACCACAAATTGAAATGTAACTCCCAGTGTGTCTCTGCACACACAATCACAGGGATTATATTTCTTGTAATGAAAACTGTCCTTCATAGATTTTGTTACTTTTTCTCTTATTCCCTTTTTTTCTTTAAGTCATTCTCGCCACCCAGCCCCCATCCACCTCTCCTCTGATTGTCTCCATATTCTGTTACCTATATAAAATCCTGAGGGGGCTTGACAGGGTAGATGTTGAGATGTTTTCACTAGTGGGAGAGTCTCGAACAAGGGGGCATAGCTACAAGGCAAAGGGCTGGTCATTTAAAACTGAGGTGTGTAGAAATGAGGGTGGTGAATCTCTGGAATTCTCTGCCCCAGAGGGTGGTGGAAGCTATATCATGGAATCATAGAATCCCTACAGTGCAGAAGGAGGCCATTCGGCCCATCAAGTCTGCATCAACCACAATCCAACCAAGCCCCTATCCCCATAACACCATGTATTTACCCTGCTAACCCTCCTGACACTAAGGGGCAATTTAGCATGGCCAATCCACCTAATCTGCACATCTTTGGATTGTGGGAGGAAACCAGAGCACCCGGGTTAGGTTGATTGGCCATGCTAAAATTGCCCCTTCGTGTCCTGGGATGCGTAGATTAGAGGGATTAGCGGGTAAAATATGTAAGGATATGGGGGTAGGGCCTGGGTGGGATTGTGGTCGGTGCAGACTCGATGGGCCGAATGGCCTCTTTCTGTACTGTAGGGTTTCTATGATCTATGATTGAAACCCACGCAGACACGGGGAGAACATTCAAACTCCACAGTCAGTGACCCAAGCCAGGAATCGAACCCGGGTCCCTGGCGCTGTGAGGCAGCAGTGCTAACCACTGTGCCACTGCGCTCCCCATTTAAAGTGGAGGTGGATAAATATTTGATAGATCGAGGAACAGACGGCTTTGGGGAAATGGCACAGAAAAGGAGTTGAGGCCGGCGTAGACCAGCCATGATCGTGTTGCATGGTGGGACAGGCCGGAAGGGCCTGGTGGCCAACCCCTGTTTCCATTTCTTGTGTTCTTGGTTACCTCGAAGGTAAAACGAAAGGTGTTGGGAGCGAGTGAGTTAACACAGGAGAAGGTTACTGTATCCCTGTACTTTCATCAAAGCAGGTTAGGTTTCTTCTAATCCATAAATATCCATAAATATTCAGAAAAATATCTGAGATGTGAGTGTAAACATGACGCAGCAGATCCATGCTTTATTCATTAGGGCGACTGGTGAAAACGTAAGTGTCTTTTGTGGCTATCAGGACCCCAACATACACTGGGCATCCTGAAAGTGCGTATCTGTGGTCTGAGCGGAGATGTATGTGCCAGCGCAGTGTTTGTTTCCACCAATGATAAATATTTGATGAAGCCACAACCTGATACAAACTCATGATCATCATGGGCTCAGCACGTAGGGAGCAGGCAGTGCAGTCGCATTGTATTCGCTGCGCAGCGCCAATGCGTACAGTCTGGGTGAAGTTTGCTGCACTGGTTTACAGTCATTCACACACACAAACACCCACAGTCACCTCAGACAAAGCTGAGGAGTGACCTGAGAGAGGTCTTTAGGGTTTGAAAGGGCTTCGATAGATGGACATAAAATAAAGCTGTGAGGGGAGTCCGGAACTGGGACCGAGATCTTCCTGACCTGTCGCAGATGTGACGAGCCATTCAAATCTCCGTTGACTTTGACAGAACTGGAAGATCTCCCTGGTGGGCTGGGTTGTGAATATAGGATAGTCACTAATAACTCATATCCCTCTTTAATATACTACCACAGGGTCTTTTTATATCCATCAAGCAGATGAGGCTTCTGTTTAACATCTCATTCATAGAAACTAGAAGCAGGGATAGGCCATTCGGCCCTTCAAACCTGCTCTGACATTCATCTTGATCATGGCTGATCATCAAATTCAATATCCTAATCTCCCCCTTCCCCCCCCATATCACTTGACCCCTTTAGCCCCAAGAGCTATATCTAATTTCTTCTTGAAATCAGACAACGTTTTGGCCTCAACTACATTCTGTGGCAGTGAATTCCACACATTCACCATCTTCTGGATGAAGAAATTTCTCCTCACGTCAGATCTAAAAGGTTTACCCCTTATCCTCAAACTATGACCCCCTATTTCTGGACTCCCCCACCATTGGGAACATTCTTTCTGAATCTACCCTGTTAAAATTTTATAAGTTTCTATGAGACCCCCTCTCACTCTTCTAAACTCCAGTGAATATAATCCTAACCGACCTAGTCTCTCCTCATATGACAGACCAGCCATCTCAGGAATCAGCCTAGTAAATCTTTGTTGTATTCCCCCTATAGCAAGGACATCCTTCCTCAGGTAAGGACACCAAAACTGCACATAATGCCTGGTGCCCCTGACACTGCACTGGAGTGTGAGCCTGGATATTGGTAATTAAACTATTTGAAATGGACTCCAATCTAGTGCTTTGGGATTCAATGGTGAGAGTGTTACCAACTCAGCCACAAAGAGTGGTTGGATTGTAATATCTGCTACCACAAGCAATGCTGAAGAGAGTATCATCGATGCTGGATAAACACCTGAGAGATAAAGGAATGGAAGGCTTTGTACATCAGACTAGATTGAAGTGATGAACCAGAGCCAGGCATCAGGTCCTTGGAAAGAGAATGGACTCTTTATTGCTGAATCATGGTGCTTTTTTTATTTACAGCTTTTGAGAATCCTCGGACAAACATCAGAATCCATAGGTTAAGGCAGCATCAAAAGAAAGACAGACTTGCATTTATATAGCACCACTCCATTACCCCAGTGTGTTCCAAAACATTTTATAGCTTTGTTGTCGCTGCTATAGTGTAGGAAGGCGTGGCAACAGATATGTTTTAGTCATAGAATCCCTACAGTGCAGCAGGAGGCCATTCAGCCCATCAAGCCTTCACCAACAACAATCCCAGGCCCTATCACCGTAACCCCATATATTTTCCCTGCTAATCCCCCTGAGACTAAGGGACAATTTAACATGGCCAATCAACCTAACCTGCACAGGGCGGTATGGTGGCACAGTGGTTAGCACTGTTGCCTCACAGAGCAAGGGACGCGGATTTGATTCCCGGTTTGGGTCACTGTCTGTGTGGAGTTTGCATGTTCTTCCCGTGTCTGTGTGGGTTTCCTCTGGGTGTTCCAGTTTCCTCCCACAGTCAAAAGATGTGTGGGTTAGTTGGATTGGCCATGCTTATTGTCAGGGGGACTAGCTAGAGTAAATGCATAGGGTTATGGGGATAGGGTCTGGGTGGGATTGTGGTCGGTGCAGACTCGATGGGCCGAATGGCCTCCTTCTGTACTGTAGGAATCTATGACTCTATGATCTTTGGACTGTGGGAGGAAACCAGAGCACCCGGAGGAAAGCCGTGCAGACACGGGGAGAATGTGCAAACTCCACACAGACTGTGACCCGAGGCCGGAATTGAACCCGGGCCCCTGGCACTGTGAGGCAGCAGTGCTAACCACTGTGCCACCGTGCCACCCATGTTGGTGGGGGGATAATATTGGCTAGGACGCTGGGAAGAATGTACGTCTTCTCCATCAAATAAAGCTGTGGGATCTTTTACAAAGCAAGGGGGGGTGGGGTTCCCAGTTTAATGTGTTATCCATAACATGGCACTTCTGATAGTATAGCATTCGCTCAGCACTGTACTGAAGGGTCAGCCTCGTCTGTGCACTCCTGTCCCTGGGGTGAACACTGAACCCATAATCTACTGGGCTGAGGGTAATACCACTGAGGCATGACTGACATTGTAATTTAAATTTAAACTTATTTACACTGCAATGAATTTACTGTGAAAATCCCCTAGTCGCCACACTCTGGCGCCTGTTTGGGTACACTGAGGGAGAATTTAGCATGGCCAATGCACCTAACCCGCACGTCTTTCGGACTGTGGGAGGAAACCCACGCAGACACGGGGAGAACGTGCAGACTCCGCACAGACGTCACCCAAATTGGGAATCGAACCTGGGTCCCTGGCGCTGTGGGGAAGCAGCGCCACACATGCCAGCCATCCTTTGCGAGGATCATGAGACACAAAGCTTCAGGTTTCATAAGCAGAAGACGGTTAAGGGAGTTAAGAAATTCCACGGTTTTGAGATTCGATTCTGGGAAATATTGATGCATCAGAAGCAGCCAGCTATTGTGAACTAGACGTAAGCAGAAAGGTCTGTGTTGGACAGATCCTTTTAACAATCAATAGTTACTCAATCAGTTTGTCTGCAAACATCTTTGTTTTATAGATTAAGATTACGAAATAACTTAAAACAGAAATCAATCAATATGAATTTGTTTTGGTGGCGTCAATATTAATATATTAGCTGATAGACTGAGAGGTAAGTGAAGTTGTGTCAATCCTCATAGCATTCACATCTGCAAATCCTATAATGAGGAAAATTTCAGACACTTTGGTAGTTCAGCTGATCCAGCACGCAATGGGGCACTGAGTAAACTAAGCAAGGTTGGTCTTTTGGCCAGCATGGTGGCACAGTGGTTAGCACTGCTGCCTCACAGCGCCAGGGACCCGGGTTCAATTCCAGCCTCAGATCGCTGACTGTGTGGAGTTTGCACGTTCTCCCTGTGTCTACGTGGGTTTCCTCCGGGTGCTCCAGTTTCCTCCCACACTCCAAAGATGTGCGGGTTAGGGGGATTGGCCATGCAAAATTGCCCCTTAGTGTCAGGGCAATTGGAGGGTAAATACGTAGGACTATGGGGATCGGGCCTGGGTGGGATTGTTGTCAGTGCAGGCTCGATGGGCCGAATGGCCTCTTCTTGCACAGTAGGGATTCTTTGATCTACCTTACGGGTGCAGTTCACAAAATTAGTGACTGTGGGACTGGGGCCACGCCAGGTTTTGGATCTTGATGGTTTTCGGGTTGGGTGGTTCAGGCTGGATCAGGCCAAGCCTGGGGTGGGGGTTAAGGTTCACTCTGACCACACAGAGCGTGGGGGAAGACCTGTGAGCAAAGCCAACAACTAATCCAATGGGCAACTGCTTCAATGCAGCATCTACGAAACCATTGGTAAATTCATCTTTATTCTCTCAATAAGAATTAAAATTCGTACAGCTGATAAAAGTGCCCCCTTTTGGAAAATCTCTGGCTTTTGGACCGCTGGATTTGAGGCACTGTACCTGCATCTGACTGATCGACACAATCCTGAGATATCTGTGATCATTCACTTCCGGCTGCCTGTGTATCCCCGATTTCCATTGCTGCACAGGTTCCGGGTTTGTCTCTAGCTGCCTGGGCCTGAACTCTGGAATTCCCTCCCAAACATCTCTTCAGCTTTCTCTCGTCCTTTAAGGCCTATCTCTTTGAGCTATTTTTTCACTTGTTCCAACATCTCCTTATAGGGCCTGATATTAAAATATGTTTAATATTTCACGCCTCCGAAGCATCTTTTGCATTGATGGTTGTTGCTGTTAACTCATCTCATTGGAGGAGGCAATAGGTGATCTTTTTTTACCCATTCCTGGGATTTGGGATTTGCTGGCTGGGCCAGCATTTAGAAACATAGAAACGTAGAAGATAGGAGCAGGAGGAGGCCATTCGGCCCTTCGAGCCTGCTCCGCCATTCATCACGATCATGGCTGATCGTCCAACTCAATAGCCTAATCCTGCTTTCTCCTCATAACCTTTGATCCCGTTCACCCCAAGTGCTATATCCAGCCACCTCTTGAGTACATTCAATGTTCTGTCATCAACTGCTTCCTGTGGTAATGAATTCCACAGGCTCGCCACTCTTTGGGTGAAGAAATGTCTCCTCATCTCCGTCCTAAATGGTCTACCCTGAATCCTCAGACTGTGACCCCTGGTTCTGGACTCCCCCCACCTGATAAACCTTCGCTGCACTCCCTCGAGAGCAAGAACACCCTTCCTCAGAAAAGGAGACCAAAACTCCTCATCAAAGCCCTGTATAATTGCAACAACACATTCCTGCTCCTGTACTCGAAACCTCTCGCAATGAAGGCCAACATACCATTTGCCTTCTTTACCGCCTGCTGCACCTGCATGTTTACCTTCAGCGACTGGTGCACAAGGACACCCAGGTCCCGCTGCACACTCCCCTCTCCCAATTTACAGCCATTCAGGTAGTAATTAGCCTTCTTGCTTTTGCTTCCAAAGTGAATAACCTCACATTTATCCAAATTATACTGCATCTGCTATTGATTTGCCCACTCACCCAACCTGCCCAGATCATTCTGAAAGATCTCTGCCTCCTCGTCACAGTTCACCCTCCCACCCAACTTGGTATCATCTGCAAACTTTGAGATGTTACATTTTGTTCCCTCATCCAAATTACTAATATATATTGTGAATAGCTGGGGTCCCAGCACCGATCCCTGTGGCACCCACTAGTTACTGCCTGACAATTTGAAAAAATTTGACAATTAATTCCTACTCTTTGTTTCCTCTCTGCCAACCAGTTTTCTATCCATCTGAATGCACTTCCCCCAATCCCATGCACTTTAATCTTGCACGATAATCTCTTGCACAGGACTTTGTCAAACACTTTCTGAAAGTCCAAATATACCACATCTACTGGTTCCCTCTTGTCAACTCTACTGGTTACATCCTCACAGAATTTCAACAGATTTGTCAAGCATGATTGCCCCTTCATAAATCCATGCTGACTCTGTCTGATCCTGCCACTGCTTTCTAAATGCTCTGCTATAAAGTCCTTGGTAATGGATTCGAGACTTTTCCCCACTACTGACGTTAAGATTATTGGGCTATAATTCCCTGTTTTCTCTCTACCTCCCTTTTTGAATATTGGAGTGACATTAGCTACCCTCTAATCTGCAGGAACTTTTCCAGAGTCTATAGAATCCTGGAAGATGACCACCAATGCATCCACTATTTCTAGAGCCACTTCCTTAAGTACTCTGGGATGTAAATTATCAGGCTCTGGGGATTTATCCACCTTCAATCCCATCAATTTTCCCAGTACCATTTCTCTACTAATATTGATCTTCCCTCTCACTAAATCTTGCATTCTCCAACATTTCTGGCATTTGATTTATATTCTCTTTTGTGAAGACAGAACCAAAGTATGTATTCAATTGCTCGGCCATTTCTTTGTCCCCTACTATGCATTCCCCCGTTTCTGTCTGTAGGGGACCTACATTTGTCTTCACCAACCTCTTCCCCTTCACATATCCATAGAAACTCTTAGTGTCAGTCTTTAAGTTCCCTGCAAGCTTACTTTCGTACTGTATTTTCCCCTTCTTAATCAATCCCTTGGTCCTTCTTTGCCAAATTCTAAACTGCTCCCAATCCTCAGAACTATTATTTATCTTGGCCAATCTATATACTTCTTCCTTAGATCGGATACTCTCTCTAATTTCCTTTGTAAGCCATGGATTAGCCCCCTTGCCCATTTTGCTTTTGTGCCAGATAGGAATAAACAGTTACTGCATTCTCCCATGGGTTCCTTGAATAGTTGCCATTGCCTATCCACTGTCATCCCTTTAAGTAACTCTCCCCAATCTATCAAGGCTAACTCATGCCTCATATCCTCATAGTTTCCTTTATTAAGATTCAGCACCCTAGTCTCTGAATCAACTACTTCACTCTCCATCTTGATAAAAATTCGATCATGTTATTGTCGCTCATCCTCAAGGGGTCTCATACAGCTAGATTGGCAATGATTCCCTTCTCATTATGTAGTACCAAGTCTAAGATGACATGCTCTCTAGTTGGTTCCTCCACATATTGGTCAAGAAAACTATCCCCTATACACTCCAGGAATTCCTTCTCTACGGCATTGTGGCTAATTTGATTTGCCCAATCTATGTGCAGATTAAAATCACCCATGATCACCGATATTCCCTTATCACATGCATCTCTCATTTCGTGGTTAATGCCATTCCCAACACCACCACTGCAGTTTGGGGGTCTATATATAACACTCACTAATGTTTATTGCCCATCTCGAGTTGCCCGAGAACAGTTGAGAGTTAACCACATTGCTGTGGCTCTGGAGTCCCATGTAGGCCAGACCAGGTAATGATGGCAGATTTCCTTCCCTAAAGGACATTAGTGAATCAGATAGGTTTTTCCGACAATCGACAATGGTTTTTGACCATCAGTAGATTCTTAATTCCAAATATTCTTCCTTTTCATCCAGAACTCTGAACCCTTTAATCATGGCAAACATCATGTTGCCAGTTTAATAACCAACAGATTTGTGGGACGGACAAGTCTATCAAATATCTATTTTTATGCCAATAAAATGAAAGGAGGTAACACATTTCTCTGGAATTACTGCAGTCCCATCATGTTGCTCTCAGAGTATTGTATACGAGACTGAAAACAAAGGCTTCAAAATCTAATTCTGGCTCACCCGTGTGCTTAGATATTGGGCTGACTGTTTTTTGAGGACAATGTTACCATGACAAATTACAAAAGGAACTCGATAATTCACTGACACTGTACTGAGACAGATTATGTACCATGGGAACCAGTCACTGGAGAGCCAGTGTGTTGATGATTGATAAAATAAGTTTGTTTTAAGCATCTTAATGTAGGTACAGGAACCTGAACAATGTTCGTTATCAGAAATTAAGTTGAAGTTTTATTTATTAGTGTCACAAATACATTACATTACATTAACACTGCAATGAAGTGACTGTAAAAATCCCCTAGTACATTGAAGGAGAATTTAGCATGGCCAATGCACCTAACCAGCACGTCTTTCGGACTGTGTGAGGAAACTGGAGCACCCAGAGGAAACCTGCACAGACTTTGATATGATTTGATTTGATTTATTATTGTCACATGCATTAGTATACAATGAAAGTATTGTTTCTTGCGCGCTATACAGACAAAACATATCGTACATAGGGAAGGAAAAGAGAGCTGGGGTTTTGGGGAAATGGCAGGAGAATGGGGATGAGAAAAGTATCAGCCATGATTGAATGGCGGAGCAGATTCGATGGGCCAAGTGGCCTAATTCTGCTCCTATGTCTTATTGGGTCTTATGGCCTTATGGAGAGATTGTAGAATGTAGTGTTACAAAAGGAACTCAATAACTCACTGACACTATACCAAGGCAGATTGTTTATTATAGGAACCATTCGCAGGAGAACATGTAGATGTTTGCAGACACGGGAAAAACATGCAAACTCCATATAGGCAGTGACCCAAGCCAGAAATTGAACCCAGGTCCCTGGCGCTGTGAGACAGCAGTGCTAACCACTGTGCCGCTGTGCCGCTCATGACATTACCTCATTCTCAAGGCCCTGGGGCATTGCGGCAAGATTTCTCCTCCCACTTACCCCATGAAGACCTCATCAGACTTTATGGGGCATTTGTCAGAAGCAGGTCTGTGATCATTCTATCTCCTCATCACCTTTGTCTAAAGGATGACTCCAGAATGGGGTGAGTTTAAGGCCCCATTTCGACTGATCCCACAGTCAGCATGATGGTTCCTTACTCAAATATTGTTACCCATTCAATAGTGCTTTCTGTTCTTCAGGCTGCTTGGGAAGTTGGTGATGTATTAGACAAGTCCTCTCCACTGTACAGTCAGACTTCCCTCCTCCATATTGCAGTGTTTGTCCACTGTAACAGGGCAGAAGCAGGGAGTACATAGAACATAGAACATTACAGCGCAGTACAGACCCTTCAGCCCTCGATGTTGCGCCGACCAGTGGAACCAATCTAAAGCCCCTCTAATCTACACTATTCCAATATCATCCATATGTTTATCCAATAACCATTTGAATGCTCTTAATGTTGACGAGTCCACTACTGCTGCAGGCAGGGCATTCCACCCCCTTACTACTCTCTGAGTAAAGAACCTACCTCTAACATCTGTCCTATATCTCTCACCCCTTAATTTAAAGCTATGTCCCCTTGTGCTAGCCATCACCATCCGAGGAAAAAGGCTCTCACTATCCACCCTATCTAATCCTCTGATCATCTTGTATGCCTCTATTAAGTCACCTCTTAACCTTCTTCTCTCTAACGAAAACAACCTCAAGCCCCTCAGCCTTTCCTCATACGATTTTCCCACCATACCAGGCAACATCCTGGTCAATCTCCTCTGCACCCTTTCCAACACTTCCACATCTTTCCTATAATATGGCGACCAGAACTGTACGCAATACTCCAAATGCAGCTGCACCAGAGTTTTGTACAGTAGGCTTCTCAATGTCTGAAACATTTCCTCTGGCCAATTTCTAGTGAGATTATAATTGCATTCTTGACACTCACTACAAATAGCAAAGGCAACAACACAACATGAAAATAAATGCCTGCAGATGCTGGAATCTGAAATAGAAGCAGGAAATGCTGGAAAATCTCAGCAGGGCTGACAGCATCTGTGGAGAGGGAATAGAGCCAACGTTTCGAGTCTGGATGACCCTTCGTCAGGATTGAAGGAGATTTTCAAGGTGGGCTGTTACTCATACTGCTTTCCTGTGCTATTCATTATTACCAATCCAGAGGCCCAGCCTAACATGTTGGAGACATGAGTTCAAATCCCACCACAGCAGCTGTTGGAATTTAAATTCAATTAATAGATCTGGAATATTAAACTAGTTGCAGTAACAGTGACCATGACAACACTCGCCAATTGTAGTAAACCTGTCTGGTTCACTAGTGTCCTTCAGGGAAGAAAATCTGCTGTCCTTACCTGGTCTGGCTTAGAACATAGAACATAGAAAGCCACAGCACAAACAGGCCCTTCGGCCCACAAGTTGCGCTGATCATATCCCTACCTCTAGGCCTATCTATAGCCCTCAATCCCATTAAATCCCATGTACTCATCTAGAAGTCTCTTAAAAGACCCCAACGAGTTTGCCTCCACCACCACCGACGTCAGCCGATTCCACTCACCCACCACCCTCTGAGTGAAAAACTTACCCCTGACATCTCCTCTGTACCTATCCCCCAGCACCTTAAACCTGTGTCCTCTCGTAGCAACCATTTCAGCCCTTGGAAATAGCCTCTGAGAGTCTACCCTATCCAGACCTCTCAACATCTTGTAAACCTCTATCAGGTCACCTCTCATCCTTCGTCTCTCCAGGGAGAAGAGACCAAGCTCCCTCAACCTATCCTCATAAGGCATGCCCCCCAATCCAGGCAACATCCTTGTAAATCTCCTCTGCACCCTTTCAATGGCTTCAACATCTTTCCTGTAATGAGGTGACCAGAACTGCGCGCAGTACTCCAAGTGGGGTCTAACCAGGGTCCTATAAAGCTGCAGCATTATCTCCCGACTCCTAAACTCAATCCCTCGATTAATGAAGGCTAGTACGCCGTACGCCTTCTTGACCGCATCCTCCACCTGCGAGGCTGATTTAAAAGTCCTATGGACCCGGACCCCAAGGTCCTTCTGATCCTCTACACTGCTAAGAATGGTACCCTTCATATTATACTGCTGCTTCATCCCATTGGATCTGCCAAAATGGATCACTACACACTTATCCGGGTTGAAGTCCATCTGCCACTTCTCCGCCCAGTCTTGCATTCTATCTATGTCTCGCTGCAACTTCTGACATCCCTCCAAACTATCCACAACACCACCTACCTTGGTGTCGTCAGCAAACTTACCAACCCATCCCTCCACTTCCTCATCCAGGTCATTTATGAAAATGACAAACAGCAAGGGTCCCAGAACAGATCCCTGGGGCACTCCACTGGTCACTGACCTCCATGCAGAGAAAGACCCAGAGCCACAGCAACGTGGCTGACTCTTACCTCAGTTCAAAGGAAACCAGGGATGGGCAATCAATAGATGCCCACATCCCATGGAAGAATTTTTAAAAAGTTTGCCAAAATCTTTAAAAAGATTCAAAAGTTTTCACTTTGGGAAATAGCTGCATAAAACTGTTTGTAAAAATAGGCCTAGGGATCCAAACTTTATCATAAAGTTTATCATAAAGTTACGACTCGTTTATAGTCTTAGAACATAAAATTCTAATTGGGAATTGTTTTATTCCTGAATTGAAAAGGTAAGAATTACACTAACAACTACTTCTCTGACAAACCAAAGCACTTTTAACATATTATACAAAAGTAAGTTATATTGTTTATATACAGATACAGAGCAGAAGGAGGCTATTCAGCCCATCGAGTCTGCACCGACCGCAATCCCACCCAGGCCCTATTTCCATAACCCCAATATTTACCCTGCTAATCCCCCTGACACTCTGGGTCAATTTAGCACGGCCAATCTACCTAACCCGCACATCTTTGGACTGTGGGAGGAAACCCGAGCACCGGGAGGAAACCCACACAGACACGGGGAGAAGGTGCAAACTCCCCACAGACAGTCACTTGTCAACTTGTTCTTGCGATTTGTGAATTAAGGATGGTGACTTGGGCAAAATGCAGGAAGGCAGCAATAGTCCCTCAGTCCAACACAAATTGAGAAAGGACAATCACATTTTGGATAAGTTTGGTGATCAAACTGTCCCGAAAATGGAAATGTTTTAACTTGCTTCCCTTGAAAAGATTCAAAGGTGCGCAGGTTAGGTGGATTCGCCATGGTAAATGCACGGGATTAGGGTTAGGGGGATGGGCCTGGGTAAGATGCTCTTTCAGAGAGTCGGTGCAGATTCAATAGGCCAAATGGCCTTTTTCTGCACTGAAGGGATTCTAAAACAATTTATTGAAGCTCATTGCTCTAAGTGTGGTAATGTGACTGTTCTCCATTGTCCTGACACACTGATACACCATTATGGTAAACAGACTGATCTAAATTATTCCACAAACATGGGTTTCAACGATCGTTGACTGATCTGAGCTGTCCAATATTTGTGATTTACCATTTTCTCTTAGACAGTGCAATCCAGTAAAAGAAATTGGTTACTTGCCTGATTTCACCCAATTGATTGACTATGACGCATTGTATTTCACACCATTACAACTTGTGGGCTAATTGCAGATAATTAATCCTGAAGGTTTATATCAAGCTTGGATTCAGTTTCATTGAACGGTTGCAGTGCAGGAGGGGGTCATTCTAGACCATACACTCGGTGCCAGCTCTTTCTCTGCAAGAGCAACTCAGCTAATTCCACACCTTCCTCCTTTGCCCAAGGCTGTCCCAATGTTTCTTCTTTTCGGATGCTTATGCAATTCCCTTTCGAAAGCCACAATCGAATCTGCCTCCGACACACTCTTGGGCAGTGAATTCCAAATCCTAAACACTCACAACATAAAAATAATTTCCTCCTTTGAGCTGTTAATTCTTTCTCCAATCATCTCACATTGGTGTCTCCTGGTTCTCACCAATAGAAAGCTTCTCTCAATCTCATCTAAAACAGTTATAGAATCCCTATCATGCAGTATAAGGCCATTCAACCCATAGTGTCTGTGCCAACTCTCTGACAGAGCATCTTACCCAGGCCTTATCCCGTAACCCCACATATTTACCCGACTAATTCCCCTAATCTACACATCTTGGGATGCTAAGGGGCAATTTAGCCAATCCACCTAACCCGCACATCTTTGGATCGTGGGAGGAAACCAGAGCGCCCGGAGGAAACCCACGCAGACACGGGGAGAATGTGCAAACTCCACACAGACAGTCACCCGAGGCTGGAATTAAACCCGGGTCCCTGATGCTTTAAGGCAGCAGTGATAACTACTGTGCCACCGTGCCACCCCAAAGTCTCCATCTAGTTCCCCATGATTTTGAATACTTCTATCAAATTTCCTTCCAACTTTCTCTTTTCTAAGATGAACCCTAGTTTCTTTGGTCTATTTATGAAGCTGAAGAATCTCATCCCTGGAACCATTCCTGTAAATCTTTTCTTCCTTCCACCCCCACTCATCCTGCCTAAATTGTGGATCCCAGAATTGAACACAGTATTCAAGTTAAAGATGAACCATTGTTTTCCAAGCGTTGAAGACAACCTCCTTGCTTCTCTACTTTATGCGTCTACTCATAAAGCCCGGGATTCTCTCTGGCATTTTATCTGTTTTCTCAACCTACCCTACCACTCTCGATAGTTTTTATACATTGTTTATTGAGAGCTTGGCAATGGCCTCGTGGTATTATTGATAGACTATTAATCCAGAAACTCAGTCAATGTTCTGGGGACCCGGATCCAAATCCTGGATTGAGTTTATTGAATTGAGTATAATAAAAAAGCATAGATTCTATGGCATGGTGACAGGCCCTTCAGCCCAAACTGGTCCATGCCGACCAAAACGTCCATCTAAGATAACCCCAATTGCCTGTGTTTGGCCCATATCCCTCTAAACCTTTCCTATCTATGTATCTGTCCAAATGCCTTTTAAATGTTGTCAATGTCCCCGCCTCGGCCACTTCCTCTGGCAGCTCATTCCACATACATACCACCCTCTGTGTACAAAAGTTGCTCCTCAGGTTCCCATTAATTCTTTCCCCTCTTAACTTAAACCTGTGCCCTCTAGCTCTCGATTCCCCAACCCTGGGAAAATGACTGAGTGCATTCACCCTATCCATGCCTCTCGTGATCTGAAACACTCGATAACATCACCTCCCTGCCGTACACCACCCCGACCCCCCCCCCCCCCCCCCCCCCCCCCGCCCCGCCCCCCACCCCCATCTCCTACGCTCCAAAGAAAAAGTCCTATCCTGTCCAATCTCTCCCTATAACTCAGTCCTTTGAGTCCTGGCAACATCCTTGTAATCTGGAATTAAGAACCTACTGATGACGATGAAATCATTGTTGATTGTCGGAAAAACCCATCTGGTTCACTAATGTCCTTTAGGGAAGGAAATCTGCTGTCCTTACCCTGTCTGGCCTGCATATGGCTCCAGAGCCACAGCAATGTGGTTGACTCTCAACTGCCCTCTGAAATGGCCGAGCGAGCCACTCAGTTCAAGGGCAACTAGGGATGGGTAATAAGTGCTGGCCCAGCCAGCGACGCCCATGTCACAGGAATGAATTTTAAAAAGAGTGAGCAGGCAAGAGGAAATAAATTCATATCCAGAGAGGTTACATTTGGAGATTGCGTTTTTATTAGTGTCACAAGTAGGCTTACATTAACACTGCAATGAATCATAGAATCATAGAAACCCTACAGTGCAGAAGGAGGCCATTCGGCCCATCGAGTCTGCACCGACCACAATCCCACCCAGGCCCTACCCCCATATCCCTACATACTTACGTGCTAATCTCTCTAACCTATGTATCTCAGGACTCTAAGGGGCAATTTTTTTTTAACATGGCCAATCAACCTAACCCGCACATCTTTGGACTGTGGGAGGAAACCGGAGCACCCGGAGGAAACCCACGCAGACACAAGGAGAATGTGCAAACTCCACACAGACAGTGACCCAAGCCGGGAATCAAACCCAGGTCCCTGGAGCTGTGAAGCAGCAGTGCTAACCCACTGTGCTACCGTGCCGCCCCGTGAAGTTACTGTGAAAATCCCCTAGTGACCACACTCCGCCGTCTGTTTGGGGTGCACTGAGGGAGAATTTTTAATGTGGCCAATCCACCTAATCAGCACCGTCTTTTGGAGTGCGGGAGGAAACCGGAGGAAACCCACGCAGACACGGGGAGAACGCGCAGACTCCACACAGACAGTGACCCAAGCCGGGAATTGAACCCTGGCGCTGTGAGGCAGCAGTGCTAACCACTGCGCCGCCGTGCTGGATTCTTATTTGAATCGGAGAAGATGCTGGAGTGAGAATTCCTAGAATAAAAGCCGATTTTTATTTAGGAGGCGGAGAGAGAAAGAGAGAGAGGGGGGGGGACAGAAAGAGGCGAACAGACGAAGCGCATCAGCCACATCGACCTGAGGTGGAAAAAACAGCTCCTCCTTCTGAGCTAATTGGTCGTGAGTGGAAATTACAGATCGCTGTGGGAAGAAGCCTCTTCTTATCTCCCAACTCGTAAACAAAAAAGATGGACAGACTATTGATGAGCCTTCATCTCGAGAGGGTGAGAGCAGTGGGGAACAAGAGATTTGTTAATAAATTCTTCCTCCTTATATTTTTATATTTCCTTAATAAATGCTGGTATTGAGGCTTAGAGTATTTCCCAGTCTCCCCACAATCCATTTGGGATTGATATCTATTTCCTGTTATTGGATATATTTTTCCGTGCAGTGTTTGATAAAGTGAAGAACAGCTCACAGATTCTAGACTAAATTACCCCTTTGAGAATGCAGCTGTGTTTTTCTACAACAATCTAACAAGCTTTGAATTTTCATTATCTCCAGATTATACTGCACCCTGACAATTGGGCATGGCATTCTCTACTTTGTTTTCAACATGTTCTGCAATATTCATGACCGCAGCGTTGTTAAATAAAATTTCAGCAGTTAAATAGGATGCTGCATAAGATAGACGTTTTGGCGCAGTGATGGCCCAGAAGGTTTGAATCCCAGTCCGGAGACTTGAGCACAAAATCTAGGGTCGTGCCACTGGACGGTACTGCGGGAGCACCACACCTTCAGAAGCGCCCTGTGTCTGATGGTTTGGTGAGATCTTAAACCAGGTGAACGCCAGCGAGCTTACTATTTCAGGGAAGGGAAGGCAGTTCTCACTGTTGTGCCAGGGTAACATGGTTGCAACAGTGGTTAGCACTGCTACCTCACAGCGCCAGAGAGCCGGGTTCAGTTCCCGGCTTCGGTCACTGTCTGTGTGGAGTCTGCATGTTCTCCCCGTGTCAGCACGGGTTTCCTCTGCTCCAGTTTCCTCCCACAGTATGAAAGACGTGCTGGTTAGGTGCATTGGCCGTGCTAAGTTCTCTCTCAGTGTACCCAAACACGCACCGGAGTGTGGTGACTCGGGGGATTTTCACAGTAACTTCATTGCAGCGTTAATGTAAGCCTATTTGTGACACTAATTTTTAAAACATTTAAACAATATTGAACCATCAACCAATGTGGCTGAAGCAGAAGATCTGGGCTGGGATTCTCTGCTCTCGCATCCCCTGCCACCGCTGCTAACTAGAACGAAGAATTTGGCGCTCAGCCAAATCTCCATTCATAGCAGCGGGACTGGATAACCCCAGCCGTGGGCAAGGCCGGAGAATTCTGGCCCTGATTGTAACCACATTGCTGTTTGTGGGAGCTTGCTCTTCTCAAATTGGCTGCCGCGTTTCTGACATTGGAACAGTGACGATGCTTGAAAAAAGTATTTCACTGGCTGTAAGTAGCTTTGGAACATCCTGAACTTGTGTTAGGTGCTACATAAATTCATTTTTCTTTCTTAAATCATGGATGGTCCATACTATAGAGTGTGTTCCAGCAAGGCCAGGTGAGAGAACAGTTCTCACACCATGGAGGGTTCCTGCTCACAGTCATTCAAAAAGTGAGTGCCTGATGTCTGCCAGCCATTAAGACAAGATGCTGATCCTTAGACGTCACCTTATAAACCCACAACTACTTCCATCTAGAAGGACAAAGGCAGCAGATTCATGAGAACACCACCACCTGCAAGTTCCCCTCCAAGCCACTCACCATCCTGGCTTTTGATTTGATTTGATTTATTAATGTCACATGTATTAGCATACAGTAGTATTGTTTCTTACGCATTGTACAGACAAAGCATACCGTTCATAGAGAAAGAAAGGGGAGGGTACAGAATGTAGTGTTACACTCATAGCTAGGGTGTAGAGAAAGATCAACTTAATACAAGGTAGATCCATTCAAAAGTCTGATGGCAGTAGGGAAGAAGCTGTTCTTGAGATGGTTGGTACATATCCTCAGACTTTTGTATCTTTTTCCCGATGGGAGAAGGTGGAAGAGAGAATGTCTGGGATGCATGGGGTCCTTAATTATGCTGGCTGCTTTGCCAAGGCAGCGGGAAGTGTAGACAGAGTCAATGGATGGGAGGCTGGTTTACATGATGGACTGGGCTTCCTTCACGACCTTTTAGCTTCTTGAGGTCTTGGGCAGAGCAGGAGCCATACCAAGCTGTGATACAAGCAGAAAAAATGCTTTCTATTGTGCATCAGTAAAAGTTGGTGGACATGCCAAATTTCCTTAGCATCTTGAGAAAGTAGAGGTGTTGGTGGGCTTGGAAATACATCGCCATTCATTCGCAGGTCAAAATCCTGGAATTCCCTCCCTAACGGCATTGTGGGTCAACCCAGAGCACATGGACTGCAGCGATTCAAGAAGGCAGTTCACCACCACCTTCTCAAGGGCAACTAGGGACGGGTAATAAATGCTGGCAGCCAGCGGCGCCCATGCCCCACGAATGAATTTTATAAAATTAGGGGGCAGGATGCTGAAAGAATACGTTTGTTGACGGACAGAGGGATGGGGATTAAATGTATAGCTCATTTCGAGAGCCACCATAGGGTGGAGCTTCCATGGATTTTACAATCCTTTGCTGTTAGAGGTACCAAAGATGTGCGGGTTAGGTTGATTGGCCATGCTAAAAATTGCCCTTAGTGTCCTGGGATGCGTAGGTTAGAGGGATTAGTGGGCAAATATGTAGGGATATGGGGGCAGGGCTTGGGTGGGATTGTGGTCGGTGCAGACTCGATGGGCTGAATGGCCTCTTTCTGTGCTGTCGGGTTTCTATGAGGTTCTATGAACCATCTTTCAGATGAGAATTAAACTGAGGAACCATCCATCTCCCCGAGTGGATGTAGAAAATTCGCTGGCAGTATTTTGAAGAAGACCAGGGAAGTTATCCACAGTGTCCTGGCCAATATTTACCCCCTCGATCAATCTTTAAAAAAAACAGATTATGTGTGGAAGTTTGCTAAGTACAAGTTGGCACGAACTGCATTTCCGACTTCACAGCAGTGCCGACACCTCAGAAAGTACTTCATTGGCTGTAAAATGCTTTGACATACCCGGTGGACATGAAGGTGCTGCAGAAGAAGGTTTCCCATTCCCTTCGACTGCCCGTCAAGCAGCCATTTTTATTTTATTTATAATAAAGGGAATAATCCAAAGAAAATGAAGAACAAAAGAAAACAAAACCCCAAATCTGTTTAATGACCCAATGATGGTTTTCTCCTGTTTTATCTTTGCAGTGAGCTCAAGATAAATCTTTGTCCATGGAGACTCCCGGGCAGTGATGGATAACCTAGGCGAGTGAGTGGGCCGCATGAGTGGCCCTCCTTCATCTCAGGGGGCCACAAGATTGAAATCGGGCTTGTTCACTAACCGTGAGCCCATGAATAAATTTGAATTCACTTAATGCATGCTGAATATTTCATGACGAGTTATAGAAAATGCTTAATCATTTATCAGGGAGGCATGGTGGCACAGTGGTTAGCACTGCTGCCACACAGCGCCAGGGACCAGGGTTCGATTCCTGGCTTGGGTCACTGTCTGTGTGGAGTTTACACATTCTCCCCATGTCTGCGTGGGTTCCCTCCGGGTGCTCTGGTTTCCTCCCACACTCCAAAGTTAGAATCATAGAAGCATAGACAGTCTACAGTGCAGAAGGAGGCCATTCAGCCCATCGAGTCTGCACCGACCACAATCCCACCCCAGGACCTATCCCCACAACCCCACACATTTACCCCACTGATCCCTCTAACCGACAGATCCCAGGACACTATGAGCAATTTAGCATGGCCAATCAACTTATCATCTTTGGACTGTGGGAGGAAACCGGAGCAACCAGTCGAAACCCACGCAAACACGGGGAGAATATGCAGACTCCGCACAGAGAGTGACCCAAGCCGGGAATCGAACTCGGGTCCCTGGAGCTGCGAGGCAGCAGTGCTAACCACTGTGCCATCTCAAGGTATGCGGGTTAGGTGGATTGGCCGTGCTAAATTGCCTCTGAGTGTCAGGGGGATTAGCAAGGTGAATATGTGGAGTTACAGGAATAGGGTCTGGGTGGGACTGTTTTTGATTCAAGCTCGATGGGCCGAATGGCCTCCTTCTGCACTGTACTGATTCTATATTAATAGAACTCAACTTTAAATGGTAAAAGCAAAATAAATATTTATACTTTGGACACAGAGCTCACAGTCAATGTTGTGAGCAATCAGCACGTACCTCACCTCAGTTGCCCTTGCTTTATGTGCGAATCACTTCAGTCACACCGGTAGGAAAAAAACAACCCAGATGGAAATCAGTGGAATGTGCCGATCCTGCGCACGGGCAACGGTCAACAAAATATCTTGTGGGCCGCACTCAGATGGGCCACATGTGACCCCACCCCCCACCAACCCCGCCCCATAGCCTTAGGTTTCCCACCTCTGCTCCAGGACAAGCCTGGAATTTTGGCAGAATCAGCTTGTGCTAACCTTCCAGATGAGGGAAAGGGAATGGGGGAAAATCGGAATCTCGATGGGGAGATGGTAGGGACGGAGGAAAAATATTCCGGGGCTTGCAACCTTTGCTTGCATATTTGCAGTTTGAACCTGGTGTATCCCATACAGCCTGGTAGGAGTACAAAACACACAATGATATATTTATTATGCATCAGTGACTCCTAACAACATGGAGCACCGCTCAGTGTAATGCAGATAATGTAACTTGTCCTGGAACCTCAAAGACAGGCCTCCTGCTGCTATTGATGGCTTTATTCAATCTACAACTGTGCTTTTCATTTGAGACGCTTAGAAGGGAGCCATGCTGGAAGATGAAGGTACAGCAGGTACTCTAATGCAAGATCAACCTGTGACATTCTAATAATCCCAGAAGCATTCTGTCTGCAGATGAACAATGTAAGACATGTAATATCGGCAGATTCCTAGTCTCACTCTCATTACAACTTCCCTGCCACACTAATGCCACATCTTCCATTATCCACTGCAGAGATGTAGCGACATTCATTAACAGACCATGTACCTTGACATGCATTCACAGCTCTCAGCGCTGTTAGCCTGACACTCCACCGTAATATTGGATTAAATGATAACTATCCCCCAGGCTAATGGAACATTACTTTTTGTATGTGCATAATAAAGAAAAATTCAATTGTCCTTTCTTTGGTAAGACGGACTTCAGCATTAGCTAACTTTTCGACAATATGTTAAATCTTCCCTTGTCAACGTAAAGTTTATTTTATTAGTGTCACAAGTAGGCTTACATTAACATTGCAATGAAGTTACTGCAAAAATCCCCCAGTCGCCACACTCCAGCGCCTGCACGGGTACACTGAGGGAGAATTTAGCACGGCTAATGCACCTAACCAGCACATCTTTCGGACAGTGGGAGGAAACCGGAGCACCCGGAGGAAACCCACGCAGACACGGGGAGAACGTGCAGACTTCACACAGACGGTGACCCAAGCCAGGAATCGAACTCTGGTCCCTGGCGCTGTGAGGCAGCAGAGCTAACCATTGTGCCACCGTGCTGCCCTTGAAGGAGAGAGCACGGGACTGATCTCTGATGTTTTGGCCAATATTCAACCCTCAAATCACAAGACAGATTATCTGCTGGTTATCACATTGTTGTTTTTGGGGAGTTTGCTGTGCACAGGATAATTAGTGTTTTTCCTACATTACAACAGTTATGGCACTCCTAAAACACTGCACTGGTTGTAACGCTCTTTGGAATATCCGGTGGTTGTGAAAGGTGCGTTATGAATGCACATCGTTCTTTAACTGATGGATATGGAGTGTGGACCATTGAAAACGGGCTGCTAAAGCACGCTAAGGGTGGGGATCCCCAATCTCGTCCGTACCCATCCCGCTGCCAGCGAGAATGGAGAATTTGGCATTCCAACAAGACTCCATTCACCGCAGCGGCACCGGAGAATCCCAGCCATGGACGAGGCCGGAGATTTTCAGCACAATCCTACTCAGTATGTCACAGCTAACCTCAGTTGGGGCAGGGAATGCTGCGATCGGCCAATGAGGAAAACAGCAGACTTTCCACCCCTGATCCTAATTTGAAGCGGACGTCTGATGCCCCCACAGTTGAAGAGCTTCTCTATGCTCACAGCCAACCTCCGTGAGGAACACCTGGGCCATTGATTCGCTTGGAACGGTGCTCTCCCCGCCCGCGGCCCCCCCACCACCACCCCCCCCCCCCACCCCCACCCCCCCCCCCCCACCCCCCCCCCCCCCCCCCCCCACCCACCCACCCCCACCCCCCCCTGGAATACAGTGAAAAGTATTGTTTCTTGCGCGCTATACAGACAAAGCATACCGTTCATAGAGTAATACCGTTCATAGAGCCTTAAGGAAGGAAGTTACACTAGCATAATTGCCCAATCTATCTTCTGGACTCATTTTAACCCTAACCTTGTTGGGCGATTCAGTGGAGAACCAGTTTTCCTCCCCGCAGTATAAAGTCCAAGCAAAGCGTGGGGCCAATTTCCCCTGGCAGGTGGGCTAGTTTGTAATTGCTCCCATTGTCTCAGGTTGAAGTGCTATTCAAGAAGCAACATTCTGGTCCATCCAACTTTAAATATACAACCCCAAGACCCCTCACGCCACCATGTGCCAATATTCCTCCACCACAACCTTTAGCTGCTGCAACGATGTTAATCTCTTCTGAGCTAAATTTCATTGATATGGGATCACATCGGACAGCTGACACGGAAACAGGCCATCTGGCCTAATGGGTCCATGCTGGCATTAATGCTGCATTTGAGCTTCCTCCGATCTTTCCTCATCTAACTCCATAAACATAACCCACTATTGCCTTCTCGCTCATGTGTTTATCTCATCTCCCCTGAAATGTATCCATCCTATTGATAATTTGCTAAGAATTACACTAAGTTAATATATGTCTGACATGACATCCTTAGTTAATTGGATAACGTTCACTTTGGATGACATCTGGGACTGACAACACTCCCAACATTTTCCAGGATTAATTTTTTTAAGTTAATTCAGTCAGGCTTACGTATTCGAAGCTACACAAATTCACATACACTGGGCCCTGTCCTTTGCAAACAGAGAGGACATGTCCATGCATTTAATCTTTTTCAACAAAATGAAAGCTTGTGAGACAGCCATTTCCCTGGTTCATTCCTCATGGCAATGCCTTGATCAGAGTTGGCCTGCCTGGTTTGAAGTTAGAGAAAATCTTGGCAGTTAACTGTTCTCTGCTGCATTCTCCATAGCAACGTTCTCCCAGTCAGAAGCTACTTCCCAACCAATCAGCACTCTCTTCCCATGCGGTACGAATTGTTGTTCTTTTTGAGATTTGCTATTCTTGCGAATCTGTCATGATGAGTGCAAGATGACGCCATGTCTCTTTTTTCCAGCAATATTCAAGTTCTGTACGACCAAGCCACTATTTGTATCTATTCTATAGTTATTGCTAACCACTCCTTGTGGTAGCGAGTCCCATATTCTCACCACTCTCTGGGTAAAAAGATTTTTTACTGAATTCCCCATTTGATTGCTTGGTGGTTCTCTTATATTGATGACAGCTGGGTAGCTCTTTCCCACAGCTGGAAACATTCTCCGTAACATCAATTACACTAAACTCCTTCCCTGGACAAATTCCTAAAGCATTGTATCAGTGCGCTGGACGGAAAGTTGTCAAAAACCCCACCAGAATGTAACAAAGACCATTTGAAAATCCAAGTATACGATCCTTTGTATCCATTATAAAATGATACGGAGAGCTCAAAATGGATTGAAGATTCTAAATGAATCTCAAGGGTTCCAATAATGTCTGTAAAGCTACTCAAGCTTGAGTCTTGTAGCTTGTGATACAATTTAGAATCTACGATTGGATTACTGCTTTATAATTCACCGAGCCATCCATTGCCAACCTTGTAATGGGAACAGTGGGTGGTACAATGACTGATTTTGCAATCTGTTACTGAGATATTTAATCCTTTTAGGTGTTGTATTCTTTTAAATTATGCATATTATAAAGGTAGTGAGGATACTCAGGAAGGTCTTTTACAATCTATGGTTGCCGCACCCTTTCCTGCAGTTACTTGCACCTCCTTCCCCCGACTCTACACTTACTCTTCCTTTCCCACCCACCCAACTCTTCCTGCACACTCATAGGATCATAGCATCCTACAGTGCAGAAGGAGGCCATTTGGCCCATCGGTCTGCGCCGACCGCAATCCCACCCAGGCCCCATTCCCATAACCCCATGCATTAACCCTAGCTAGTCCCCCTGACACTAAGGGGTAATTTAGCATGGCCAATCCACCTAACCTGCACATCTTTGGACTGTGGGAGGAAACCGGA
Source organism: Mustelus asterias (assembly GCF_964213995.1). NCBI lineage: Eukaryota > Metazoa > Chordata > Chondrichthyes > Carcharhiniformes > Triakidae > Mustelus > Mustelus asterias. Next base: position 33,748,638 of record NC_135827.1, read on the forward strand.
GCACCCGGAGGAAATCCACGCAGACATGGGGGTAACGTGCAGACTCCTGGGATGGAGCTGGCTCACTTGGCTATTCTCCGAGGGCAGTGGTTCTTGAACTGAACTCCAGGGACCTTTGAGCGTCTATCTCAATGTCCACTAGACATGGGGTCCACTAAATAATGTGAATTGTGAACCTGAAACCAGGAAGAGAATGCCAGCTTCACATGCACAATAGAGTGGGATGGTTGTTTCTCCGAAGGGAGGAATGCACAAGGAAAGAAGCAGTGAGAAGCAGCATACCCATAAAGTTTAAGCTTATTTATTAGTGCCACAAGTAGGTTCACATTAACACTGCAATGAAATTACTGTCAAAATCCTCCAGTCACCACACTCCGGCGCCTGTTTGGGTACACTGAGGGAGAATTTAGCATGGCCAATGCACCTAATCAGCACGTCTTTCAGACTGTGGGAGGAAACCGGAGCACCTGGAGGAAACCCATGCAGACACGGGGAGAATGTGTAACTCCACACAAACAGTAGCCCAAGCCGGGAAGTGAACCGGGGTCCCTGGTGCTGTGAGGCAGCAGTGTTAACCACTGTGCCACCGTGCCATCTCACTGACATCAGTAAATAATTACCTGATTTCTTAAAAGCTCATGTTCTATGTTGGTAACACATACCTATGATATAGGATTGGCAATTAACTAGGGAGCCCTTAATTATTAATCCATTTGAGAAAGAGGTCCTTCAGAGTCAAAGAATCACTGTGGCACCAGAAGGCGGCCATTTGGCCTATCGAGTCCATGCTGGTTCTGTGGAGGAATCCAATCCAAGATTTACAAGGATATTATTGGGAATGGAAGGTGTGAATTATAAGGAGAGGCTGGATGGGCTGGGACCTTTTTCCCTGGAGTGTAGGAGGATGAGGGGTGACCTCATCCTCCTAAAATCATGAGGGGCATAGATAAGGTGAATAGCCAAGGTGTTTTCCCCAGGGCAAGGGAGACCAAAACTAGGGGGCATAGGTTTAAGAAGAGAGGGGAAAGATTTAAAAGGGACCTGAGGGGCCACTTTTTCACACAGAGGGTGGTGCGTGTATGGAATGAGCTGCCAGAGGGGGTGGTAGAGGCGGGTACAATTAAAACATTTAAAAGACATTTGGACAGGTACATGGATGGGAAAGGTTCAGAGGGATATAGGCCAAATGCAGGCAAATGGGATTAGTTCAGTTTAGGAAGCCTGGTTGGTATGGACGAGTTGGACCACCTCCAGAAGCTTCTTCCACACGTTCCCCCTGTATCACTTCCCCAAAACATGAAACCTGTGACCCTCAGTCTTAACGAGAACTTTTTGTTCTTCTTTCTGTACCTTGTTTGAACCTGTTATAATTTTGTACACCTCCATCAAATTTCCCGTTTACTCCAGGGAGAACAGCCCTGGCCCCCCACCACACTCCCCCCCCCATCCTCCTCCCCACCCCCCTTCCTCCCGACCACCTCCTTCCCACCCCACACCCCCCATCCTCCTTGCCCCCCCGCTGCACCACACCCTCCCCTGCGCCCCCCCCCCCCCCCCCCCCCCGCCCCCCCTCCCAACTCCTCCAACTTTAGAGCAAATTATTCTGGTAACATAGAAACTAGAGGCAGGAGGAGGCCATTCGGCCCTTCGGGCTTGCTCTGCCAATCATTTTGATCATGGCTGATCATCAAATTCAATATCCTGATTCCCCCTTCCCCTCATATCCCTTGATCCCTTGAGCCCCAAGAGTTATATCTAATTTTTTCTTGAAATCAGACAATATTTTGGCCTCAACTACATTCTGTGTTAGTGAATTCCACACATTCACCACTCTCTGGGTGGAAGAAATTTCACCTCACCTCAGTTCTAAAAGATTTACCCCTTATCCTCAAACTATGACTCCTACTTCTGGACTCCCCCCACCATTGGGAACATTCTTTCTGAATCTACCTTCTTGGGGCGACACAGTGGTTAGCACTGCTGCCTCACGGCTCCAGGGACCCGGGTTTGTGTCTGTACGGAGTCTGCACATTCTCCCCGTGTCTGCGTGGGTTTCCTCCGGGTGCTCCGGTTTCCTCCCACAGCCCAAAGATGTGGTAGGTTAGGTTGATTGGCCATGCTAAATTGTCCCTTAGTGTCCGGGAATGTGTGTGTTAGAGGGATTAGCAGGGTAAATATGAGGGATTTCAAGGATAGGGCCTGGGTGGGATTGATTTCGGTGCAGACTCGATGGGCTAAATGGCCTCGTTCTGCACTGCAGGGATTCTATGATTCTAAATGTGGTGACCGGAGTTGGGCGCAACACTGTTCTCTGGTTGTGTTTGGCCAGAGATTTATACAGGTTCAACAGAACGTCCCGGCTTTTTGAATCAATACCTTATTTATGAAGCCCGATGTCTTTAAATCTTTGCTAACCGCTCTCTCAATATGTACTGCCTCCCTCAGTGAACGGTTGTGCTAGAATAACCCTTACTCTTTGTCAGGTTAGCCTCTTATGCCCTACTTATCACTTGTTTCAAAAGTTAGATCAGAATCTTGAAAAATTATTTAATCTTATTTAACGTACAAAACCACCTTCCTTCACATCGCTCCAACAGGGACAAAATAAAATCATCACTTTTACAGATGCACCACAGAATGCATTCTTTCTGGTTGTATCACAGCTTGGTCTGGCTCCTGCTCTGCCCAAGAGCGCAAGGAACTACAAAAGGTCGTTAATGTAGCCCAATTCTTCATGCAAACCAGCCTCCCATCCATTGACTCTGTCTACACTTCCCGCTGTCCCGGAAAAGCAGCCAGCATAATTAAGGACCCCGCACATTCCGGATATTCTCTCTTCCACCTTCTTCCGTCAGGAAAACAATACATAAGTCTGAGATCACGGACTAACCGACTCAAGAACAGCTTCTTCCCTGCTGCTGTCAGACTTTTGAATGGACCTACCTCGCATTAAGTTGATCTTTCTCGACACCCTAGCTATGACTGTAACACTACATTCTGCACTCTCTCCTTTCCATCTCTATGAATGGTATGCTTTGTCTGTGTAGCGCGCAAGAAACAATACTTTTCATTGTATGTTAATACATGTGACAATAATAAATCAAATCAAATCATGTCAAATTTAGACCGTAATAATTTTGGTGAAAGGAAAGGAGGGAGGAGCAGACAGAAAGAAATGGAAAGAGAGGAAAATGGAGGAGTGGAAGAGTGAGGTGCGCAAGATGGGGTAGTGGGGAGGGGTACAGTGGGGAGGGGGTACAGTGGGGAGGGGGTACAGTGGGGAGGGGGTACAGTGGGGAGGGGGTACAGTGGGGAGGGGGGAAAGTGGGGAGGGGGTACAGTGGGGAGGGGGTACAGTGGGGAGGGGGTACAGTGGGGAGGGGGTACAGTGGGGAGGGGGGAAAGTGGGGATGGGATACAGTGGGGAGGGGATACAGTGGGGAGGGGCAACAGTGGGGAGGGGGTACAGTGGGGAGGGGGGTACAGTGGGGAGGGGGTACAGTGGGGATGGGATACAGTGGGGAGGGGATACAGTGGGGAGGGGGAACAGTGGGGAGAGGGTACAGTGGGGAGTGGGTACAGTGGGGAGGGGGTACAGTGGGGAGGGGGTACAGTGGGGAGGGGGTACAGTGGGGAGGGGGTACAGTGGGGAGGGGGGAAAGTGGGGAGGGGGTACAGTGGGGAGGGGGTACAGTGGGGAGGGGGTACAGTGGGGAGGGGGTACAGTGGGGAGGGGGGAAAGTGGGGATGGGATACAGTGGGGAGGGGGTACAGTGGAGATTGGGTACAGTGGGGAGGGGGGTACAGTGGGGAACGGGTACAGTGGGGTGGGGGAACAGGGGGGTGGGCTATAGTGGGGAGGGGGTACAGTGGGGAGGGGGTACAGTGGGGAGGGGGTACAGTGGGGAGGGGGTACAGTGGGGAGGGGGGTACAGTGGGGAGGGGGTACAGTGGGGAGGGGGTACAGTGGAGATTGGGTACAGTGGGGAGGGGGTACAGTGGGGAGGGGGAACAGTGGGGATGGGATACAGTGGGGAGGGGGTACAGTGGGGAGGGGATACAGTGGGGAGGGGGTACAGTGGGGAGGCACCTGGGTTCCTGGCGCTGTGAAGCAGCAGTGCCATCATGCCGCCTGAGGTGGGAGAAACGAAATGAAAGACTTAAATAATTTTCGTATGAAGTGCCTTGTTTTGTGTATAATATTTTTGTATCTTACTATTTTGTTTAAGGTGGGAGCTTTTTTTTCCTATGGCTTACATTTCTGCATATGATAAGTGGTGGTGTATGTATTCAGGAATCTGCCTCCTGCTCCAAAAATATGTCCTAGATTAAACAGCAATATCTACACAGTCACTGAAACCCGTCTATTAAATCGGCCGCACCGCAGATCCTGTGACAGGAGCCAGTATATTTTCTGGCTCTGTGCTGTAAATGGAATATATTATGAAGGTCCTACACACCCTATGTAACATGACACTGCTTTCCTCTTCATTACAGCACTTGTTAAAATTTGAGACATAGCAAGCCAGGAGTGGGCGTCGGATAGAGGATGTGTGCACTCATTACTGACAAAAACACAAGGGACCAATGATGTTAACATCACCAAGTAAGGTCATACAGACACAAGTCACCACCAATTGTTTGCATCGTAAGATTTAATGATTCTCCAAAAATGGCAGTATTGCAAAGCCCATTGACAAGAGGACATCTTGATACTTAAGAGGAAAGACTTAAAAATTTCTTTAGCACTTAAATGTCAAAGCTAGAGTTGGGATTAACCTTAAGGGAGTTGCTATTGTGCCAAGTCATGTCTTGCCACTACTGAGCTGGTGGCTCCTACACGTACTGAGAACTCAATCCAAAAACCCAAAAGTACAGAGATTGAACAGTCACAGTCATGTGGTTGGGGCCAAAGGTCAGGAGGACCACAATGCATGTCAGCTGAAGATGACCACATTTCCTGGTCCTTGTAGAAACATGGTCAAATAAACCCGCCTTCTATTTTTAAACCAAAAAAAAGGGCAAGGGATCTGAGAAAATAATAGGATTTCTACATCAGTTGCAGAGTAGACAGGTGGCACGGTGGCATAGCGGTTAGCACTGCTGCCCCAGGGACCTGGGTTCAATTCCCAGCTTGCGTCACTGTCTGTGTCTGTGGAACCATCACTGCCGTCATCTCATGAAGGCAGGGACATGACGTGAAGCCTGATTGGAGGATTTCCCTCTCGGTTACAGGCCCCTGCCACCTCCAGACCTGCCTCCTGGGAGCATTGAAAGTTTAGCCTAAGAGAGGGGCAGCATGGCAGCACAGCAGTTAGCACTGCTGCTTAAAGCACCAGGGACCCGGGTTCGATTCCGGCATCGGTTGACTGTGTGGAGTTTGCACGTCTCCCCCGTGTCTGCATGGGTTTCCTCCGGGTGCTCCGGTTTCCTCCCACAATCCAAAGATGTGCGGGTTAGGTTGATGGGCCATGCTAGATTGACCCTTAGTGTCCTGTGATGCGTTGGTTAGAGGGATTAGCGGGGTAAATATGTGGGGTTACGGGGATAGGGCCTGGGTGGGATTGTGGTCGGTGCAGGCTCGATGGGCCAAATGGCCTCCTTCTGCACTGTAGGGATTCCATGATTCTATGAAGACTGCATGTCCATAAACAAAGGAAAATGACAGATTACAGTCAAGTGCTGTAAGAAATATCAGGTTATTAGTTCACGGAAACATAACCCAGTCAATGCTGATCAATTCCTATTTATGAAGTACAGCTCTCTTCCAATAAACATGTAACCAATCTCCCAGAAATCATTCTTTTTAGGTCTCAATGTCCATTGGCTCTAATGCAAGCAAGCAGTTTGCCAATCCATAGATCACACAGTTCATTTCCGAAGGCGATATAAACAAAGCCTCGCACAAATGTCTGCTGCTAAAGGCTGACAATAGATCGACAGCATTAAAAAGCATAGTGCCATGTTTGGATGAGGAATTTTGTGCCACAAGATTTAATAGCAAATGGCTTAGTCCATTGGAATTCTGTCATAGAATCCTACAGTGCAGAAGGAGGCCATTCAGCCCATCGAGTCTGCACCGACACAATCCCACCCAGGCCCTATCCCCATAACCCCATGCATTTACCCTAGCTAGTCCCCCTGACACTAAGGGGCAATTTAGCACGGCCAATCCACCTAACCCACACATCTTTGGACTGTGAGGGGAAACCGGAACACCCGGAGGAAACCCACGCTTTCACGGGGAGAATGTGCAAACTCCACACAGACAGTGACCCAAGCCGGGAATTGTACCCGCGACCCTGGTGCTCTGAGACAGCAGTGCCAACCACTGTGCCACCGTGCCGCCCTTGATCGAATGGGATCAGTTGGGAAGGAGGGCACAGTTGTTAGCATTAAGATAAAGGTAAAATATTGAGGATGCTGGAATCTGAAACAAAAACAGATAATGCTGGAAAATCTCAGCGGGTCTGACAGTATCTGTGGGGAGAGAATTGAGCCAACGTTTTGAGTCAGGATGACTCTTTATCAGAGCTGACAAAGGGTCACAGTGGTTAGCACTGCTTCCTCACAGTTCCAGGAACCCAGGTTCAATTCCAGCCTCGGCTCACACTCTGTGTAGAGTTTGCACCTTCTCCCCGTGTCTGCGTGCATTTTCCCCAGGTTCTCCAGTTTCCTCCCACAGTCCAAAGATGTGCAGGTTAGGTGGATTTGCCATGATAAATGTATGGGGTTACAGGGATAGGGCAGGAAAGCAGGGGCAGGGGCTTAGGGCAGAGGCATAGGTTTAAGGTGCGAGGGGCAAGGTTTAAAGGAGATGTACGAGGCAGGTTTCTTTACACAGAGGGTGGTGAGTGCCTGGAACTCGCTGCCGAGGAAGGTAGTGGAAGCAGATAAGATAGTGACTTTTAAGGGGTATCTTGACAAATACGTGAATAGGATGGGAATGGAGGGATATGGTTCCTAGAAAGGCAGGGGGTTTTAGTTAAGTCGGGCAGCATGGTCGGTGCAGGCTTGGAGGGCCGAAGGGCCTGTTCCTGTGCTGTAATTTTCTTTGTTCTTTGAGAGAGGGACTGAGTAAGATACTGGGTCAGAGAGTCAGTATGGACTCGATGGGCTGAATAGCCTCTTCTGCACTGTAGGGATTCTATGATTCTCATTAAAAAATAATTTTTTCTGATTAGGTCATTTTTCTTTCATGCTCACGAAAGGGCTGGGAATGGAATTCTTGCTCACTTCAGGCTCTATCAACCTGACCCAGTCTGAACTAAGAATAAAACACCTAGACCCCCGCATAGATCATCAAAATAGCAGAGAAATCCAATCTGGGTGTCAACATTAAGGTAAGGCAAATGTGGAAAAACTATTTCCATAGGAAATATCTGAAAGGAAATGTGGAAAAAGACGATGAGAAGTGAAGTGCTCTCTGCCTTATCCCAAAATTGTTACTTTCTTACAAGAGAAAATAAAGTCAAGTTGTGATTTAGTGACACTAAGACTGGGTTTTAAAAGTCTAGATTGGAACAAAAGTGAGTAAGTGTGCTGATCTGCAGGACAGAGAGGGATAGAGGGAGGTGGAGAATAGTAGAGGGGGAAAGAGAGAGGGGGAAAGACAGAGGGGAAGGAGGGAGAGAGGGAGGGGAGAAAGAGAGAGGAAAAGGAGAAGAGAGGGAAGAAGAGGGGGAGAACGATAGAGTGGGGGAAAGAGAGAGGGGAAAGAGAGAGGAGGGAGGAAGGAAAAGGGGAAGGAGAGAGAGGAAGAAGTTGGAAGGCAGAGAAGGAGAGAAGGGGAAAGGAGGGAGGGGGGAAAAAGAGGGAGGGAGAAGGAGAGAGGGAAAGAGAGAGCATGGAAAGGAGGGAGGGGGAAGGAGAGAGAGGGAAAAGGAGAGAGGGGGAAAGGGAGAGAGCAGAAAGGAGGGGGAGGGGAACCAGAGAGGGGGAAAAGAGAGAAGGGGAAAAGAGAGAGGGGGAAAGGAGATTGGGGGAAAGGAGAGTGGGGAAAAGGGAGAGAGAGAGGAAAGAGAGGGGGAGGAGGGGGGAAGAGAGGGGGAAGAAAAGAGAGGGGAAAGGAGGGGGAGGAGAAAGGGGGAAAGAGAGAGAGGTAAAAGAGAGAGGGGAAGGAAAGAGAGGGTGAGAAGAGAGGGGGAAAAGAGAGAGGGGGAAGAAAGGAGAGGGGGGAAGAAGGGGAAGGAGGAAATTATTCCACATGAAGGAAGGGTTGAAATAGAAGGAGCATGTTCACAAGTAGACGAACCCCAATCAACAGGAATGTCTTTTGGATTCCCCCACCGCAACCTCAGCAAGAACCTTGAATAAACTGGGTGAAGACTAGTTTCTGCCAATCTTCCACCAAAGACAGAATGGCCATCTGGAAATGTTCCTTCCTGAAGGGATTCCTGGCGGATTATGATACAGCTCCTGTCTGACTCATCAATGGAAATGCTGACAATCACTACCTCCCCAATGCAGCCAAGCGCAATTTGCATTTCTTAACTTGTCAAAAAATATTAATTAAAGTGGAGATTTGAAGAAAAAGAAATTCCCAGTCACTGAATCAGCTGGGAAATGGTGGTGATTTGGGGCCACCAAAACTTTCAACTCGACCCACAGGGTAAAAATATTTTCCCTTCACTCATCAACTGGAAACTACTTTGCTCATCAAGTTACTCGAGTGCGAACTGCCGACAGGGCATCTGGAGATGGTGTGCAGGAATGAAAGAAAGCCATCTATCTCCATAACCACTGAGATTGAACAACAGAGAAAGGCAGAAGAAATGAAGTACAGAAGTTTTCTTTTTATATATTCATGGGACATGGGCGTCGCTGGCTGGGCCAGCATTTATTGACCATCTCTAGTTGCCCTTGGAGGGCAGTTGAGAGTCAACCACATTGCTGTGTATCTGGAGTCACATATAGGCCATGATGTGGAGATGCCGGCGTTGGACTGGGGTGGGCACAGTAAGAAGTCTCACAACACCGGGTTAAAGTCCAGGTTGAAGTGGCTCACCTGATGAAGGGGCAGCGTTCCGAAAGCTCGTGATTCCAAATATGCCCCTGTTGGACTTTAACCTGGTGTTGTGAGACTTCTTACATGTCGGCCAGACCGTGTAAGGATGGCCGATTTCCTTCCCTAAAGGACATTAGTGAACCAGGTGGGTTTTTCCGACAATCGACAATGGTTTCATGGTCATCATTAATCTTTTAATTCCAGATTTTAATTGAATGCAAATTTCACCATCTGCCACGGTGGGATTTGAATCCAAGTCCCTCATCAAAGGTAAATAAAAGATGAATAAAAATGAAGCATTATCTCATGGCAGCCAATTCCTGAAGGACTCTGACCACAATTGGAAGCAAGAGGGTTACAACAGCACGGTGATGATGTCACTGGGCTAGTATTCCAGAGGCCTGGACTGACAATCCAGAGACATTGAGCAGGAATTTCACTTCCTGCTCCCAATCCCATCATCAGGACAAAATGCTGGTCAGGAACCCACAAATTCCAGCGGCGGGGCCCAGAGGGTGATTTTGGTGGAAGAGGGCAATTAAGTGACCATCTCCAGGAGCCGTGTTCGGGTGAGCGTGGTGGCTGAGCTTCCAAGTCTGGAGGGCTGAGTGGAGACCATCCAGCCATCATAGGTCATCAGATCCACCACAAGAGGTGGGCACTGCTGAGGTACGTAGGGTGGCACAATCATAAGACCATAAGACCATGAGGCACAGGAGCAGAGTTAGGCCACTCGGCCCATCGCGTCTGCTCCGCCATTCAATCATGGCTGATATTTTTCTCATCCCCATTCTCCTGCCTTTTCCCATAACCCCTGATCCCCTTATTAATCAAGAACCTATCTATCTCTGTCTTAAAGACACTCATGATGGGGAGACGCCGGCATTGGACTGGGGTAAACACAGTAAGAGTTTTAACAACACCAGGTTAAAGTCCAACAGGTTTATTTGGTAGCAAATGCCATTAGCTTTCAGAGCACTGCTCCTTCGTCAGATGGAGTGGAAATCTGCTCTCAAACAGGGCATACAGAGACACAAAATCAAGTTATGGAATACTGATTAGAATGCGAATCTCTACAGCCAACCAGGTCTTAAAGATACCGACAATGTGAGTGGAGGGAGCATTAAGCACAGGTTAAAGAGATGTGTATTGTCTCCAGACAGGACAGCCAATGAGATTCTGCAAGTCCAGGAGGCAAGCTGTGGGGGTTACTGATAATGTGACATAAACCCAACATCCCAGTTTAGGCCGTCCTCATGTGTGCAGAACTTGGCTATCAGTTTCTGCTCAGCGACTCTGCGCTGTCGTGTGTCATGAAGGCCGCCTTGGAGGACGCTTACCCGAAGATCAGAGGCTGAATGCCCATGACCGCTGAAGTGCTATGACCGCTGAAGTGCTCCCCCACAGGAAGAGAACGTTCTTGCCTGGTGATTGTCGAGCGATGTTCATTAAAGACACAGAAGGGGCAAATACAAGAACCAAAAGGGTTAGGGCAATCAGGCATGACGGAATCTGCCACAGTAACGGGCACTGCCATGGTTGAAGGCAATCCTTGAAGTTGCGCCTTCCACAATGTACAGACCCTCTTGTTCCAATGTCTACCTGGCCCACTTCACAGAAGTCTCCTGATGCAATGGGCATCCCATGTACAGGGCAGCAAATCCACTCAGCATTGAGAGAGTGCACTTGGTTAAGCCCTCAAGGGCCCTGACAAGTAACCAACACCCGTGAAGGCAGGAACATGACGTGGAGCCTACCTGGAGGATTTCCCTCTCGGTTACCGGCCCCTGCCTCTTCGGATCAGTGAAAAGTAGCCCAAGAGAGGGGCAGCACGGCGACACAGTAGTTAGCACTGCTGCTTAAAGTGCCAGGGACCTGGGTTTGATTTCGGCGTCGGTTGACTCTGTGGAGTTTGCACGTTCTCCCCGTGTCTGCGTGGGTTTCCTCCGGGTGCTCCGGTTTCCTCCCACAGTCCAAAGATGTGCAAGTTAGGTGGATCAGCCATGCTAAATTGCCCCTTAGTGTCCAAACAAATGTAGCTTAGGTGGATCAGCCATGGTAAATGCACAGGGTTACGGGGATAGTGGACCTAAGTAAGATGCTCTTCCGGAGAGTCAGTGCAGACTCGATGGGCCAAATCGTCTCATCTGTACTATAGGGACTCAATGGAGTTCAAATCCCACCATGGAAGCTGGGAAATTTAAATATAGTTAAATAAAGTCTGAAATAAAAAGCTAGCATTGATAATGGTGACCATACAAAGTCCCATTCTCTTCAACATTGCGTGCCCCGCACTGTGAGCCGAGCCCTTCCACTAAGATTTCCTGACTGAAAATATTCCAGCTCGAGAAGTGATGATTGTTGGGCTGAAGCTTAACGACGTTGACGTATGTTGTGTGTGAGATAAGCAGCACCTGCAGGCTTAGATTCAGAAGGCGGGATTTTTGAGTCACGTCGAAAACCAGAAATTCCCGTCCAAGATCAGTGGACGTCTGAACAGTTTGTTCGTCAAATTGTCCCGCCACAACAATTCCCGTGGTGGGCGGGGCTAGAACATTTACCCCATAGAGTTTTAGAGCACAGAAAGAGGCCCTTTGGTCCATCGTGTCTGCCAATCATCAAACACTTTATGGAATCATAGAATCCCACAGTGCAGAAGGAGGCCATTCGGCCCATCCAGCCTGCACCGACCACAATCCCACCCAGGTCCTATCCCCACAAGCCAACGTATTTAACCTTATTAATCCCCCTGACACTAAGGGGCAATTTAGCACGGCCAATCCACCTAACCCACGCATCTTTGGAGTGTGAGAGGAAACCGGAGCACCCGGAGGAAACTCCCATGCAGACACGGGGAGAATGTGCAAACTCCACACAGACAGTGGCCCAAGGCTGGAATCGAACCCAGGTCCCTGGCACATCGACAGGGTAGATGCAGGGAGGATGTTCCCGGTGGTGGGGGTGTCCAGAACCAGGGGTCACAGCCTGAGAGTTCGGGGTAGACCATTTAGGACGGAGATGAGGAGACATTTCTTCACCCAAAGAGTGATGAGCCTGTGGAATTCATTACCACAGGAAGTAGTTGATGGCAAAACATTGAATGTATTCAAGAGGCGGCTGGATATAGCACTTGGGGCGAATTGGATCAAAGGTTATGGGGAGAAAGCAGGATTAGACCATTGAGTTGGATGATCAGCCATGATCGTGATGAATGGCGGAGCAGGTTCAAAGGGCCAAATGGCCTCCTCCTGCTCCTATCATCTATTTATTTATTATTTATTAGTCACAAGTAGGCTTACATTAACACTGTAATGAAGTGGTGAAAATCCCCTAGTCGCCACACTCTGGCCCCTATTCGGGTACACTGAGGGAGAATTTAGCATGGCCAATGCACCCTAACCAGCACGTCTTTGGACTGTGGGAGGAAATCGGAGCACCCCGAGGAAGCCCAGAAAAGACACGGGAAAAGACACAGGCAGTGACCCAAGCCGGGAATCGAAACCGGGTCCCTGGCGCTGTGAGGCAGCAGTGCCAACCACTGTGACTGTAAATGCTTCTTAAATGTTGTGAGGGGGTCCCGCCTCTACCACCCTCTCAGGCAGTGCCCACCAAAATGGGCAGCGGGTATTTCTGTGAATGCATCATTTCTCCCTGCGTTGGCAGGTGCGTGGATCCAAGTTAAGACACTTGCTGCCTGCCGGAAGCCAAGGTAACCGCACAGCAGAAAAATGCTGGGTGGCAGAGGGTTAATTTATCAATGGCTGAAGACATATATAAAAGAAACCCTGCACACAGTGGAGAGCAGACTGCATTTGCGAGCAGCTCACATCACATGGTCCCCCCTTCCGCCTGAGCTGTGAAGCGTGAATGGATTTACAGATGTAAAGTCACATCTCGGTAACCTTCAGAACAAATCCCTGACATCCTTCACACAGCACTGCACTAACAGGTTATACATTACCACAGTGGAGATATCAACTCCCCAACAGTCCACGAGGCCAAGTGCAACTCTGCCCACGTGTTGTATTGGAGATTCTGCCATGATAATATTTAGGGGTGATATTTAATTTAAAAAGATAATACCTGTGTAGCAAGTTTCTTGATGCAGAATCTAACGAATGAAACAAAATAATTCATCCTCCGAATGACTGCACCTGGAATCCTTGTATCGAGGTAATATTTGGATAAGGTACGGAGAGGGGAAGTGCATGTACAGTGTAAAGACAGAGGCAGATTAATTGGACCAAATGACCTGTTTCTATTTATTTCCATGTAGTAACGAGAAAAGCAGCAGATTCTTATTCAGAAAAGGCCATTTTAATTTGGTTTGAGATTCCGGTCAGTTACCCCCTCATCTCTGCTGCTGCTGGGACTTGACATGCGGGCGGGAGTATGGTTTCACAGCTAGCGGCCTTGCACACATACTGTGTGCACGGAAGGATCACATCCGAACCAAAATCTTCTCTCCTTCCCTATCTGAGGAAGCAGTGAATAACAACAACTTATATTCGCGTGGCACCTTTTATATCCCATCACCAGAGTTTCGTAAAGCAAAGAATGACACCCAAGGAAATATGCCATTGGATGACGAAAAGGCGGGTCAAAGAGAAAGGTCTTAAGGAATGTCTTCAAGGAGGAAAGTGAGACTCGTAGAGTCATAGAATCCTTACAGTGCAGAAGGAGGCCATCCAGCCCTTTGAGAATCTCTACAGTGCAGAAGGAGGCAAGTCGGCCCATCGAGAATCCCCATAGTGCAGAAGGAGGCCATTCAGTCCATTGAGAATCCCTACAGTGCAGGAGGAGGCCATTCGGCCCATCGAGAATCCCTTCATTGCAGAAGGAGGCTATTCAGCCCATGGAGAATCCCTAAGGTGTAGGAAGAGGCTGTTTGGCCCACTGAGTCTGTACCGACTCTCCAACAGGTCCACCTCCCCCCCTCCTCACACTATCCCCATAAATTTACCCTGCTAATCCCCCTAACCTACACAGCTTGGGACACTAAGGGGAAATTTACCATGGCCAAGCCACCTCACCTACACATCTTTGGACAGTGGGAAGAAACCGGAGCACCCGGAGGAAACCCACGCAGACACGGGGAGAACGTGCAGACTCCGCACAGACAGCGACCCAAACTGGGAATCAAACCAGGGTTCCTGGCGCTGTGAGGCAGCGGTGCTAACCACTGTGCCACCTCAGATTGAGACGCAGAGAAGTGTAGGGAGAGAATTCCAGATCTTGGGGACGAAGCAGCTGAAGATGGTGGAGCGATTATAATTGGGAATGCACAGGAGGTAGAGCAGCAAAGGTATCTCAGAGGGTTGCGGGGTTGGAAGTGATTACTGGGAAACAGAGGCATGAGACCATGGAGGGATCTGAAAATACGAATGAGAATAATCTCAGCTTCTTACAAATGAAGCTACAAACATAGTTAAAGAGTGTATACCTAATAAAACTGATAATTCATTCTGGAAGGATGGATTAAGATGGAACAAGTAGCATTCCTCAATTATAAGTATTTTGCTGATCTTGCAATCACTTGAGGTTTCCACTTTTAGAATGATACAGCACAAAAGAAGGCCATTCACCCCGCTGGGCCTTTGCTAGCCCATTGAAGATGTACCTAATTACTCCCACTCCCCATTGCCCTGCAGGCATTTCCTTTCGGAGTAGATTAGCTGACTAGATTTCCAATATTAGAATCATAGAATCCCTATATTGCAGAAGGAGGCCATTTGGCCCATCAAGTCTGCACCGACCACAATCCCACCCAGGCCCTATCCCCTTAACCCCACATATTTACCTTGCTATTCCCCCCATGGCAATTTACCATGGCCCTGCATTTTGGACTGTGGGAGGAGTACCCGGAGGAAACCCACGCAGACACGGGGAGAATGTGCAAACTCAACACAGTGACCGAGGCCGGAATTCAACTCTTGGCGCTGTGAAGCAGCAGACGAATCACTATGCCACCGTGCCACCCCAGATGCATAGAGGGATAGGGAGAGGGAATTCCAGATTCTCTCGGAGCTTCGAGCATGAGTTGTGACAGTGAGTGCTTGTCGCGGGGATTGCAGGGGGGTGCGGAGAGGTTCTCGGATCATCTGGATTTTAACCATCGTCGTAATGACACTTCTTTCTCTCTGCCGTGGAAATGCATCTTCCACAAGACTGAAAACGTACCAAATATTTAAAAAAAAACCATCTGCCAAATAATAAAGAAATTATACTGTTGCACCTTCCTGAAAACACTGTACACAAATGCTGTTTCACAATGGAAGTCATGCATTGCAAATTGCTGGTTTGGTGATGCTTGGTTATGTCCCAGCGAGAATGCAGATATTTAATTTTATGCACCCTGCAATGTCCCAGTTTCCAAATCACACCCCACACACACTGGTACACAGAGATTCCATTCAGAGTTAATCACGAGACATAGACACATCTGCAACCTATTAATCATCTCTTAATGGGAACACCTGCAACTTGTTAATGGACTATTCTCTCTTGTATATTTGATAATAGATATGAGGAGTAAATGAATCAAGGGGTCCCACTGATGTCACACACTGCAGCATCAGAAGCTCTCAGTATTACTGCACCTTGTGCCCTGAACTCTGCCAGTCATAGCTCACCATGCTTTATTCCAGTTAACATTTAGCAGGTTCCTTCTAAAACTGGACAAGCTCACATTTTTTTAAATTCCATTCATGGGACATGGGCGCACTGACTGGCCAGCATTTATTGCCCATCCCTAGTTGCCCTTGTTCAGAGGGCAGTTGAGAGTCAACCACATTGCTGTGTCTCTGGAGTCACATTTAGGCCAGACCAGGTAAGGACGGCAGATTTCCTTTCCCTAAAGGACATTAATGAACCAGATGGGTTTTTCCGACAATCGACAATGGTTTCACGGTCATCAGTAGATTCTTAATTCCAGATATTTTTTATTGAATTCAAATTCCACCACCTGCCGTGGCGGGATTTTAATCTGGGTCCCCAGAACATGAGCTAAATTTCTGGATTAATAGTCAAGCGATAATACCACTAGGCCATCGCTGTACATTAGCACCTCCTTCTTTGGCAGTCCCTCAGGGTTGGGGATGATTTGCTTCCACTCCGATGGGGAGGGGCTTGGCTGAACAGTCCAATCCCGGAGCCGCAGACTCTGCCACGGTAGGGTCATGTGGTGTTTGGTGAGGCGGGTGGTTGGAATGTTCTAGATTATCCACTCACTCTTCCCGCTATTTGCATTTGTCCTCCAAATCCTCCACTCAATGACGCTCAAGGTGGTTGGCGCCTTCATGGGTGCTTCTTCCCCAGTTTGTGTGTTCTAGGGCAAGCAACTCCCATGTGTCAAGGGGATGTTGTACTTACTTAGTGTAACGATCTCAATCAGGCAATTGAGGTTGGCCTGAAAATCATAGAAAATCATAGAAACCCTACAGTACAGAAAGAGGCCATTCGGCCCATCGAGTCTGCACCGACCACAATCCCACCCAGGCCCTACCTCCTTATCCCTACATATTTTACCCACTAATCCCTCTAACCTACGCATCTCAGGACACTAAGGGCAATTTTTAGCATGGCCAATCAACCTAACCCGCACATCTTTGGACTGTGGGAGGAAACCGGAGCGCCCGGAGGAAACCCACGCAGACACGAGGAGAATGTGCAAACTCCACACAGACAGTGACCCAAGCCGGGAATCGAACCCAGGTCCCTGGAGTTGTGAAGCAGCAGTGCCAACCACTGTGCTACCGTGCCGCCTGCTTGAATATGAACTCCCTGATTAAAGACCAAATTGATGGTCCAATCAGAGAGCCCCACGTTCTGTATTTAAACAGGAGTGTCAGTTCCTCTGGCACTCCGGATGGGGACTGCATACTGAGAGCACTCTGTATAGTGTTGTTGGATCTTATAAATAAAGGAATTTTGGTGGAGGGGCTTCCGTCTCCAAGGACCTTAGTGAGGTTAGTGAGGTTAATTGAGGTTAACTGAGGTTACACTAAGTAACCTCACACTTAGTGAGGCTTTCAGTGTTTCCTCCGCCCTGCTACTGATCGCATGCCATTACAGAGCTCAGAGTAGAGCACTTGTTTAGGGCATGCGGACAATGCAATGCCCATCTCAACAGGTGACCAGTGCCTCAATGCTGGGGATATTGGCCTGGGAGAAGACGCTCTCAATGCAATGCCTATGCTGCCAGTGGATTTGCAGGATTTTGCGGAGACAATGTTGGCTCTGCCATCAGAGCCCCAACCAATCACCGACACTTATAATGCAGGGTGAGGCCGTTCAGCCCATTAAGCCCATGCCAGCTCTTTAAAGGTGTTAGATGAGGGCCACACTGAGGAACTTTTGGATGGTGGTTCTGTGTCCATCATTCTCCACCTCAGTGAGTGTCCAGCTTTGACCATTTGTTCATCCCCACCCTCAAGGAAAGGAAGAGGTAGAGACTGCCATTCCAGTTTGTGCTTTCTCTACGGTAAGTGGAGTTAAAGATGGATTCCTTGCACTAATGTGTTCCAATCCCATTCACTCATCAATCTTGTTGACTCTCCTGGTCTAATAGTGCCTTGATTTAAAAATTCTCACTCTTTTCAAATCCCTCCATGGTCTTCCTATCTCTCTCACTTGCTCCAGCCCTACAACCTCTCTGAGATCTCTGCATTGTTCCAATTCTGACCTTCTGCAAAGCCCCTAATTTATTGACTCCAGGACTGAGGGCTGTGCCATCAATTACCCTGGAACACTCTCCCTAAATCTCTCTGACCATCTCCTCCTTTTTGGCATCCTTTAAAACCAGATTCTTTGACCAAGACCTTTTGTGACTTGGTGTCAAATTGTGTTTGATAATCCTCCCATGAAGTGAGATATTTTACTAAATGTAGGGCATTGTTTAATGCAGTTCTAGAGAGAAATGTAGTAAGAAAAAGGAGAAGGAATTTCATGAAATGCCAGGCTTCTGGACAACCCAATACTGGATAGACCTCAGATGGAGGTTGAGAGACATATTGAGCGGATAACCTATCAAAGGCCATGGGTCAGGAAGAAGGGTGAAAGTGAGAGGTGATCTTACTGAAACATATACACTTCTGAGGAGGCTTGACACAGGAAAAGGAGAGAGAGACACAAGGAGGGAAGAGATACGCAGGGAAGAGGGAGAGATGCAGGAATAGAGAAGAGAGGCACAGGGAGAGAAGAGGGATGCAGAGAGTGAGGAGGGACCCAGGGAGAGAGGAGAGACAAAGGGAGAGAGGAGAGACAAAGGGAGAGAGGAGGGACATAGTGAGAGAGGAGAGACACAGGGAGAGAGGAGAGAGACGCAAAGAGAGAGGAGAGACACAGGGAGAGAGGAGAGGGGCACAGTAAGAAGTCTCACAACACCAGGTTAAAGTCCAACAGGTTTATTTGGTAGCAAAAGCCACTAGCTTTCGGAGCACTCGCTGCTCCTTCATCAGGTGAGTGGGATTTCAGTTCACAAACAGGACATGTAAAGACACAAACTCAATTTACAAAATAATGGTTGGAATGCGAGTCTTTACAGGTAATCAAGTCTTAAAGGCACAAACAATGTGAGTGGAGAGAGGGTTAAGCACAGGTTAAAGAGATGTGTGTTGTCTCCAACCAGGACAGTTAGTGAGATTTTGCAAGCCCAGGCAAGTCGTGGGGGTTACAGATAGTGTGACATGAACCCAAGATCCCGGTTGAGGCCTGTCCTCATGCATCTCCACGAGAGGGAGAGACACAGGGAGAGAGGGAGAGACACAGGGAGAGAGGGAGAGACACAGGGAGAGAGGGAGAGACACAGGGAGAGAGGAGAGATGCAGGGAGAGAGGAGAGAGAGACACAGGGAGAGAGCAGAGACACAGGGAGGGCAGAGAGACGCAGGGAAAGAGGAGAGAGACAGGGAGAGAGGAGAGACACAGGGAGGGCAGAGAGTCGCAGGGAAAGAGGAGAGAGACAGGGAGAGAGGAGTGACACAGGGAGAGAGGAGGGATGCGGGGAGAGAGGGAGAGACACAGGGAGAGAGGAGAGAAGCAGAGAGAGAGGAGAGAAGCAGAGAGAGAGGAGAGACACAAGGAGAGAGGAGAGACATAGGGAGAGGAGAGACAAGCAGAGAGGAGAGACATAGGGAGAGAGGAGGGACACAGGGAGAGAGGAGGGCCACAGGTTGTTGAAACCCCTCAACTAAAATATAGACAATTATTTAATTTTACATCCAAAATAACAGGGTACAGATGGCACAGAACACTGCAGTGAGATGTTTTATTTCTGATTGGGAACAGAGGGCAGGGCTTTGAGGGAGCAGAGAACGAGAGCTTAGGGAACAAATATTTTAATAATGGCCTTGAAATAAATGATCTTAACTCCATTTTAACACAGCTTTCCTCTCGCTCTTGTTGCTAACATTTCCTGCATCCAGCCTGTGTGTGGATGCTGCAGGATTTGGATGTGTTGACATTGCTGACAGCAAACAGAGTAAATCACTCTGGAGTTTCCTGTTGGTATGGAGATGGTGTTGAGATGACAGGATGGATCCTAATTCTGGTTTGAAACCTCCGGTCATTGTTTAAGTTTCCAGTATGAAAAGGAATCATCAATCTGACTCGACACTGAAAAGTTAATCTTAAATTCACAATGAAGTCCCATTTCACCGTTTCACATATATTTATATTATCGTTCATCTTAATGAATGTTCCCAGTTTCTGAACTAGTCTGTACTAGTACTGTGTATACTGTACATAGCTACATCCAACTAAATAGATACCTATTAGGTAGATATAAATATTTATAGTATGTACATATCTATAATCTACCTAATAGTATAGTATGTATCTATATCTATATAGTATATCTATCTATATCTATATAGTATATGCATATCTATAGGGTGGCATGGTGGCACAGTGGTTAGCACTGCTGCCCCCACAGCACCAGGGACTTGGGTTCAATTCCCGGCTTGGGCCATTGTGCGAAGTCTGTATGTTCTCCCCATGTCTGCATGGGTTTCCTCCGGGTGCTCCCACAGTCCGAAAGACGTGCTGGTTAGGTGGATTGGCCATGCTAAATTCTCCCTCAGTGTACCCGAACAGGCGCCGGAGTGTGGCAGCTAGGGGATTTTCACAGTAACTTCATTGCAGTGTTAATGTAAGCCTACTTGTGATGCTAATAAATAAACTCTAAAATATAATGTTCACTTATGCATTATTTATCTCAATATATATTTAAATGTATACTTTTATTGGAATATCTGTTTATCGATGTATATTGATCGATATATCTATTTCTCTATAACTGAGTTATATTTCTCAATTAATATAATTTTGTTGTTGGGTCAGTTTGGACGTCATTTACTCACCCTGTCAGTTTTACAACTATAGCAAGGTTCTAATATTTTACTGTACACACTTAATCTACTTGCCACATGCAATGCAAAACAGAGCAACAATGGGATCCTCATAGAATCCTACAGTGCAGAAGAAGGCCATTCGGCCCATCGAGTCTGCACCGACCACAATCCCGCCCAGGCCTTATCCCTATATCCCCATCTATTTACCCTGCTAGTCTTCCTGACACTAAGGGGCAATTTATGATGGCCAATCAACCTAACCCGCACATCTTTGAACTGTGGGAGGAAACCGGAGCACCCGGAGGAAACCCACGCAGACACGAGGAGAATGTGCAAACTCCACACAGACAGTGACCCAAGCTGGGAATTGAACCCGGGTCCCTGGCGCTGTGAGGTAGCAGTGCTAACCACTGTGCCACCGTGCCGCCCAATCTCAGAGGTTTGCTGCTCGATTTGTGTTTAAATTAATACGGGAAGACTACCAAAGAGGAAACAGACGGCTGGACCACAAAAGGTTGCCAGGATGTTGCCTGGATTGAGTGGCATGCCTTATGAGGATAGGCTGAGGGAGCTCGGCCTTTTCTCCTTGGAGAGACGTAGGATGAGAGGAGACCTAATAGAGGTATATAAGATGTTGAGAGGCATAGATCGGGTGGACTCTCAGAGGCTTTTTCCCAGGGTGGAAATGGCTGCTACGAGAGGGCACAGGTTTAAGGTGCTGGGGGGTAGGTACGGGGGAAATGTTAGGGGGACGTTTTTCACACAGAGGGTGGTGGGCGAGTGGAATCGGCTGCCGTCAGTGGTGGTGGAGGCGAACTCGATAGGGTCTTTTAAGAGACTCCTGGATGAGTACATGGGACTTAATAGGATGGAGGGTTATAGGTAGGCCTAGAAGGTAGGGATAAGTTCGGCACAACTTGTGGGGCCGAAGGGCCTGTTTTGTGCTGTAGTTTTTCTTTGTTTCTATGTAAGTAACAACAATAATTGCAGAAAGTGTGGCCCACAGAAGGAATATTAACAAAGAGACAAGGTACCGTGTCATTTTTGATCCCTTCTCCTATAACTACTCCACAGAAGACAGGCACCATATTGTATTATACCTCGAGATAGAGCCCAGCTTCCCAGCCATCGCTTGCAAATCGACGTGTTACCCTTGATTTAAAGTAAAAGTAGGAACGGACGCAATTTATCACTCAGTGATCCGTCAATGGACCGGTCAACATGACTGTGGACAGGTCCAAATTCTGCCAGCCAGCCAGCTCCGCCCCTAACAAGGCTGCTCGCGGCCGGTTGTAACTTATGCTCAGAACGGTGCTGCTTTCTATTAAAGCCCACATCGCTTTTCTGAAGAATTCCCTTTCCATTTTTGCCACCCTGGCTTTCCTCTACTGAGTGGGTGATTCCTCTAGATTAGTGCTACAGAGCTCAATGCCTGCGACTAGCTTGGGAATCGATTTTTTGTCACAGCGCACTGCCCACAGCCACTGGGCCTATTCATCACAGTTCACTTAATACAGCTTGCTTCAGGGTGGCACCGTTGTTCTAATATCCTGTCCTCCTGCCTCCTTGCTCTCTCGCTCGCTGGCAATTACTGTGTAAAACAATTTCCTCATCTATGACTGAAATCCCAGCTCAAATCGAGAGCTCCGTCGAGCAAATCTCTTTTCCAATCATTCCCATGACAGGCAATATGGGAGAAGTTATTGTGTCAAGACAGGCACCGTGACTGGGCCAGGCCCCTGTGGGTCAGCTGCTGAGTGGACAACCAGACTAAGTACCGCGTGAGCCTTTCGCCACCTCAGGGCATCGCAAAGCGCATCGAAGCCAATTTTTCACGGATGGTCAGTGCTGCTACGCAGCGGCCAACCTGTGCACAGCAAGATCCCAGAAACACACAGCAATGAGATAACTGACAAGGCCAAAGCTAAAAGCAACATACTGCGGATGCTGGAGTCTGAAACACAAACAGAAAATGCTGGAAAATCTCAACATGTCTGACAGCCTCTGTGGGGAGAGAATAGAGCCAACATTTCGCGTCTAGATGACCCTTCGTCAGAGCAGGCAAGGCCAGTTTGTTTAGTGATGCTGGTTAAAGGATAAATATTGGCCAGCAGGTTAACTCCCCTGATCATAGAATCCCTACAGTGCAGAAGAGGCCATTCAGGTCATCGAGTCTGCAACGACTCTCTAACAGAGTAATTTATCCAGGCTCCACTTCCCCATAATTCCACACATTTCCCATGGCTAATCCACCTAACCTACACATCTCTGGGCACTCAGGGGCAATTTAAAATGGCCAATCTATCTAACCTGCACCTCTTTGGACTGTGGGAGGAAACTGGAGCACCTGGAGGAACCCCACACAGACATGGGGAGAATGTGCAAACTCCACACAGTCACCTGAGGCCAGAATTGAACCCAGGTCCCTGGCGCTGTGAGGCAGCAGAGCTAACTACTGCGCCACAGTGCCGACCCTCAACAGTGCCATCTCTTCCTCAAATAGTGCCATGGGGGTCTTTTGTCTGATAGGACAGACGGGGGACTCAGTTTAATGTCTCACCTAAACGGCGACATCTCTGACAATGCAGCACTCTCTCCATATCCCTATCAAGTGTCAGCTCAAATGATGTGATCAGGTCTCTGGAGAAGGGTTTAAATGCACAGATCTCTGAGGTGAGAGGTGAGAGTGCTGCAATTCTCTTAAGGGGAGGCGGTGGCCTAGTGGTATTATCGCTGGACTATTAATCCAGAAACTGAGCTAACGTTCTGGAGACCCGGGTTCGAATCCTGCCACAGCAGATGGTGGAATTTGAATTTGATTAAAATAAATCTGGAATTACATAAGAACATAAGAAATAGGAGCAGGAGTAGGCCATCTAGCCCCTTGAGCCTGCCCCGCCATTCAATAAGATCATGGCTGATCTGACGTGGATCAGTACCACTTACCCGCCTGATCCCCATAACCCTTAATTCCCTTACCGATCAGGAATCCATCCATCCGCGCTTTAAACATATTCAGCGAGGTAGCCTCCACCACCTCAGTGGGCAGAGAATTCCAGAGATTCACCACCCTCTGGGAGAAGAAGTTCCTCCTCAACTCTGTCTTAAACCGACCCCCCTTTATTTTGAGGCTGTGTCCTCTAGTTTTAACTTCCTTACTAAGTGGAAAGAATCTCTCCGCCTCCACCCTATCCAGCCCCCGCATTATCTTATAAGTCTCCATAAGATCCCCCCTCATCCTTCTAAACTAATTAAGAATCTACTGATGACCATGAAATGATTGTCGGAAAAAACCCATCTGCTTCACTAATGTCCTTTAGGGAAGGAAATCTGCCTTCATGTGACTCCAGAGCCACAGCAATGTGGTTGATTCTCAACTGCCCTCTGAACAAGGGGCAACTAGGGATGGGCAATAAATGCTGGCCAGCCAGCGACGCCCATGTCCCACGAATAAATTTTAAAAAACTGATCCAAGGTTAACAAATGTTTGTTGACCGGAACAAATAGCAAGTTTGTTCACACAGCTGATCCAGATTGGGGGATGCTGCATGCGGGCATCACTGCCTGGGGTGGCGGAGGGGGGCGGGGGAAAGGTGGGGCTGCTCCTGATCACCATTGAACTGGAAAGTGCGTGTGGCTCGAACTCAGGCAAGCACAAGGCCAGACCGGCTCACCCTCCCATGGCCCAGTCACGTAAAGCTGAACATTCCTCAATGCGCTGACAGCTAGACCAATAACTAATCTACGAGAAACAGCGCAGCTCATGACAAGGTTCCTTCATGCTTGCTAGGAAGTGACATACATTCTTCGGCAGGGTCCATTCTCTGCAAATATGTCACAGGACTAGTGACCCAGACTAATGCCCTGGGCACATACACAGGTTCAAATCCCACCACAGCAGATGGTGGAATTTAAATTCAACGAATAAAATCTGGGATTGAAAGCTGGTTTCAGTAATGGTGGCCATGAAATCATCACTGATGTTGTAAAAACCCATCTGGTTTACTAATGTCCTTTAAGGAAGGAAATCTACCATCCTTACCCGGTCTGGCCTACATCTGAGTCCAGACCCCACGGCAATAGGCCGAGCAAGACACTCAGTTTAAGGGAAGTTAGCGATGGGCAACAAATGCTGGCCTTACCAGCGATGCCCACATCCCATGAAAGAATAAAAAAGGCCTTGCACCTTTTTTTGAATTACCCGAGAGCTTGGGGAGCCTATAGTTGCTTTCTCTATGGCAATGCCTCGGATACAGTTGACTTGCCTACCAATCAGAACCCTTGAAGATTGGCTGGCTGGCAGAAAACAGAGAGTATGCATAAATGGGTCTGTGTTCGATTAGCAGGAAGGTATGAGTGGAGTCCCGCAGGGGTCTGTGCTGGCTGGGGTCTCAACTTTCAACAATTTATATCAGTGACTTAGATGAGGGGAGAGCAGGCATGGTAGCTAAATTTACAGATGACACAAAGATAGGTAGGAAATTATATTGTGAAGAGGACATAAGGAGATTGCAGATGGATGTAGATAGGTTGAATGAGTGTGCAAAAATCTGACAGATAGAGTATAATGTGGAAAGGTGTGAAGTTATTCATTTTGACAGGAAGAAGAAAAAAGCAGAGTATTACTGAAATGGAGAATCATAGAAATCATAGAAACCCTACAGCACAGAAAGAGGCCATTCGGCCCATCGAGTCTGCACCGACCACAATCCCACCCAGGCCCTACCCCCATATCCACCCACTAATCCCTCTAACCTACACATCTCAGGACACTAAGGGGCAATTTTAGCATGGCCAATCAACCTAACCCGCACATCTTTGGACTGTGGGAGGAAACCGGAGCACCCGGAGGAAACCCACGCAGACACGAGGAGAATGTGCAAACTCCACACAGACAGTGACCCAAGCCAGGAATCGAACCCAGGTCCCTGGAGCTGTGAAGCAGCAGTGCTAACCACTGTGCTACCGTGCCGAAGGACTGCAGAATGCTGAGGTTCAGAGGGATCGAGGTGCTTTCATACATGAGTCACAAAAAGTTAGTACGCAGGAACAGCAAGTAATTAAGAAGGTTCGTGGAATGCTATCCTTTACTGGGCGGCACGGTGGCACAGTGGTTAGCACAGCTGCTTCACAGCGCCAGGGACCGGGTTCGATTCCCGGCTTGGGTCACTGTCTGTGCGGAGTCTGCATGTTCTCCCCGTGTCTGCGTGGGTTTCCTCCGGGTGCTCCGGTTTCCTCCCACATTCTGAGAGATGTGCTGGTTAGGTGCATTGACCAGAACAGATGCCGGAGTGTGGTGACTAGGGGAATTTCACAGTAACTTCATTGCAGTGTTAATGTAAGTCTTACTTATGACTAATAAATAAACTTTAACTTTACTTTACTTTTACTTTATTATGCGAGGAATTGAACATAACAGTAAGGATATTATGCTTCAGTTATATAGGGCTTTGGTTAGACCACACCTCGAATACTGTGTGCAGTTTTGATCTCCTTATTGGGTGACATGGTGGTTAGCACTGCTGCCTCACAGCGCCAGGGACCCGGATTCAATTCCGGCCTTGGGTGACTGTCTGTGTGGAGTCCGCATATTCTCCACGTGTCTGCGTGGGTCTCCTCCGGGTGCTCCAGTTTCCCCCCACATCCAAAGATGTGCGGGTTAGGTTGATTGGCCATGTTAAATTGCCGCTTAGTCTCATGGGGATTAGCAGGGTAAGTACGTAGGGTTACGGGGATAGGGCCTGGATAGGATTATTGTCAGTGCAAGCTCGATGGGCCAAATGGCCTACTTCTGCATTGTATGGATCCTACGATTCTATGATTTAAGGAAAGATGTAAATGCATTGGAGGCAGTTCAGCGGAGGTTTACTAGATTGATACTTGGAATGAGTGGGTTGCCTTATGAGGATAGGTTGAACAGACTGGGCTTGTTTCCACTATAGTTCAGAAGAGTGAGGGGCGGCTTGATTGAAATTTGTGAGATCCTGAACAGTCTTGACAAGGTGGAAATGGAAAGGATGTTTCCTCTTGTGGGTGAGTCCAGAAATAGGGGGCACTGTTTTAAAATTAGGGGTTGCCCTTTTAGGACAAAGATGAGAAGAATTTTGTTTCTGTCAGGGTTGTGCAGCTTTGGAATTCTCTACTTCAGAAAGCAGTGGAAGTGGCGTCACTGGATAATTTTAAGGCAGAGAAAGAAAGGATTCTTGCAGGGCAACAGAATCAAAGGTTATCAAGGGTAACAGGTCAGCCCCAATCTGATCAAATGGCAGAGCAAACTTGAGGGGCCAAAACGGCCTACTTCTGCTCCAATTTCATTTGTTCATGTGGGCTGGAATTCTCCGGCCGTTCAAGCCCGCCACCGCTGCCAGAGAGGACGGAGAATCTGGTGCTCAGCCAAATCTCCGTTAACTGCAGCAGGACGTGAGAATCCCACTGGGGTGAACGCCCAGAGAATTCTGCCCATGGTCTCTCCTGAAGTGTAAATGATTGTGATTGTTTGAAATTTGACAGTCTTGGATTTGTCCTGATGAGTGCAAGGAGAAAAACTTCAGCAACCTGTCTCTTTTCAGCAATTTGAAAAATATTGGAGTGGGGGCAAAGCGGCTACTTGATGAACAATCAGAAATCACCCAACTGGATAATGAAGAGTCTTTCTGCTTTCCAAATAGCATGGGAAAATAGTGAGGATGGAAGGTCTGAGGCGCCAAAGGAATGGAACATGGCGGGGGAGGGGAGGCAGTTGGGTATGGATTTTCCAGGAAAATGTCCCACTACAGTTGAAGTTTATTTATTAGTGTCACAAATAAGCTTACATTAACACTGCAATGAAGTTACTTATGTTCAAACCCAGCTGTGAAGAGCAGTTCCTTAATGCCACAATGGTAGGAAGAATAGAGGGACATAGACTACTTTCTAAATGGGGAGAGAATTCAGAAATCAGATGAGCAAAGGGACTTGGGAGTCCCAGTTCAGGATACTCTTCAGGTTAACTTGAAGGTTGAGTTGGTAGTTGGAATAGAATCATAGAATCCTACAGTGCAAAAAGTGGCCATTCGGCCCATTGAGTCTGCACCAACCACAATTCCACTCAGGCCCTTTCCCCATAACCCCATACATTTACCCTGCTAATCTCCCATAATACTAAGGGGCAATTTAGCAAGGCCAATCCACCTAATCCACACATCTTTGGACTATGGGAGGAAACCGGAGCACCTGGAGGAAACCCACGCAGACACGGGGAGAATGTGCAAACTCCACATAGACAATGACCCAAGCCAGGAATCGAACCCGGCCCCCAGCGCTGTGGGGCAGCAGTGCTAACCACTGTGCCACCATGCTGCAAATGCAATGTTAGCACTTATTTCAGGAGAAATAGAATACAAAAGCAGGGATGTACTGCTGAGGCTTTATAAGGCTCTGGTCACACCACATTTAGAGTATTGCGAGCAATTTTGGGCCCCGTATCTAAGGAAAGATATGTTGACCTCGGAGAGGGTTAAGAGGAGGTTTGCAACAATGATCCCTGGAATGAAAGGCTTGATGCATGAGGAGCGCTTGAGGACTCTGTGTCTGTACTCGATGGAGTTTAGAAGGATGAGGTGGGATCTCATTGAAACTTACAGAATACTGAAAGGCCTGGATAGAGTGGATTTGGGGAAGATGTTTCCATTGGCAGGAGAGACCAGGATCCGAGGGCACAGCCTCAGAGTAAAGGGACGACCCTTTAGAACCGGGATGAGGAGGAATTTCTTCAGCCAGAGGGTGGTGAATCTATGGAATTCATTGCCACAGAAGGCTGTGGAGGCCAGGTCATTGAGTGTCTTTAAGACAGAGATAGATACCTTCTTGATTGGTAAGGGGCTCAAAGGTTGCGGGGAAAAGGCGGGAGAATGCGGTTGAGAAGCTTATCAACCATGATTGAATGGCAGAACAGACTCGATGGGCTGAATGGCCTAATCCTGCTGCTGTATCTTATGGTCTAACATCCAAAGTATCTTCAGAACTACCAAATTGGACATGAGTGAACCCTGGGAAAAGGGAGAAGAAAATTGGGGATTTTGGGGGGAGGGGAATGGGCGGTGGGGGGGAACTGAAATAATTATCTATTTCAAGCAAGTAATCCCTCAAGTTAAGGCTTCTTTCACTTGACCCCACGTGACAACAGAACAGGTCAACACTTGCAACAAAAACAGAAAATGCTGGAAATTCTCAGCAGGTCTGACAGCACCTGTGGAGCGAGGATAGAGCCAACGTTTCGAGTTTGTCTGACCCTTCGTCATAGCTGAGATTAACACTTTGAGATTTCCTGGAACTAACACATACAACGTGGTTCTGTCCTGCACGCACAGAATGAGAGGCAGAATATGCCGTGATCCACCACTTAGGCCTTTAATAACGTGACTGACAGGTTTATTTCGTGAAGTAAGAAATCAAAAATTATCAATAGGTTAGGTGTGTCAGACCATTTTGGCCCAAGGAATTGCGCAAATTGGCCGAAGATAGCCTGATGCTCACCTCAAGGGTCCACAGCTTCAGTCTGACATGTGTGAATGGATCGAGACATTTGTACCATAATGACAAAAATATTGCCTTTGGCTTCCATCCACATCAATATTTCATAACAAACTATGGTCGAATCCATCAATTCTCCTGAAGACAAAGACAGGGGTCAAGACTAAGCTGAAACTATTGAGGATTTGGGATTTAAAGATGCTTCCAATTGTTCTCAGGTCTCACTTATTAAAACAGGGGAAAAATCTCAGCCAGACTCACAATTAGTCTGAACCACCTTTAAATCAAGAAAGGGCGAGGGCAGGGAGTAGAGTGTGAAGCTTTAAACAAAAACAGCACTGGCCTGTTCTTAGTGAAGTCACTGCTTTAAGGCCTCAAATTGGGAGGGTCCTGGGACATCCATAGTGTATGTATATACATAGTGCAATTGATATAGGTGTTTGCATTTTGTATTTTTTTATGTTTAACGGGACTGTTTAAAAATTCAGCTTTATTCTACAGGTAATCGGTATGTCTGGAGGGAATACAGCTCAGATGCTGAGAGCCATGACGTGGAGATGCCGGTGTTGGACTGGGGTGGGCACAGTAAGAAGTCTCACAACACCAGGTTAAAGTCCAACGGGTTTATTTGGTATCATGAGCTTTCGGACAGCTGCTCCTTCATCAGGTGAAGCTCTCCGAAAGCTTGCAATACCAAATAAACCTGTTGGACTTTAACCCCTGGTGTTGTGAGACTTCTTAGATGCTGAGAGAGCAGGATAATTACTCATTTTAGCCATGTAATGTTTGCTTAGATAAGGCTAATGGACTTTTGTTTACAAAAAAAGATCCCCTGGGTAGTTTGATTTCAGGAATGGAATGCGGGTTCAGGTAGCAGGGTCATGTGATGATGTGGTTAATGGGAGGAGCTATGTCTGTAGCAGCGAAAGAGTATTTAGTTCTAGCTGGGAATTGTTCAAAGACAGGTTTTCTAGAAGCTGCCCTGAAACAGATTTTCCCTCTGAAAACTTCAAGACTATCTGCACTCATTATAGCAAGTATGTTTATGGTTGCTAACAGTATTTAAAGTGGCATTTACATCTGTAAGAGGAATGTTGCTTATTTGGAAATGAAACAGTAATAAGTTGGAAATGAAAGCTGTTTCCTTTCGTTTTTAAATATTGTTCAACTGTTAATAGTAAAGCTGCTTCATTTATTAGAGTTATATTTAAACTGCGTTGTTAAATAAAGTTTGTTGTACTATAAAAGATCCCTAATTTGTCAGTGGAATCATTCCTGGAAGGAAATATCACATCCTCACATTGGTGTCAAATGGAAAATGGTTGGAGTCTTGTCTGGCTTCCAGAACTTGGGGTTCTGGTCCGGGATGCTAACTAACTGAACAAGAGATTACTAACAGTTGTCAAACATTACAATGTGAGCGCCCATTTACAATTCACTTTGACGAAATACAATCCTGTTACAATCTAAACAATGTAATTATTTGAGTGTTACTGATTTACAGAGGGCAATCTATTTTATGACCACCCTGAGCAGAATGACTCCCTCAATATTACTTACAATTCTATAGAACGGAAACAGGCCATTTCCGCCCACCTGGTCTCAGGTGACGTTTCTGCTCCACATCCTCCCACTCCCTCTTCATCGAACCCTATCAACACATCCTTCAGTTCCTTTTTCCCTCGTGTGGCTTCCTCTTAAATCCATCTACGCAATTCGCCTCAAATCCACATGGTTTTGTCTGAATTCAGGAGCAATCCAAATGCCTGGCAACCTACAAATCCCACAACGAATGTCACCATGACAGCACTGAGCTCCTTTAAGAGTGTACACAAGGCAGTAATGGCAAAAAATGATATTTTATTATGACCGAAACAGCTACTTAATAGCTGCTCATTCATCCAGCAAACAATGGCAATTAAGGGACTTGGGTCAGTGGTTCGACAATCAGTGTATTTTTTTTAAATGGCACCTTATGCTGAGGCTACAGCTTTCTCGTTCTGTTGTCCCATTTGTCGATTTTTATTAAAATTAAACTGCATTTTAGAAAAAGTGAAATCTTCCCAGTGTTTCGGGACAATTTGGAGTATTGTGTGCAGTTTTGGTGTCCTTAACTGAGGAAGGATGTCCTTGCTATAAAGGGAGTACAGCGAAGGTTTACCAGACTGATTCCTCGGATGGCAGGTCTGTCATATGAGGAGAGACTAAGTCAGTTAGAGTCATATTCATTGGAGCTTAGAAGAATAAGAGGGGATCCCATAGAAACTTTAAAGATTCAAACAGGGGTAGATTCAAAAAGATTCCAGAACAATAGAAATCAGCTTTGGAAATTTGAACTTTTTAGATATTAGAAATATAAGCCTCAACAATTCAACATAAATAGTACAGAACGCACATAGTGCCAGGGACCCGGGTTCGATTCCCGGCTTGGGTCACTGTCTGTGTGGAGTTTGCACATTCTCCCCATGTCTGCGTGAGTTTCCTCCGGGTGCTCCAGTTTCCTCCCACAGTCCAAAGGTGTGCAGGTTAGATGGATTGGCCATGCTAAATTCTCCCTCAGTGTACCCGAACAGGCGCCAGAGTGTGGCGGCTAGAGGATTTTCACAGTAATTTCATTACCGTGTGAATGTATGTCTACTTGTGACGAATAAATAAACTTTACTTTATTGCTAAAAGGAGAGAGACATATTGCAAAAGCTGTCCCTTGTTGCTTCCTCCAATGCAATGCCTTGGCCAATCAGAGCCAACTTGCCAACCAATCAGCCCCCCCCCCCCCCTTTCTCCTGTAATATAAATTGTTGTGATTTTTTGAACTTTGTTTTTCTTGCATTTGTCCTGATGAGTGCAAGATGAAAAGTTTCAACAACGTGTCTCTCTCTTCAGCAAGAAGTGGCTTCAAATAAGATAAAAAATATTGATTGAGAATAATTGTCATGTGTGATGATCACACAGAAGAATTCCTCAGGGTTGCGATGATATTACTGTCTATAACACCCATTTTTAAAAAAAATTGACAGCGAAGTTCAGATGGGAATGTTCTGAAGTCCTTTACTGCTGGTTGTGGTTACTATTGCGGACAGCACAGTGACACAGTGGTTGGCACTGCTGCCTCACAGCGCCAGGGACCTGGATTCAATTCCCAGTTTGGGTCACTGTTTGCGTGGAATTTGTACATTCTCCCCATGTTTGTGTGGGTTTCCTCAGGGTGCTCCAGCTTTCTCCCACAGTCTAAAGATGTGCAGGTTAGGTTAGCATCCAAAGATGTGGAGGTTAGAGGGATGTGTAGGATTCTGGGGATAAGGCACGGGGTAGACCTGGGTAAGTTTAAGTTTATTTAATAGTGTCACAAGTAAGGCTTACATTAACACTGCAATCAAGTTACTGTGAAAATTCCCCAGTCGCCACACTCCGACGCCTGTTCGGGCACACAGAGGGAGAATTTAGCATGGCCAATGCATCTAACCAGTCCGTCTTTCAGACTGTGGGAGGAAACCGGAGCACCTGGGGAAAACCCTCGCAGACACGGGGAGAATGTGCAGACCCCGCACAGACAGTTACCCAAGCCCAAGCCCTAGAGTAAGATGCTGTTTCAGAGAGTTGGTTCCGAAAGCTAGTGGCTTTTGCTACCAAATAAACCTGTTGGACTTTAACCTGGTGCTGTTAGACTTCTTAATGTAATCAGAGAGTTGGTGCAGACTCAATGGGCCAAATGGCCTCTTTCTGCACTGTAGGGATCCTATGATTCAAGGTCTTGCTCAGTCAGGAGTCAGTGTAGGTAAACAAGCACATAAGTGAATGGACGTACAGGACTGAATGGGACTTAGCAGATTGCAAGCAGAGTTTTGGATGATGTCATGTTTACAGAGGGTGGAGTGTGTGAAGGTGGCCAGGACTGCATTAGAATAGTCAGGGCTAGAGGCAACAGTGTTGATTGTGTACTAATCGTGTTTAATTGTGTGGTGGCGTTAACTGAGCAGTCATTTGAGCCTCCTATAAATAAACACTGACTAAAACTACGGTCATCAGGTTAGATCTATACTCGGAGTTTGGAAGAATGAGGGGGGTATCTAATTGAAACCTACAGAATACTGAGAGGCCTAGATAGAATAGACGTGGAGAGAATGTTTCCACTAGCAGGAGACACTGGAACTCGAGACACAACCTCAGAGTGAAGGGACGCTCCTTTAAAACTGAGATGAGGAGGAATTTCTTCAGCCAGAGGGTGGTGAATCTGTGTGGAACTTATTGCTATAGAGGGCTGTGGAGGCCAGATCATTGAGTGTCTTTAAGACAGAGATAGATAGGTTCTTGATCAATATGGGGATCAAAGGTTATGGGGAGAAGGCAGGAGAATGGGGATAAGAATCATATCAGCCATGATTGAATGGCGGAGCAGACTCAATGGGCCAAACAGCCTAACTCCTCTCCTATATCTTATGGCGTTATGGTCTGAGGTGGTATATGCTGGTAACATGCAATTCTGCAAATAAACATAACTTGCGTAAAGATTGGTTCTAGTTCCATTCTTCACAAATTGTTTTTCCAGAGAATAACACAGGCATTGGATGAGCGTTTCAGCAGCAGATGAGTTAAGGCACGGGTAGGGTTGGGCAATGTATTAGAGTCTGGGTGATGGCAGAAAGGTGTTGGGAGGACAGTGCTGTGCCCAACCATGTCAAAAGCTGCAGACAGACCAAGCATAACAAGTAAGGATGATTTCTTGCTTTATCTGCCTGTTAATTCTCTATGATGTGTGTATAGTATAATCATTACTCATCTTTCATCTCTTAAAAACACTCGAGGGTGGAATTTTCCCATCCCACCCGCCACGGGAATCGTAACGGGTCGGGACAGGACCGTGAAAAGGTCTGTCGACCTCGGGCAGGATTTTCCGATCTTGGGTGAGTGCGGCCGAAAAATCCCGCCCTCTGTTTTCCATTCTTCATCCCAAGGTGGATCATAGAAATCCTACAGTGCAGAAGGAGGCCATTCGGTCCATCGACAACAATCCCACCCAGGCCCTATCCCCGTAATCCCACATATTTACCCCGCTAATCCCTCTAACCTATGCATCCTGGGACACTAAGGGGCAATTTAGCATGGCCAATCCACCTAACCCACACATCTTTGGACTGTGGGAGGAAACTGGAGCACCCGGAGGAAACCCACACAGACATGAGGAGAATGTGCAAACTCCACACAGACAGTGACCCAAGCTGGGGAATCGAACCCAGGTCCCTGGAGTTGTGAGGCAGCAGTGCTAACCACCGAGCCACCCCAGATGATTTCACACTTTCCCACATTATATCCCATCTTTCAATAGAAATTGATTTATATCTTTCCACAGTCTCTTTCCATTAGATGGAGGGTGGGAGGAGGCTTCTGTGGGACATAAACGCCGGCACGGGAAGGTTGGGCCAAATGGCCTGTTTCTCTGCTGCAAATGCTGTGAAGTCCCTCTTCGCTCTTGTGTCTGTGGAAAAGGAGCTGCCCTTCATCTGACCTCTCAGCTTGTTCATTTCTTTTATGCAAGCGTGCATCATAAACTGATCAAATTTACAAAGCTAGGATATGTCAGAGAAAGGAATATCTTTTGAAACGTATCGGTTTTTCATAGTGGTGGGTCTGGGATCCAGAACTCAGCAAAAGTGGGGAGAGAGGGGGGGCGGGGATATCAGATTCGCATCCCGCGTCTCTAAGGTACATGTTAGTCCCAATGTTCCCATCATTCCCCCAGCCGCTCTGCTGTTGATTTTAAAACTAATGGAGGTTTTGAGTGGAACTTTTCCACTCTCATAAATTTTTGACAATCAGCATCAAAATTTAATTGTAATGTTGAGACAGAGTCAAATAGAGGAAAGAAAATGACTCAATGTGGCTCCATAGTAACATATTCATCTCTTCAGTCAGAAGGTCACAGGTTCAAACCGCACACCAGAGACACCTCAGTATGTAATCCAGGTGTGGTTCAGTACTGAGGGAGTGCTGCACTGTCAGAGGTGCTTCATTCCCACGAGACGCTAAACTGAGATCTCGGGTGAGATTCTCCAGCCTCCCAGCCGCATGTTTCTCGCCGGCGGGAGGGGGCGCGTTGTTTGCTAGCGGCGGGATTCTCTGGTTCCGCCGCTGTCAATGGGAATTCCCATTGACGTCGCCCCATGCCGGCCGGAAAGCCGCGGACGGGGGTGCACTGTCAGCGGGACCGGAGATTCCCGCCAGCATGAATGGTCAGAGAATTCCAGCTCTCATCTATCCTCTCAGCTGGATATAAACATTACTACTTGATAGCAATTTTACTCTGTGGACTGAAAAGTATTCATCCCTCAACTGACATCCCTAATGCAGATTATCACAGTACTGCTTGTGGAAGCTTGCTGTGCACAAATCGACTGCTGTGATTTTCTACATTATAACAGTGGCTGTGTTTCATTAAGTAAGGCATTGACTTTATGGTGCTTTGGGTCATCCTGAAGTCATTGAAGGCACTATATGAATACACATCCTGTCTTTACATTAAATGGACCAGGAAGATTTCATCTCTGGTTTGCACTGAGATGGCAGATCTCAATACTGGAGCCGTAACTGTTAGTCTCAACAGCTAGTCTTAGCTGGAGAATGTGAGGAAATATATCATCAATGGTTTCACTTAAGTCCCGGTCATTATTTCCTGTTGGCAAGTGCATATGTCCATAGGGTGGCACAGTGGTTAGCACTGCTGCCTTACAGTGCCAGGGACCCAGGTTCGATTCCCGGCTTGGGTCATTGTCTGTGTGGAGTTTGCACGTTCTCCCCATGTCTGCGTGGGTTTCTTCCGGGTGCTCCAGTTTCCTTCCACAGTCCAAAGATGTGCGGATTAGGTGGATTGGCCATGCTATTTGTCCCTTAGTGTCAGGAAGATGAGCTAGGGCAAATGCATGGGGTTATGGGATAGAGCCTGTGTGGGACTGTGGTCAACGCAGACTCGATGGGCCAAATGGCTTCCTTCTGCACTGTAGGATTCTATGATTCTAGGAATCATAGAATCCCTACACTGCAGAAAGGGACCATTCGACCTATTGAGCCTGCATCGACAACAATCCTACCCAGGCCCTCTCATTGTCACCATGTGTATTTACCCTAGCTAGTCCCCCTGACACTAAGGAGCAATTTAGCATGGCCAATCAACTTAACCCACACATCTTTGGACTGTGGGAGGAAACCGGAGAACCCGGAGGAAACCCATGCAGACACGGGAAGAACGTGCAAACTCCACACAGACTGTCAGCCAAGGCAGAGATTGAACCCTGGTCCCTGGCGCTGTGAGGCAGCAGTGCTAACCACTGTGCCACCGTGCCGCCCATGACTTTGACATTGTTGACGGAGGATGAGGGCAGAAATAAGTTTGACTACATTGCTTTTCTCCCTCATGCGGTTAAGTATTCCATTGGCACTGTTCAGGCTCACACGTAAAGCATCCAAGTTGTTGCCAATGGAGCAGCACCCTCAAGAATCAACATCCACAGGAGTGAAGGAGAGAAATAGGACACACAATCCAAGCAATTGATGTATGGGAGCAAAATACTGTGGATGCTGTAAATCCGAAATAAAAGCAGAAAATGCTTGAAATATTTAGCAGCTTAGACTATCTATGAAGACAGGAATGGAATTAACAATCTAGTTGATGATGCTTCACCAGCACTGGTAAAAGTTAAAATTGTATCAGGTTTAAAGCAAGTAAAAGAGTTCTCCTTCTGTCTCTTGTACACATCAGATATATCCAATGAGAATGATGAAGGCAGTGTGTTTTGTACAAATCCAACAGGGATAATCATCTCATCATCCTCTTGTTCCCATTGATTATTTCACTTGTGTAATTCAGAAACGACATCATACAGGAGCATTCCCCCTCCCCCCGCCCCACCCCTCAACACTGTCATTGAGTTATGCTCTGTCCGTCTTAAAACCCACTAACTAGTGGTATTGGGGAGGCAATGGCCTAGTGGTATTAGAAACTTAGAAACTTGGAAGAAACTTAGAAACCCTACAGCGCAGAAAGAGGCCATTCAGCCCATCGAGGTCTGCACCGACCACAATCCCACCCAGGCCCTATCCCCACATCCTTACACATTTACCCATTAATCCCTCTAACCTACGCATCCCAGGACACTAAGGGCAATTTTTAGCATGGCCAATCAACCTAACTCGCACATCTTTGGACTGTGGGAGGAAACCGGAGCACCCGGAGGAAACCCACGCAGACACGAGGAGAATGTGCAAACTCCACACAGACAGTGACCCAAGCCGGGAATCGAACCCAGGTCCCTGGAGCTGTGAAGCAGCAGTGCTAACCACTGTGCTACCGTGCCGCCCATAATTATCGCTAGTCTATTAATTCAGCTAATATTCTGAGGATCTGGGATCCAAATCCCAGCACAGCAGATGGTGGAATTTGAATTCAATAAAAAAATCTGGAATTAAGAATCTACTGACGACCGTGAAACCATTGTCGATTGTCGGAAAAACCCATCTGGTTCACTAATGTCATTTAGGGAAGGAAATCTGCCGTCCTTACCCGGTCTGGCCTACATGTGACTCCAGAGCCACAGTAATGGGGTTGACTCTCAACTGCCCTCTAGAGGGCAACTAAGGATGGGCAATAAATGCTGGCCCAGCCAGCGACGCTGTTGGGTCCATTCATTCGTTTGAAGAGTTGGGAGGGCAGCAAATGGTTTGCTTTTATTGAAAAGAACTTAAAGAATTAACATGACAGAAATAAAAAAGCGAACTTGGAGACTGGCTTCTTGGCCAGGCCCGCATAATCTAAGAACTGAACTGAACTGAATACACATACTCCGAAACAAAAAATATATTACAACCCTTATCTCGTTATTGGAAGTGTTTTTCGTAGGCTGTCTCCGTCTAGAAAAACAATCCTTGCAGCTGCTGTTATGAGAAACGTGTTTGCCTGTATTGTGTACCCTTCAGGAATGCAGTCAATATTTAGCTAACCCATCACGCCTTCTGATTCTACATGTGGTTAAGCCAGCTACAAGTGTTCAGCTTAGCAGAGTTAGTTAACCCTTACCGTCGAGAATTCAAAAGTAATTGTGCAGAGGCAGAAATATCATAAAATGAACTCTTTGCATAGACTGAAGCAAACAGGGCTACGTATACACAGGATCTCTCGGACACCCATGTCCCATGAACGAATAAAAAAAAACTGGAACTTTGCTTTTCCTGCCCTTGGTGAAATAGTTCTCTTTTTATCTCCCCTCCCTCCAGCCTCCACTATCCCTACCTAAGTATGAAAATTAATATTACACGGCAAGATGGATGAACCCGCAGCTATTCCTCAGGAGTTTCCCATGTCCCAAACATATAAAGATTTCTGAATCGTCCTTCAGGGCCTTTTTTCTTTCTATTGACTATTTGATAATTGCCTTCGCTTCTAATCAACCAAAGCACATTAAAGACCAGCTAGTCGCTCTATTCTAAATTAATGAAACTGGCTTGAAGTGAGCCAGTTTGATGACTGGGTAAGTATACAGAGGTGTTAAGAAGAAGAATAGCCTGGGACTGCACAGTAATTCCCCCCTCTGTATAATTAAAGAACAACACACACAGATTGATTTACTCACTTCCCCTTGTTGGTTTGTCCAAGTATTTTAGTTTGTACTCACATCTGGACTCACTCCAGCACCGCAGGCTGTTAGCGACCCACAAACCAGCCCCCTATTTTTGGAGCACAGGAGTTGATGCTTTAAATGGACATTAGCCCAAAGGGATCCCAAAACCAAACCCCGCCAATCCACAAATATAAAGAGACACACTCAGTGGCCATTTTAATGTAATTATAACATGGAAGTGTATTTTCTGATGAATATTATTCCCCCTA
Source organism: Mustelus asterias (assembly GCF_964213995.1). Lineage (NCBI taxonomy): Eukaryota > Metazoa > Chordata > Chondrichthyes > Carcharhiniformes > Triakidae > Mustelus > Mustelus asterias. Next base: position 33,787,380 of record NC_135827.1, read on the forward strand.
GCCTAGCCTTGTCAAACGACTGGCAAATATATTTATAAAGGGGTTTACGGTTAGGCAAATGAAGGCACAGCCTGAAAACTGTATTGAAACTATCCGAGCAGTCGTGGCGTACCAGAGTTCTTTGGTGAGCTGCTTTCTAAGGTTGGTCAAAAGAATTGACCAACAATATTCCAAATCCGAACATCTTTTTGGAATCTCTGGTTCACTGTTCTCTCCCAAGTTGGACCAAATGCCAAAAGCTCGCCCCCTCATCTTCACCCCAAACTTTGCCTTCTGTCCTATCCCAAAGGCATCATAGAATCACAGAACCATTGAATCCCTATTATGCTGAAAGAGGCCTTCTGCCCCATCGAGTCTGCACTGAGTCTCTGAAAGCTCATTCCCACCTAGGCCCTCTCCCCCGCCCTATTCCCATAACCCTGTGCATTTACTATGGCTAATCCCCCCAACCTACACATTCTTGGACACTAAGGGACAAATTAGCATGGCCAATCAACCTAAACCGCACATCTTTGGACTGTAGGAGGAAACCGGAGCACCCGGAGGAAACCCACGCAGACACGGGGAGAATGTGCAAACTCCACACAGACAGTCACCCAAGGCTGGAATTGAACCCGGGTCCTGGCGCTGTGAGGCAGCAGTGCTAACCACTGTGCCACCCCAGTGGCACCTCGGTACCATCTTACTGAGGTGCTGTTCCACAGGCATCACATTGACGTCCAGTTGCCTGTAATTTGAATGTCATCTTGTACCTGGCAGCACGGTGGCACAGTGGTGAGCACTGCTGCCTCACAGCGCCAGGGACCGGGGTTCAATTCCAGCCTCAGATGACTGTCTGTGTGGAGTTTGGACATTCTCCCCGAGACTGTGCGGGTTTCCTCTGGGTGCTCCGGTTCCCTCCCACACTCCAAAGATGTGCAGGACAGGTGAATTGGCCATGCTAAATTGACCCTAATGTCAGGAGGATTAGCAGGGTAAATAAGTGGGGTTACGGGAATAGGGCATGGGTGGGATTGTGGTCGGTGCAGACTCGATGGGCCAAATGGTCTCCTTTTGCACTGTAGAGATTCTATGATTCTACCAAATTGGTCAAACTGGTGCCAAATTGAACTGCAATTATTCTCAGTAACTCTGGCCTGGGATGCCCAACAGAGGGAACCAGCCTGGAATCCTGGATGAGGACAGGGACCAAACTGTGATGCCCACACTATCAATCAAAAAGAACGGTAGTGAATGGTCACAGGAGGTTTGGGAAGCGTCTTTGATGCCACCGAGAAAGAATGTGGCATTGGCGTGTATCAGTGCCAATGCGGCCATCAACATTAATGAGATCCCGGAGGCCGGCAACCTAACACGTGAAAATTCACAGGATTATATAAAATAAATGCTTAGCGTGTTGCAGCACGTTGCAGCTCCCGGATCGTGTTCTCCTGGGGTGCTGGGGGAACGCGAGGCAGACAGCTTGGAGAGCAGATTGCCTGCTCACTCGCTGGCAAGTGTGCGATGCAAAGTTGGGAGTGGAAGGAGAAAGGGCTGAGGATAGACAGGTCCCGATGAAGGATGACTTGTCAGATGTGCCAAACTGCAACAGGGGGCCAACTAATTACCCTTTTGCAACTGTCAGCAGAATTGGTGGAGCAATGATATTTCGAAGGGGTAGCAAGTTGAAGGGAACATTTCAATCTCAGCATTCTGTTGACCTTTACAAATGGTTCAGGCTTTTTCCTGAGGTATGATTGAACGACTGCCTCACGGTTCAGTTAGCAGAGCGCTCACGAGTTTACAACATGCACGTCGCTATTTGATAAACACTTGTTAATTAAAAACAAAAGCCTGTATGATAACTACTTTCTGTGAACCTCTTCCAGGAAATCAAAATCAAATTACATAACACAATTACAAAAGGTAATCCAATCCCACCTCCCCCACCCTCCATCAGTGAATCGCCATCATTCAGGAAGGTTCTTTTGATTTTATTCACCAATTCTACATCAGAATTCTACCCCTGCTCTGACCAAGACCACAAGAAACTACAAAGGGTCGTGCTCACCGCTGTGCCACCGTGCCGCCCGGTACAAGATGACATGTAGCCCAGCCCACCACGCAAACCAGCCTCCCATCCACTGGCTCCATCTACACTTCCCACAGCCTCAGAAAAGCAGCCGGCATAATCAGGGACCCCACGCACCCCGGACATTCTCTCTTCCACCTTCTTCCGTCAGGAAAAAGATACAAAAGTCTGAGGTCACATACCAACCGACTCAAGAACAGCTTCTGCTCTGCTGCCACCAGACGTTTGAATGGACCTACCTTCATAGAAATCATAGATACCCTACAGTGCAGAAGGAGGCCATTCGGCCCATCGAGTCTGCACCGACCACAATCCCACCCGCTAATCCCTCTAACCTACACATCCCAGGACTCTAAGGGGCAATTTTTTAACCTGGCCAATCAACCTAACCTGCACATCTTTGGACTGTGGGAGGAAACCGGAGCACCCGGAGGAAACCCACGCAGACACGAGGAGAATGTGCAAACTCCACACAGACAGTGACCCGAGCCGGGAATCGAACCCGGGACCCTGGAGCTGTGAAGCAGCAGTGCTAACCACTGTGCTACCGTGCCGCCCTAAGTTGATATTATATTAAGTTGATATTATATTAAGTTGATATTTCTTTACACCCTAGCTATGACCGTAACATTATATTCTAAAGCCTCTCCTTTCCTTCTCCCCTATGTACTCCATGAACGATATGTTTTGTCTGTAGAGCGCACAAGAAACAATACTTTTCACTGTATCCCAATACATGTGACAATAATAAGTCAAATCAAAATCAGAAGAGGACACACTAGACATTACAGAAATTTAACCATGGGAGGAAACAAGCAGTATATTTTCAGAGCTACAAAATGAATTGTTGGAAAAGGGTTAATCCAAGCCAATCGCATCTAAATGTTTAGTAGAAGGGAATAAAGACTTGCATAACATCTTTCACAGCCACAGTATGTGTTAAAGCACTTTACAATCAATGAACTACATTTTGAAGTATTGCCATGGTTAGACTAGAAAATGTGGCAGCCAATTTGCGCACAGCAATCTCCAAGAAACAGCAATGTGATAATGACCAGCTTAGTCTGTTTTTTAATGGTGTTAGTTGAAGGATAAATATTAGCTATGAGTTTAGGGATAAATCCTTCTTCTTCTTCTTTGAATTGTGCCACAAGACCTGTTAACTCCACCTAAGTGGGCAGACGGAATCATAGAATCCCTATCGTGCAAAAAGAGGCCAATCGGCCCATCGAGCCTGCACCAACCATAACCCATCCAGGCCCTATCCCTACCATTTACCCTGTTAACCTCCCTGACACTAATGGGCAATTTAGAATGGCCAATCAACTTAACCTGCACATCTTTGGACTGTGAGAGGAAACTGGAGCACCCGGAGGAAACGCACAATAATAATTCCAATCAAATCAAATCCACCTCCTCTAACTGAATAAATGAACAAAAAGCACATCGTTCACTGGAAAGCGTGTTGGGGCTTCCTGGGGTGGTGAAGGATGCAATACCAATGCAAGCTGTTGATTCTTTACTTTTCCTGTCCTGTAAAATTCCAATGTTCCTCTCTACCTCAGCCATCACATTGCCCGCCGCTTCCAATTTACAAGCTGGCACGGGGAGACCTATTCCCGTGGGAAGCGAACAACAAAGTGACAGCTCTCACTTAACACTTCAAATTTTTTGCCCTGACAACAGTGAGATGAGGAACTGGAAGAGAAACCCGCTAGAATGGAAAAATATTGGACTCATTCCTAAATTTCACTAGACATAAAACACCTAAATACAAAGCACGCCAATGGTGAAAAGCTGAAACATAAACAGAAAGTACTGAATATACAAAGGATCAGTCAACTTCTGAGGGAAACAACAAGTTCATTTTTTTAAATTCAGCCATGGGATGTGGGCATCGCTGGCTGGGCCAACATTTATTACCCATCCCTGAGGACATTAAAGGGGCAAATTTTCCCATTCCGCCCACCGCAGGAATCATAGCGGGTGAGGGGCAGACCCTAGAAAGGTCTGTTGACTTCGGGCGGGACTTCCAGGTTCCGGGGTGAGTGTGGTCGGAAAATCCTGTCCTAAGTGACCCATTGCTGTGGGTCTGCAGTCACATGTAGGCCAGACCAGGTAAGGACAACAGATTTCCTTCCCTGAAGGACATTAGTGAACCAGATGGGTTTTTATGACAATCAATGTTAGACGTTTAATTCCAGATTCTCATTAAATTCAAATTTCACCATCTGCCATGGTGGGATTCAAACCTGGGTCTCCAGAGCATTCCCCTGGGTCTCTGGATTACTAATCCAGTTACAATACCATTAATTTTTTTATTCATTCATGGGACATGGGCGTTGCTGGCTGGGCAGCATTTATTGCCCATCCCTAGTTGCCTGAGGGGGGGATCAGAGTCAACCACATTGCTGTGGCTCTGGAGTCACATGTAGGCCAGACCAGGTAAGGATGGCAGATTTCCTTCCCTAAAGGATATTAGTGAACCAGATGGGTTTTTCCGACAATTGACAATGGTTTCATGGTCATCAGTAGATTCTTAATTCAAGATTATTTTATTGAATTCAAATTCCAACATCTACCAGATTATCTGGCCATTATCACTTTTGGAATGATTTATTTTTGTAGTTTTCTAGCTGTGGACAAATTAGCCACTTTTTCTTGCAACAGTGACTACCCTTCAATAAAGTGCTTTCATTGGATGTAAATTGCTCTGTCATAGAGTTTTACAGCACAGAAAGAGGCCATTCAGCCCATCGCATCTGCGCCGTCCATCAAGCACCTATCTTTCCTAATTCCACTTTCCAGCACTTGGTCCGTAGCCTTGTATGCTATGACGTTTCAAGTGCTCATCTAAATGCTTCTGAAATGTTATGAGAGTTCCCACCTCTACCACCCTTTCAGGCAGTGAGTTCCAGATTCCCACTATCCTCTGGGTGAAAATATTTTTCCTCAAGTCTCCTCTAAATCTCCTGCTCCTTACCTTAAATCGATACCCCCTGGTTATTAGAATCATAGAATCCCTACAGTGCAGAAGGAAGCCATTCGGCTCGAGTCTGCACCAACCGCAATCCCACCCAGGCTCTATCCCCATAACCGTACTTATTTGCCCTACCAACTCCCTGACACTAAGGGTCAATTTAGCATGGCCAATCAACCTAACCCGCACATCTTTGGACTGTGGGAGGAAACCGGAGCACCCAGAGGAAACCCCCACAGGCACGGGGAGAAGGTGCAAACTCCACACAGACAGTGACCCGAGGCCGGAATCGAACCCGGGTCCCAGGAGCTGTGAGGCATGAGTGCTAATCCACTGTGCCACCATACCGCCCCTTATTGATTCCTCTACTAATGGGAAAATGTCTTCCTATCTACCCTATCCAAGACCCTCATAATTTTGTACACTTTGATGAGGTCCCCTCTCACCCTTCTGTGTTCCAAGGAAAACAACCCCAGTCTATCCAGCCTCTCTTCATAGCTGAAACGCTCCAGCCCAGGCAACATTCTGGTGAATCTCCTCTGCCCTTTTCTAGTCCAATCACATCCTTCCTGGAATGTGGTGACCAGAACTGCACACAGTACTCTAGTTGTGGCCTAATGAGTGTTTTACACAGCTCCATCATAACCTCCCTGCTCTTATATTGTATACCTCAGCTTTTTAGCCACCTGGGCTTTTTAGATTGGTTTCACTGGTCGGCGCAACATAGAGGGCCGAAGGGCCTGTACTGCGCTGTAATGTTCTATGTTCTATGTTCTTATCTACCTGCCCTGGTGTCTTTAGGGATTTTTGGACATGCACCCCAAGGTCCCTCTGCACGTCCGAGCAAACTACCATTCATTGTGTATTCCCTTGCCTTGTTAATCCTCCCAAAATGTATCACATCACATTGTTCAGGGTTAAGTTTGCCATTGTTCCACCCATCTGACCCTCCATCTACATCGCCCTGTAATCTAAAACTTTCTCCTCGCTATGTATCACATCATCAATTTCCGTGTCATCTGCGAACTGACTGATCATAACCTAGATCATTAATGTACAGAATGACGTCAATGTAAATACAACTTCTTTCTTGGAGCTATATTGTAACATTTCAGTGAGTTATTCATCCTTCAATATTGAAGGCAGAACATAATTTATTCCCACGTTGAGCCTTTAGACAACTGAAGGGAGCCTGTTTTTAACTGGGAGGCACCTACAGATATCGATCCCAGAAACAAAAGGTTGAGAAATTACAATTCTTCAGGAGAGAATCAATCAGCTGACGTTCACATTCAACGTCACAAACTCAACAGGCCTCATGATGGGAGGATATGTCTTCAAGGATGTTGGTTTCCGATATATTCTCATCTTCAGCAAGTTTTTCCCACTTATAGATAGAATTCATAGAATCCCTGCAGCGCAAAAGGAGACCATTCGGCCCATCGAGTCTGCACTGACCAGAGTCCCACCCAGGCCCTATTCTCGTAATCCCACATATTTACCCTGCTATTCCGCCTGCCACTAGGGTTAACTTAGCATGGCCAATCAACCTAACCCGCAGATCTTTGGACTGTGGGAGGAACCTGGGTGGGATAGTGGTCGGTGCAGACTCGATGGGCCGAATGGCCTCCTTCTGCACTGTAGGGTTTCTATGATTCTATGATTCTATGAACCCTCTCACTGTCACCATGTGTATTTACCCTGCTAATCTCCCTGACACTAAGGGGCAATTTAGCATGGCCAATTAACCTAAACCGCATTTCTTTGGAGGAAACCGGAGCACCCGGAGGAAACCCACGCAGACACGGGGAGAACGTGCAAACTCTACACACACAGTGACCCGAGGCTGGAATTGAACCCAGGTCCCTGGCACTTTGAGGTAGCAGTGCTAACCGCTGTGCCATCGTGCCAGCCCCAAATGATGTCCATTTTTGGACTGTTTCAAAGTCCATCTTTAAGCAGTTCCATGAGTCTCAACTAGTATGATTCTCAACCACTCCAAAGATGTGCGGGTTAGGTGGATTGGCTGTGATAAATTGCCCCTTGGTGTCAGGGGGATTATCAGGGTAAATACATAGGGTTATGGGGATAGGCCCTGGGTGGGATTGTTGTCGGTGCAGGCTTGATGGGCCGAATGGCTTCCTTCTGCACTGTAGGGATTCTATGATTCTAGTATCTCCAACCACGCAACACTGCTCTGGGTATTCCAAGGAGATGCTAATTCCTTTGATTAGGCATCGAGTTCTGTCTTCCTATTGGTGTGACTGAAGTGCCATATTAAAAACTCCACTTTATAATTTGAAGATTAGGGATGCAGAGGCCAATGACCCTCTTTCGTGCTATTCACAGGCAGCAAGTTACGACACATCCAAGTAATTTCACTGCCTGAAGTGTTTTGTTGCTAAGGCCTGATGAGATACTAATTAAATGCAAATCATTCAGTGAGGAATATTGGAACAGGAGGTGCCATTTAGCCCTTGGGCCTAGCTCTCTGTCTGTTCAATTAGATCCTGGCCAATCAGGACCTCAACCCCATTTACCCACCTGAGCTAAAGTTTATTTATTAGTCACAAGTAAGGCTTACATTAACACTGCAATGAAGTTAGTGTGGAAATTCCCCTAGTCGCCACACTCCGGCGCCTGTTCGGGTCAATGCACCTAACCAGCAGGTCTTTTGGACTGTGGGAGGAAACCGGAGCACCCGGAGGAAACCCACGCAGACACGGGGAGAACGTGCAAACTCCACACAGACAGTGACCCAAGCCGGGAATCGAACCTGGGTCCCTGGTGCTGTGAGGCAGCAGTGCTAACCACTGTGCCGCCGTGCCGCCCTCTTTTAACACAAGTAGTTCATTTTTATTTTGGGGTGAAAAAAAATGTTCAAAATGTTAGATTTCTGATCACAAAAGCCTTCCTTTATTGTGGCTGGCCTGTGGGGGGAAAAGTAAGCAAATAACCTTCCTCTACCGGTACACACTCTGCTGGATAATCCTGCCCCTGATCCCCAGAATAGCTAAAATATGGTGCTCATTGTGAGGCAAACACAAGGAAAACCAAAGTCTTTGAGCAAACCCAAGTCTCCAGGTGTTCCGGTTTCCTCCCACATTCTGATGATGTGCAGGACGAAGCAGCCCCGCTTGATTGGCACCACATCTACAAACATTCAATCCCTCCACCACCGACGCTCAGTAGCAGCAGTGTGTACTATCTACAAGATGCACTGCAGCAATTCACCAAAGATCCTTAGACAGCACCTTCCAAACCCACGACCACTTCCATCTAGAAAGACAAGGGCAGCAGATAAATGGGAACACCACCACCTGCAAGTTCCCCTCCAAGCCACTCATCATCCTGACTTGGAAATATATCGCCATTCCTTCGCAGTCGCTGGGTCAAAATCCTGGAACTCCCTCCCTAACAGTATTGTGGGTCAACACACAGCATGTGGACTGCAGTGATTCAAGAAGGTAGCTCACCACCACCTTCTCAAGGGCAACTAGGGATGGGCAATAAATGCTGGCCAGCCAGCGACACCCATGTCCCATGAATGAATAAAAAAAAGGTTAAGTTGATTGGCCATGCAAAATTGCCCTTTAGTGTCAGGGGGATTAGCAGGGTGAATATGTGGGATTACAGGGATAGGGGTTGGGTGAGATTGTGGTTGGCGCAGGCTTGATGGGCCAAATGGCCTCCTTCTGCACTGTTGGGATTCTATGATTCGATGAAACAGAGATTTACCATCTACCACAACAACCACCCTAGTTCAGAGATTCCTGACTGGAAGGTTTGGGAACTTCTGTTTGTTGAACAGCCATTCATTGAGGAGCTCTTTTTTTTCCCCTGTCTCCTTACCACAATCATTTGCAAAATCAATTCTAACTCAAACCCAATGGGAGATCTGTTGGAGAGATGTGCCAAGCGTTCAGACAGGCCCTGGAAGGTAAAACACAGATCGATCCTGGTGATAGCCCAAGCTCTAATCAAACGGGATGAGCTGCAGAGCCTGGCTCCATGTATCCAGCAATACTTCTCAGCCCATTACCCTGTCTTCCTCCCTGTGTTTTCTCCAAGACAGACAGCAGTATAACCAAAATAAACTCCAGTTAAATCAGCAGCCATTCAGCCACCTAAGCCAATTTTAAAATGTTCCCACTAAGAATAGGACTTTCAAGGTCACTTAATCTCAAGGTCACTTAATCTCAATAACCAGTTCACGAGTTGGTTCAACCAGGTTGATCAGCTATAACCACATGAACTTTTCCAGCACATAGAATCATAGGGCAGCACGGTGGCACAGTGGTTAGCACTGTTGCCTCACAGCGCCAGGGACCCAGGTTCAATTCCGGCCTCGGGTCACTGTCTGTGTGGAGTTTGCACATTCTCCCGGTGTCTGTGTGGGTTTCCTCCGGGTGCTCCGGTTTCCTCCCACAGTCCAAAGATGTGCAGGTTAGGTTGATTGGCCATGCTAAATTGTCCCTTAGTGTCAGGGGATTAGCAGGGTAAATATGGGGGGGTTGCAGGGATAGGGCCTGGGTGGGATTGTGGTTGGTGCAGACTTGATGGGCTGAATGGCCTCTTCTGCACTGTATGGATTCTATAGAATCATAGAATCCCTACAGTGCAGAAGGAGGCCATTCGGCCCATCAGGTCTGCACTGACTCTCTGACAGAGTATCTTACCCAGGCCCAATCCCCGCAACCCCACACATTTCCCATGGAAAATCCATCTAACCTGCACATCCCTCGACACTAAAGGGCAATTTAACATGACCAATGCATCTAACCTGCATATCTTTGGACTGTGGAAGGAAACCGGAGCACCCGGAGGAAATCCACTCAGATGCGGGGAGAATGTGCAAACTCCACACAGACAGTGACCCAAGGCCAGAATCAAACCTGTGTCCCTGGTGCTGTGATACAGTAGTGCTCACCTCTGTGCCACCGAGCCACCCCAACAATGTGGTTGACCCATAACTGTCCTCTGAAGTGGCCTCACAAGCCACTCAGCTCAAAGGGAGTTTAGAAGGATGAGGGGGGATCTTATTGAAACTTACAGGATCCTGCGATAGACTGGAAGTGGAGAGGATGTTCCCACTAATAGGAAAAACTAGAACCAGAGGGCACAACCTCAGGCTAAAGGGATGATCCTTTAAAACAGAGATGAGGAGGAATTTCTTCAGCCAGAGAGTGGTGAATCTGTGGAACTCTCTGCCGCAGAAGGCTGTGGAGGCCAGGTCATTGAGTGTCTTTAAGACAGAGATAGATAGGTTCTTGATTAATAAGGGGATCGGGGTTATGGGGAAAAGGCAGAAGAATGGGGATGAGAAAAATATCAGCCATGATTGAATGGCGGAGCAGACTCAATGGGCCGAGTGGCCTAATTCTGCTCCTATGTCTTATGGTACTTAGGGATGGGCAAGAAATGCTGGCCCAGCCAATGACACCAACATTCCATGAAAGAATTTAAGAAAAAAGGCAATGCTACTTTTACAATGGGGTTCCTAAGTCAATCATGCCCAAGTCACACCGAAAGTCAAACTTGGAATGAATAAGGTGAAGGTGGCTCTGGAGGCAGGAAACAAACACTGCGTTAATGGCAGTAACTGCTTAAAGATCCATCAGCTTTCTGACATACTTACTGCTGTAAGTTGTAAGCATTGTGATAGATTGTACACTGGCAACTCAACAGTCTGACCACATTTGTTGAAGACAAAATCTTCTAGATTACATGTCAAGTAGATGGAGTGTACAACTCCGGGTTTATTAAATATTAAGGGATAGCAAATCACAGCAGCATTGCCTCAGAAAATAAATGAGAGCTTGCCATTTATAAAGGGCTCGTGGTGGGACACACTTACATTCACACGTCTCCAAGATAATGAGGTCCAGCTTTTGGCCACATCATTGGAAGGAGATGTGGAGCATAGGAGGTTCACTTCTGTGCGGCAAAGTAAAGTTAAATTATTACGATTTGCGATTATTTGATGATTTAGCTCTTTTCATCGTCAGACTTTTACTCGTGGCAGCTTATAGAGCAATCCAAGGAGGCAACCCGCCCGTCAGACCCCCCCATAAGTCAACAAGAATGAGCCTCATGCTGAATCCTCCAAAAGGTCAATGATTTCTTTATGAAAAAGTCGGGATCAAATCCAACTTTTACAGATGCACCAGAGAAAGCATCCTTTCCGGATGTATCACAGCTTGGTGTGGCTCCTACTCTGACCAAGACCGCAAGAAACGACAAAGGGTTGTGAAAGAAGCCCAGTCGCATCACGCAAACCAGCCTCCCACCCATTGACTCAGCCTACACTTCCCGCTGCCTCGGGAAAAGCAGTCAGCATAAGCAAGGACCCCACGCACCCCGGACATTCTCTCTTCCATCATCTTCCGTCGAGAAAAAGATACAAAAGTCTGAGATCACGTACCAACCAACTCAAGAACAACTTCTTCCCTGCTGCCATCAGACCTTTGAATGGTTCTACCATATATTGACTGATCTTTCTCTTCATCCTACTTTTAACTGCAACACTATATTCTACACCCTCTCCTTTCCTTTTCCACTATGGTATGCTATGTCTGTGTAGCGCACAAGAAACAATGCTTTTCACTGTATCCCAATACATGTGACAATAATAAATCAAATCAAATCTTTACCTACGCCCTAGCTATGACTGTAACACTGGATAAAAGCAAATTACTGCAGATGCTGGAATCTGAAACCAAAAGAGAAAATGCTGGAAAATCTCAGCAGGTCTGGAAGCATCTGTAAGGAGAGAAAAGAGGTGACGTTTTGAGTCCAGATGCTCCTTTGTCAAAGCTTTCAAGGTTTTCCAGCATTTTCGCTTATGGCTATAACACTATATCCTGCACCCTCTCCTTTCCTTCTCCCCTATGTACTCAATGAACGGTCGGTATAGCATGCAAGAAACAATACTTTTCACTGTATCCTAATACATGTGACAATCATAACTCAGATCAAACTGAACCAAATCCAGATACCTGAAAACTGGTGGTGCCTGAAAACCATTTCTGTGGGCGAAAACTTTACAGTTTGAACTGTTGCACACTGGTTTTTCTCTGTTTGAAAACTTCTCGCCCAGATAAATGTCGACAAAGAAAACAATAAATCAATCTGACTAACCGGACATTTCTGAAATGGCGGACTGGTCGGGTACTGCACAGGCTGAGACCCTTTCTGGAGCGGTTCCAGGATATATAGCCCCAGGAGCTCATCATTCTTCACTCCCTCTGTCTCTGACATGCCCTCTAAATGTATAAACACAACTGCTAACTGAAGATCAATACTGCGCGAGAGCCGTGTGACTGAACCTATCGCGTGATAACAAAATGAATTATACTTTGAACGCTGCCAGTTCGAATGTCCAAAATCCAGGAAGATCCAAACTCCGGCACAGTCCCAGGATACTGTACCTGTATCTCAATGGAAAACATTATTATTGAATTTCAAAATAAGCCTCTCTCAGCAAACTCGTTTCGTTAAATGTTCAAAGTTTATTTATTAGTGTCACAAATAGGCTTACATTAACACAGCAATGAAGTTACTGTGAAAATCCCCTTGTCGCTACACTCCAGCGCCTGTTCGGGTACACTGAAGGAGAATTTAGCACGGCCAATGCACCTAACCAGCACGTCTTTGGACTGCGAGAGGAAACTGGAGCACCCAGGCACGGGGAGAACGTGCAGACTCCACACAGACCGAAGCCAGGAATCGAACCCGGGTCCCTGTGCTAACCACTGTGCCGCCTGACTGATGTACAACTGACCCCAACTGGCATCAATCCACTTAATCATAGAGCCAACAGCACAAGAAGACGCCCTTCAGCCCATCATGTTTGCACTGCCCGTCCAAAGATGTGCGGGTTAGGCTGATTGGCCATGCTAAAAAAAAAATTGCCCTTAGTGTCCTGAGATGCGTAGACTAGAGGGATTAGTGGGTACATATGTAGGGATATGGGGGTAGGGCCTGGGTGGGATTGTGGTCGGTACAGACTTGATGGGCCGAACGGCCTCTTTCTGTACTGTAGGGTTTCTATGATTCTATGATCAAGCACCTATCCATTCTGATTCCATTTTCCAGCACTTGATCCATAGCCTTGTATGCACCGACGTTTCAACTGCTCATCTAAATGCTTCTGAAATGTTACAGGAGTTCCCACCGCCCTCTGGGTGAAAATTATTTCCTCAAATGGATGATATTGGAATAGTGTAGATTAGAGGGGTTTTAGATTGGTTTCACTGGTCGACAAAAAATCGAGGGCCGAAGGGCCTGTACTGCGCTGTAATGTTCTATGTTCTATGTTCTATAAATCCCCTCTAAATCTCCTGCTCCTTATCATAATAAATCTCCTGCTCCTTATCAGATGGACTTCAACCCGGATAAGTGTGTGGTGATCCATTTTGGCAGATCCAATGGGATGAAGCAGCAGTATAATATGAAGGGTACCATTCTTAGCAGTGTAGAGGATCAGAAGGACCTTGGGGTCCGGGTCCATCGGACTCTTAAATCGGCCTCGCAGGTGGAGGATGCGGTCAAGAAGGCGTACGGCGTACTGGCCTTCATTAATCGAGGGATTGAGTTTAGGAGTCGGGAGATAATGCTGCAGCTTTATAGGACCCTGGTTAGACCCCACTTGGAGTACTGCGCGCAGTTCTGGTCACCTCATTACAGGAAAGATGTTGAAGCCATTGAAAGGGTGCAGAGGAGATTTACAAGGATGTTGCCTGGATTGGGGGGCATGCCTTATGAGGATAGGTTGAGGGAGCTTGGTCTCTTCTCCCTGGAGAGACGAAGGATGAGAGGTGACCTGATAGAGGTTTACAAGATGTTGAGAGGTCTGGATAGGGTAGACTCTCAGAGGCTATTTCCAAGGGCTGAAATGGTTGCTACGAGAGGACACAGGTTTAAGGTGCTGGGGGGTAGGTACAGAGGAGATGTCAGGGGTAAGTTTTTCACTCAGAGGGTGGTGGGTGAGTGGAATCGGCTGACGTCGGTGGTGGTGGAGGCAAACTCGTTGGGGTCTTTTAAGAGACTTCTGGATGAGTACATGGGATTTAATGGGATTGAGGGCTATAGATAGGCCTAGAGGTGGGGATGTGATCGGCGCAACTTGTGGGCCGAAGGGCCTGTTTGTGCTGTGGCTTTCTATGTTCTATGTTCTATAAATCTCTACCCCCTGGTTATTGATCCCTCTATAAAAGGGAAAAGTTTTTTCCTATCTACCCACTCTATGTCTCTCATAATTTTGTACGTCTCAATCAGGTCCCCCCTCAGCTTTCTCTGCTGTAAGGAAAACGACCCAGCCTAACCAGCCTCTCTTCACAACTGAAACCCTCCAGCCCAGGCAACATTCTGGTGAACCTCCTCTGCACCTTTGCCAGTGCAATCACATCCTTCCTGCAGTGTGGCGACCAGAACTGCACACACTACTGAAGCTGTGGCCTAACCAGTGTTTTATACAGTGTCATCATAACCTCCCTGCTCGTATATTCTATGCCTCAGCTAATAAAGGCAGGTATCCTGTTTGTCCACCTTATCCATTGGAAGTTTTGGCCACAACACACATCTACTCCCATTGAATGGCACCATTAACACCATTTATTTGGAATGCCAATATACACAAACATGGGCACTACTAGTGAGATTCAACGATAGAGAGGCCAATTTTCCTCTCCATTGTCCCTGGGGATTTTCAGCTCCCAGGCACCAAGGAAAGGTTAAAGAAGCCAGCAGCTTGTTACGGCGTGTAGTTTGCACAGCCATCTTTCTCTTCGCCCTATCTGGAACTGGAACACTATATTCTGCACCCTCTCTTTTCCTTCTCCCCTTTGTGCTGTATGAACGGTATGCTTTGTCTGTATAGCGCGCAAGAAACAATACTTTTCACTGTATACCAATACATGTGACAATAACGAATCAAATCAAATCAACTTTACCATGGCCAATCCACCTAGCCTGCACATCAGCTCTGACAAAGGGTCATCTGGACTCGAAATGCTGGCTCTATTCTCTCCCAGTAAGAAGTTTAACAACACCAGGTTGAAGTCCAACAGGTTTATTTGGTAGCAAATGCCACTAGCTTTCGGAGCGCTGCCCCTTCGTCAGGTGGAGTGGAGAAATGCTCACAAACAGGCTACCAAATAAACCTGTTGGACTTTAACCTGGTGTTGTTAAACTTCTTACTGTGTTTACCCCAGTCCAACGCCAGCATCTCCATGTCTATTCTCTCCCCACAGATGCTGTCAGACTTGCTGAGATTTTCCAGCATTTTCCAGTCTTTGACGCACATCTTTGGAATGTGGGAGGAAACCCGCAGAGACAGGGAGAAGGTGCAAACTCCACACAGTCACCCAAGGCCGAATTGAACCCGGATCCCTGCGCTGTGAGGCACCACTGTGTCACCTCTACCAAATTCCTACCAAACTTTCAACAGCGTATTCCCCCTCTCACACCCGCCCTCTCTCCCACCACCACCCCCCAATCCCCCCACCACTCCATGGTTACGAGAAGGAGAACTTGGAAGGGGAAGAAGTTAAACAATGGCACAAAGAGAGCTTCAAGTTTTTAAGTGTCCAGATCACCAACAACCTGTCCTGGTCCCTCCCAGTTAAGAAAGCCCACCAATGCTTCTACTTTCTCAGAAGACTAAGGAAATTTGGCATGTCAGCTACGACTTTCAACAACTTTTACAGATGCACCATAGAAAGCATTCTTTCTGGTTGTATCACAGCTTGGTATGGCTCCTGCTCTGCCCAAGATCACAAAGAACTACAGAAGGTCGTGAATGTAGCCCAATCCATCACGCAAACCAGCCTCCCATCCATTGACGCTATCTACACTTTCCGCTGCCTCGGCAAAGCAGCCAGCATAATTAAGGACCCCATACACCCTGGACATTCTCTCTTCCATCTTCTTCCGTCGGGTAAAAGATACAAAAGTCTAAGGTCATGTACCAACCGACTCAAGAACAGCTTCTTCCCTGCTGCTGTCAGACTTTTGAATGGACCTACCTCGCATTAAGTTGATCTTTCTCTACACCCTAGTTATGACTGTAACACTACATTCTGCACTCTCTCCTTTCCTTCTCTATGTACAGTATGCTTTATCTGTATAGCGCGCAAGAAACAATACCTTTCACTGTATGTTAATACATGTGACAATAATAAATCAAATCAAATCAAAAGATTAGCTTCAAAGATCTTTTGAAGGTGGGAAAGAGGTAATGAGGCAGAGAAGTTTTGAAAAGGATTGAAAAGCAGGAGGAATACAAGACAAAGGGAAACATTCTTCAGCATTGCAGCCGATGCTGTCATCATCTGTTCATTTTATTGGGTATTTTTAACGAGATTTAATGGTAAAATATGACAGCAGCTGAATAGCTGGCCTGGAGGAGTTGCTGAGCCTGGCCATGTGAGGGAGCTGATTTCTGATGAGTCCCGATCTCTCGTTGCAAGGTGTTGGTTACTTTCTTGTGGAGATGCCGGCGTTGGACTGGGGTAAACACAGTAAGAGGTTTAACAACACCAGGTTAAAGTCCAACAGGTTTATTTGGTAGCAAAAGCCACACAAGAGCTCCGAAAGCTTGTGTGGCTTTTGCTACCAAATAAACCTGTTGGACTTTAACCTGGTGTTGTTAAACCTCTTACTTTCTTGTGCCAGAGCTGCTGAATGGCCAGCCAGAGCTGTCGATGGCAACCCATTGGCAGTCTCTCCTTACACCCAACACCCTTCACTAAATCAACAATGAGAAAACCGGGTGCTGAGATTGTCCTTTGTAATGGCTTGACTTTCAAAGGGGAGGAGGGGACAGTGACTAAGACATTGTCTACTGCTTTTAAAGGCAGAATGTCTTCCATTCATTAATTCTGAGCGCCATTAGCAGTCCATATACAATGTAAACATTGACACGCAGAATGGTCTCATTCACACCCTTTACTTGTTTATTTAAACACACAGTTTAACACTTCATTATTCACTGATGCTACCAATGTGAATGAGCTAAAATTATAGAAAGCAGCACCATTTCGTGACCCAGTATCAGGTGCACTTGTTACTTATCTCTCAATTTGAACACATCCTGGTGCGAATTGGATTTAAAAGGCTTGAGTGTGACATCATGATAGTGGAAATAAGGGGTGATTTGATAGTGCTGTTTAAAATTACAGAAGGATTGGACCCAGTGTTACATTCCACTAACTGCAATACAGCTGAATAACAGAGCCTGCTTAGAACAGGTAGCCAATTCCCCAATGGGTGGCACGGTGGTACAGTGGTTAGCACTGCTGCCCCACAGAGCCAGGGAACCGGGTTCAATTCCCGGCTTGAGTGGGTTTCCTCCGGGTGCTCCGGTTTCCTCCCACAGTCCGAAAGACGTGCCGGTTAGGTGCATTGGTCATGCTAAATTCTCCCTCAGTGTACCCGAACAGGCACCAGGGTATGGCGACGAGGGGGGTAACTTCATTCCAGTGTTAACGTAAACCTACTTGTGACACTAATAAATAAATTTTACTTTAACAATTCGACTCCTCTTCTTTCGCACCAGCTCTGTGGGAGGAAAGCGGAGCACCCGGAGGAAACCCACCCAGACACGGGGAGAGCGTGCAGACTCCACACAGACAGTGACCCATGCTGGGAATTGAACCTAGGTCCTTGGCGCTCCAAGATTAACCGCTGTGCCACCAAGCACCTATGGAACGACTGATATATTTCCAAGTCAGGGCTTTCAGTGACTTGGAGGGGAACCTCCAGGTGGTGGTGTTTCCAGGTACCTGCTGCCCCTGTCCTTCTGGATGGTAGCGGCATCTCTGACGAAGGGCCTTCCAGACTCGAAACATTGGCGCTAACCTCTCTCTACAGGTGCTGACAGACCTGCTGAGATTTTCCAGCATTATTCTGTCCTTGTTTCAGATTCCAGCATCTGCGGTAATGTGCTTTTATATAGACGGTAGCAGTCGTGGGTTTGGAAGGTGCTGTCAAAGGAGCCTGGGCGAGTGTCACTGCAGAGTGCATCCTGCAGATGGATTTGGGTTTTCATTCCTTATTTCCCTAATAGGGGCATTGTTACTACGGCAATGGGACACAGTCACCACGACAATATGCCATGCCGACCAAATTTGTGCTCACAGAGAAATGGGGCTTGTGATCCAAAGGGCAGCATTGCAGTGAACAGATCCACGTCAAATGCACATTCGCTGCAGCAGTTTTCCTGACTGCCAACAAAAGCTCCCCACACCCACCACCACCATAAGGTGGCACTGCCCCTTTAATAAACATCTTCTTTGCACCGGGGAGGGTATTTGCTTGCACAGAATTTACTGGGTTTCACATCGATGACAAAGCAGCGGGGTTAATTATTGATGCAATCTGTGGTCTTTTTGTTGCAGGTGAAGTTTTTCCATTCAGTTTCATTAATTAGCCATAAGCTATAATGCTCTGTTGGAAGGTCAGCTGCTTCGCGTTACCACCATCTGATCCACACGGGCCTCTCCCACCTGACTTCCCCCCTCCTTTCAGTGTCAGTTCCGAAATGCCACACCATCTGGCCAGGTCTCAAGTACCAGGCTCTGAAAACAAAACCTCTGGAAGATTCGGGGAAGGGAAGGCTCAGAACGAGAAGGGTTTATTCACTACAAGACCAAGTGTCGTTAACCGCGGACAGCCGATGAGGGTTATTTATGCTCCTGAGCAAAAACTCAATTAGCGGACACAAGGGGAGATTGGGATCAGCATTATTTTTATTAAATGTAACAATTCATTTAACAACCAAAAATAAATCGGGTCCCCTTTTTAAAATAAAACAAGAGTACCAAGGAAGATCTTAATGTGATTGCAATGTTAGAAAAGAGTAATGGGGTAGCATGGTGGCACAGTGGTTAGCATTGCTGCCTCACAGCGCTAGGGTCCCGGGTTCAATTCTGGCCTCGGATCACTGTCTGTGTGGAGTTTGCACATTCTCCCTCTGTCTGCATAGGTTCCCTCTGGGTGCTCAGGTTTCCTCCTGCAATCCAAAGATAGAATAGAATCCTTACAGTGCAGAGGGAGGCCATTCAGCCCATCAAGTCTGCACCAACCGACTTTTAAAAAAATCTTACCCAGGCCCTATCCCCGCAACCCCATGTATTTACCTCGCTAATCTCCCTAGCCTACATATCTTGGGACACTAAGGGGCAATTTAGCAGGCCAATCTGCCTAACCTACACATCTTGGGGCACTAAGGGGCAATTTACCACGGCCAATCCACTAACCCGCACATCTTTGGAATGTGGGAGGAAACCGGAGCACCCGGAGGAAACCCACGCAGACACGGGGAGAACGTTCAAACTCCACACGGACAGTGATCCAAGATGTATGGGTTAGGTTGATTGGCCATGCTAAATTGCCCCTTAGTGAAAGGGGGATTAGCAGGGTAAATAGGTGAGGCTACAGGGATGGGGCCTGGGTGGGATTGTTGTTGGTGCAGGCTCGATGGGCTGAATGGCTTCCTTCTGCACTGTAGGATTCTATGATTAACAAGCCACTCACACTGCGATCTTGCAGTTTGGAACCTTGCATTTTGATATTGTGAGTCTTTCATTGGTGATCAATTTCACGTATGAGAAACAGACGATTCCAATTCCATCAAACCTTGGTGTCAGCTTCTTCCATAAGGAGATCAGTCAAAATGGCTCCTGGATGGTATTGGCTCCAACTTGTTGAGGTTAACTTATTCCACTTGGCTGCACAGAACCTGCCTCGCTCATCGATAAAACTGGTATTTCCTCAGCCAAGCCTTAAATCATTGGTGAATACGGGAGGCACTGAGTCAATTCAACGGGAAAGGTTTTGCACGATGAAGCAGGGCAAAGTGTTACCAATGGAAAAGTAAAGGCCTTCTGCAGCAGGACATTGAAACATAGAAAATAGTAGCAGGAGTAGCCATCCGGCCCTTAAAACCTGCTCCACCTCATTATGATCATGGTTGATCCTCTATCCCAATGCTATATACCCGCACTCTCCCCGTGACCCTGAACACCTTTAGAGTCTAGAAATCTAACTATTTTCTTCTTAAATATATTGAGTGACTTGGCCTCCACAACCTCCTGTGGTCAAGAATTCCACAGGTTCACCACCCTCTGTGTGAAGACATTTCTCCTCATCTCAATCCTAAATGACCTCCCCGGTACACTGAGACTGTGACCCCCCTTGTTCTACAGCCAGAAGAAACAACATCCCTGCGTCCGCTCTGAACAGCCATGTCAGAATTTTATACTTTTCAATTAGATCCCTTCTCATTCTTCTGAATTCCAGTGAACACCGATCCAGTTGATCCAATCTCTCCTCATATGACAATCCTTCCATCCTGAGGAATCAGTCTGGTGAACCTTTGCTGCACTCCCTCTATAGCAAGTTTATCCTTTCTTAAGTAAGGGGCCAAAACTGCATGTAACACTCCCGGTGGTATTAACTTATTGCAGTTTAACAGCCAGCTTCAGTTTTATGTCCATTGAACGATGAAGATAGATTGAAGAGAAATGCTGACCACTCCCAAAACATACGCCAGAATTAAAGCTTATTTATTATTTATTAGCCACAAGTAAGGCTTACATTAACACTGTAATGAAGTTACTGTGAAATTTCCCTGGTCGCCACAGTCCGGCGACTGTTCAGGTCAATGCACCCTAACCAGCACGTCTTTCAGATTGTGGGAGGAAACCGGAGAACCCGGAGGAAACCCACGCAGACACGGGGAGAACGTGCAAACTCCACACAGACAGTGACCCAAGCCGGGAATCGAACCCGGGGGTCCCTGGCGCTGTGAGGCAGCAGTGCTAACCACTGTGCCACCCGCCACAAAATCAGAGCGGGTGAGTGGCGGAGAAAATAAATGTCCATGGACCTCGTGCAGGATTTTCTGGTCTCGGGTCGAGCGAGGTGGTACAATCCGGCCCATATTCTCTAACTCAACAACATCCCAGTAGAATGTATCTCATGCCCAGTCCTGGGATCAGCAAAGGATGAACACACTGGCTCGATTCATCAAGCTAACATATCAATAGAATTAATCAATGTCCAACGTACACACATCATGCATTATTACAGATGCAAAACAGTCATAAAATATAAAGTCTGCCTTCACCCGGAGCCCGAAATATGCAAACGACTGCAACCGCCTTCTGATTGGACCGGTTAAGCAGCTGAGGTCAATGACCTGGATTTTGCTTTTAACAGGACGAGCTGACTTGGGCCAATGTTAGCAGTCAGTGATCCGTTCTCAATCCCTGTCAGTACCACTCCAATATAAACTGTTTGAAGGCGCAGAAGAATGTCATGGGGATTGATTTTGCTTTGGTTTCTCCTCACTATGTAGGGTGCCAGGTCACTGGTTGGCACCACCTACATGGTCAAGATCCAGAACTCCGTGAGGCAAAACAAGAATCACAGACACACAGGGAGCCACTGCATCGTAAGAACATAAGAACTAGGAGCAAGGGTCGACCATCCTGGGATGATCCCAGGAATGGTAGGCCTGACATACGATGAACGTCTGAGGATCGTGGGATTATATTCATTGGAGTTTAGGAGGTTGAGGGGAGATCTGACAGAGACTTACAAGATAATGAACGGCTTCGATAGGATGGACGTAGGGAAGTTGTTTCCATTAGCAGGGGAGACTAGGACGCGGGGGCACAGCCTTAGAATAAAAGGGAGTCACTTTAGAACAGAGATTAGGAGAAATTTCTTCAGCCAGAGAGTGGTAGGTCTGTGGAATTCATTGCCACAGAGGGCTGTGGAGGCCGAGACGTTGAGCGTCTTCAAGACAGAAATTGATAAATTCTTGATTTCTCGAGGAATTAAGGGCTATGGGGAGAGAGCGGGTAAATGGAGTTGAAATCAACCATGATTGAATGGTGGAGTGGACTCGATGGGCCGAATGGCCTTACTTCCGCTCCTATGTCTTATGGTCTTATGGTCTTATGGACCATCTGGCCCCTCGAGCCTGCTCCGCCACTCAATAAGATCATGGCTGATCTTTTCGTAGACTCAGCTCCACTTACATCACCCCATGCTATAGCACACTTAAGTTTAATTTTATTTATCAGTGTCACAAGTCGGCTTACATTAACACTGCAATGAAGTGAAAATCCCCTAGTTGCCACACTCCAACGCCTTTTCGGGGACACTGAGGGAGAACTTAAATTTAAATTTAAATCCAGTGACCCAAAGCCGGAATTGAACCGGAGTCCCTGGCGCTGTGAGGGTCGCCGGGCCGCCCATTTCAAAAGCCAATCTCCAATTGTGGCCAAATTCAGTTTAATTCTCAGGTAGGGGAAGGGCGAAAAGACTTTTCCAAACATTCTCTCTCCCACTTTGCCCCAACTATTTTTAAAAATTCACTTTGGGGGATTTGCTAGTAACCTATTGTCCATCACGGGTTCCCTTTGAGAAAGTGGTAGAGGGCCATAATCAAGGATCACTGCACAGCGGTGGCATGGTGGCACGGTGGTTAGCACTGCTGTCTCACAGCATCAGGGACCTGTGTTCAATTCCAGCCTTGGGTGACTATCTGTGTGGAGTTTGCATGTTCTCTCCGTGTCTGCATGGGTTTCCTCTGGGTGCTCCAGTTCCCTCCCAAAGATGTGCTGGTTAGGTGGATTGGCCATGGTAAATTGCCCATTGGTGTCCAAAGATAAGTAGGTTAGGTGGATTGGCCATGGTAAATTGCCCATTGGTGTCCAAAGATAAGTAGGTTAGGTGGATTGGCCATGGTAAATGCGCAGGGTTGCGAAGATAGGGTGGGGGCAGGGGGGGTGGATGCTGTAACAGAGAGTCGGTGCAGATTCGATGGGCTGAATGGCCTCCTTGTGCCCTGTAGGGATGCTATCATCCATGTGGTAATGGTGTTCCCACTGTCCTGTTATGTTCCAGGATTTTGACAAAATAGATATGAAGGAAGGGGCGTATGTGTTGATGTGGGGATGGGCGTGTGTGACTTGGAGGTGAAAGCGTTCTCACACATCGATTGCCTCTCTCAAGGAATCCGGGATTTGGGGAAAAGACGGGAAAGTGGAGTTGAAGCCCTGTTTGTGTTGAATGGCAGAGCAGGTTTGATGGGCTGGATGGTCTACCCTTGCTCCTATTCCTATGTTCTTATGTGCCAGGTGGTGGGGGAGGTCAGAGAATGGTCGCGAATCTAATGTTGAAACATTAACATCAAATTTAAAGCCAAAATTTTATTTAAATGACTGCAGCTCCAGGAAATTACAAGAGAAAGGCATGAAAACCTCCAGCTCCCACACAACAAGAACTTCGATGTTAAGTGTTGGATCGACATTTTAAGTTGCTGTATAATCAAGCGGGCGTTTGCTCGCCGTGTTTATGAAAGGCACATTTTAGATTTGAGGTCAGGTTGTATTGAATTGAAATTCTTTCCTTTATTTCCCGTACTCAATACTAATTGTGTATCAATTGATGGATCGAATAGTTAGGATGTGGAATGCACTGCAGAGGAGTGTGTTGGAGACTGGTTCAATTGAGGCTTTCAAAAGGGAATTGGTTAGGAACCTGAGATAAAAGATTTGCAGGGTAAGAGTGATTGGACGAGTTGAGGTGTTCCTGGGGGAACCAGCATGAACACAATGGGCCATGTAGCCACTATTGTGATGTAAGCATTCTATAATTCCGTGGGTGTTGATTAATTCAGGTACTAATTAGGCAGAAACCTTTGTTTTATATTTGATTTGATTTATTATTGTCACATGTATTAGTATACAGTGGAAAGCATTGTTTCTTGCGCGCTATACAGACAGAGCATACCGTTCACAGAGAAGGAAAGGAGAGGGTGCAGAATGTAGTGTTACAGCCATAGCTAGGGTGTAGAGAAAGATCAACTCAACATATAGTAGGTCCATTCAAAAGTCTGATGGCAACAGGGAAGAAGCTGTTCTTGAGTCGGTTGATACGTGACCTCAGATTTTTGTATCTTTTTCCCGACGGAAGAAAATGGAAGAGAGAATGTCCGGGGTACATGGGGTGCTTGATTATGCTGGCTGCTTTTCCCGAGGCAGCAGGAAGTGTAGACAGAGTCAATGGATGGGAGACTGGTTTGTGTGATGGACTGGGCTACGTTTACAACCCTTTGTAGTTTCTTACGGTCTTGGTCAGAGCAGGAGCCACACTACACTTATATATACAGCAGGCAGGGTTGTCAGTTGAGGTGTACGCTGACTGAAATTCTCCAACCTTTCACACCCCTCCGCCACTGCCAGCGAGAACGGAAAATCTGGCACTCAGCGAAATCTCCGTTCACTGCGGCGAGACTGGAGAATCCCAGCTGCAGGCGAGGTCGGAGAATGTGGCCTGGTATGTTATGCAAATAAAAGCTTATTCTATCCTTCACCATCTGGCAGCTAGTCCAGAGTTTGAGTTCTAACAGTGATCACCTGCAACAAACAGCAATTTTGCACAGATATTGCTCCATTAGGCACAGCGCCAGAGAATAAATCTTTTTAATTTAATATAAATGCGTGTGCCCAGATGATTCGGTTCAGAGTAGAAATAAGCCAACATTTCTGGCTCCAGGAAGAATGAAATCCCAAATGTGACTTTTGAACAATCTTGTAAGTACATGATAAAATAGATAAGTACAGATGTGGGAGGCCATTTGACCCATCCAACTCATCCTCACATTGTAACATACAGTTTTCCCAACTAACTATCTTAAAAGTGCTTTGCCTTTCTAAGCAGGGAGCTATAAGACACTGAATACTCTATGTGTGAAGAAACGCTTCCAGGCACAAGTCCCGAATTTGTCATTTTGTACTCATGTCCGCATGCAGGAATGCAGAAACACCAGGACGCCATTCAACCCCTCAAACCGATTCTACCATTCAGTTAGATTATGGGTAATCTGTATCCTAACTCCATCTACCCGCTTTGGCTCTGTAACTCTTAATGCATTCATAGCTTGTCTTGAAATATCACTGTGGCTCTTTAATTCCAATAGCATTGATGGGCTGCACAGTAGCACAGTGGTTAGCCCTGCTGCCCCACAGTGCCAGGGACCCGGGTTCGTTTCCTGGCTTGGGTCACTCTCTGTGCGGAGTCTGCACATTCTCCCCGTGTCTGCGTAGGTTTCCTCCGGGTGCTCCAGTTTCCTCCCACAGTCTGAAAGACGGGCTGGTTAGATGCATTGGCTGTGCTAAATTCTCCCTCAGTGTACCTGAACACGTGCCAGAGTGTGGCGACTAGGGGGATTTTCACAGTAGCCTCATGGCAGTGTTAATGTAAGCCTACTTGTGTCACTAACTTAAGATGCCCACTCAAAGAACAAAGAACAAAGAACAATACAGCACAGGAACAGGCCCTTCGGCCCTCGCCGCTCCCTGGTCCAAACTAGACCATTCTTTTGTATCCCTCCATTCCCACTCCGTTCACTCAAATATTTTTTAAAGCTTGAATTTTTCGAAGCTTTCCTCTACCTCTAACAGTGAGATCAATCTCTTGAAAGCTTGGACATTTCTATGGTGCTGTAGTGACTGAATAGAGTAGTTAGAATGTGCCCTGACCACAATATTATACAGCTTTGGAAGACAGTCTCGGGGTTTTATTTTACCGATTTGGGCAGCAGAGCTCAGAATTCTATTGGTTTTGTTCATTGCTATTATGTAATGACGGAACATGCCAAGGTTCGAGACTGCCAACACATCCAGATCTTCCTGCCAAGTTAGTGCAACAACATAACTTTCTTCCAATGGTGTCAGGCTTTGTGCGCCTAAGGCTGGGAGATGAAGTTAAGATACAGATCAGCCACAGAACGATGGAACATGTTCAAGGGACTGAACTGCCCACTCTTGTATCAAGATCCCGACGTGTAGGACCTTGCACTTAGCTGAATGGAACTCCAGCTGAAACACTCCTGTCCGCACGCAGCTCCATGGCTGGGTTGCACAGCCTCCTTCCGTTCAGAAGTGACTCCATGACTTGCATATATTGTGTTGATCTTTCATTAAATCCGACCACCCTACATCACACTCTCTTTATGAGCTCGCTCCTAACCCTGTTTACAGAGCATGCAGAATCAGAGTCACATAGAAACATAGAAACTAGCTGCAGGAGAAGGCCATTCGGCCCTTCGAGCCTGCTCCGCCATTCATTATGATCATGGATGATCATCCAACTCAATAGCCTGGTCCCCCCTTCCCCCCATATCCTTTGATCCCCTTCGCCCCAAGTGCTATATCTAACTGCTTTTTGAAAACATTCAATGTTTTGGCCTCAACTGCTTTCTGTGGTAGTGAATTCCACAGGCTGACCACTCTCTGGGTAAAGAAATTCTTCCTGATCTCTGCCCAAAGTGGTCTACTCTGTATCCTGTGACCCCTGATTCTGGACACCCCCACCATTGGGAACACCCTTCCTGCATCTACCTGGTCTAGTTTTATAGGTTTCTATGAGATCCCTCTCCATTCTTCTGAACTCCAGCAAATACAATCCTAACCGACTCAATCTCTCCTCATACATTAATCCCGGCATCCCAGGAATCAGTCTACAGTTTATGTCGCTAACATGCCGGTTAAACAGACACAATATCCTGTGCCACAAATCATAATGTAACTGCAGCAGACAAGGAGCATCTTGGATAGAACCTTCCATGATGTCATTGCTTGTCAAGGCATGGGAGTCCATTTTGAAAATTCCATTTCTGTTCTGAAGGCATTGTCTCTTATTAAGAACATAAATAAGAAATAGGAGCAGGAGTAGGCCATCTAGCCCCTCGAGCCTGCCCCGCCATTCAATAAGATCATGGCTGATCTGAAGTGGATCAGGTCCACTTACCCGCCTAATCCCTATAACCCCTAATTCCCTTACCGATCAGGAATCCATCTATCCGTGATTTAAACATATTCAACGAGGTAGCCTCCACCACTTCAGTGGGCAGAGAATTCCAGAGATTCACCACCCTCTGAGAGAAGAAGTTCCTCCTCAACTCTGTCCTAAACTGACCCCCCTTTATTTTGAGGTTGTGCCCTCTAGTTCTAGTTTCCTTTCTAAGTGGAAAGAATCTCTCCATCTCTACCCTATCCAGCCCCTTCATTATCTTATAGGTCTCTATAAAATCCCCCCTCAGCCTTCTAAATTCCAACATTAAGTTCCACTGCCCTCTGACATCTGATGTTGCCATTAAGGCCACAACCTTCTGCCATTTCCAATGTGTTTTAAATTGAACATATTTTTCTGATCATTGGGTTTCTTGATCATAGAATCCCTACAATGCAGAAGGAGGCCATTCAACCCATCAAGCCTGCACCAATAACAATCCCACCCAGTCCTTATCCCCGTAACTCCACGCATTTATCCTGCTAATCCCCCTGACACTAAGGGGCAATTTAGCATGGCCAATCAACCTAACACGCACATTTTTGGACTGTGGGAGAAAGCCGGGGCACCCGGAGGAAACCCACGCAGACAAGGGGAGAATGTAATGACTCCACACCGACGGTCACCCAAACCGGGAATCGAACCTAGGTCCCTGGCGCTGTGAGGCAGCACTGCTAACCACTGTGCCACCGTGCTGCCAGCAGCAATCTGACACCTTAATCTGATCATCCTCACCAGATCCACAAAAATATGGCTGACTCTTAAATGGCCTAGCAAGCCATTCAGTTCAGTCAGCGACACCCACATTCCATGAATGGATAAAAAGAAAATGTGATCTTGCTTCAGGTAAAATGTCGCAGTGAAGTGGCTGCTAATCTATTCCCGCACCGTGAGTTCGACAGATTCTCAGTCCCAACCTCGGCCATTGGGAGATTAGCATTAAGCTCCTCAGCCAAGGTGCCCATTGTTATAGCCCCAGCTGAATGAAGGGAACCACATGCTCCAGTGAATCCTATATAGTTTACAGATAACATAAAGAATATACATAGTAGAATGCTTCAAGGCTGCTGCACATCAAGGAGTTCAGATGACAGAAACTGTTCATAAAGAGCTTGAATGTCACTCTTGTGATTGATGACTGTACCTGAACTCTCTGATGTGTAAAAGCCTTGTAACACAGTCTTAAGTATCTATTATCCCAGGATTTATGGCATTCATGACTGGTTTCAGGTATTGGAGCTAAACACAGTGAAAGAAGGGAAGATAAGCAACAAGAGTCCAAAAGCCTTCGACAGCATTTGGCCAGTAATTTGTGCCTCATGATAGTATACTTCTCGTTGTTCGAGTATTTACTGTGGTAATTTACGAGGACCATTATAAAGGCCTGTGTAGCCAGTGGTCTGCCTTTTCCCTTGATTGCACTTGCTAAGCGGTTAGCTCAGTAAGCGCCAGGTGCACGATATCAGTATGGAGCAGGGTCCAGAAGACCAGAAAGTTACCAGGTCGCAGGTCTTGTTCTGATTTTTAGGTTTTCAGTTTTAAGTTTTTAGGTGTCCACAACACCAACAACCTGTCCTAGTTCTCCCCCCCCCCCCCCCAATGCCGATGCTATAGTTAAGAAAGCCCACCAACGCCTCTACTTTCTGAGAAGATGAAGGAAATTTGGCATGTCCACTGTGACTCCCACCAACTTTTACAGATGCACCATAGAAAGCATTCTTTCTGATTGTACCACGGCCTGGTATGGCTCCTGCTCTATACAAGACCGCAAGAAACTACAAAGGGTCATGAACAAAGCCCAGTCCATCACTCAAACCAGCCTCCCACCCATTGACTCTGTCTATACTTCCCACTGCCTCGGAAAAGCAGCCAGCATAATCAAGGACCCCACGCACCCTGGACATTCTCTCTTCCACCTTCTTCCGTCGGGAAAAAGATACAAAAGTCTGAGATCATGTACCATTTTTCTCTACGCCCTAGCTATGACTGTAAAGACTACATTCTGCATTCTCTCCTTTCCTTCTCTATGTACGGTATGCTTTGTCTGTATAGCGCGCAAGAAACAATACTTTTCACTGTATCCCAATAGATGTGACAATAATAAATCAAATCAAATCTTTGTAACATTGTAACCAAAGATAGGAATTACAGAATCATAACCCGCTCTCGGTTAAACCCTGAATCTTCAAGGGTCAAATGATTTAGACCATAAGAATATAGGAGCAGAATTAAGCCACTCGGCCCATCGAGTCTGCTCCGCAGAAAAAGACCTGCCTCTCACATCTCCTTTAAACTTTTTCCCTTTTATCCTAAACATTGAGAGCTTCTGGGGAAAATAACGGCTGAATGTTAATCCTGCTGCTCTTTCCATTCATTTCAATTCTGCTCCTTCTAAACTCCTGGCAAGTGAGGGACAAGCAGGGCACATACATCATATTCAAATCCGATTAGGTCACGAGTCAGTACAGGTTTAACAAAGGAGATTTTTAAAATCGTGGTTCAGTATTCAAATAAGAGTATTTACATCAATTTGACCAAGATTTTAGCGCAGCTGTGAATTTGGAGCAGAAATTCAACTCCACTAAGCTTAGGGTCATGGACTTGTGGAGTAGGCTGTTAGCTAATGGTGTGGATTCTGGCACGGTGGAGGATTTGAGGACTGAATCCACTTCAGGTTCAATGGGCAACAAGAGGGATATGGGTTAGAGGTTGGGAAGAGATGAAAAATTGATCGCTTGACTACCTGTCAAACAACCAGGTCATAAAGAATCTGTTTATTCTTTTAAATATCCTGGGAAAGCGGTGTGCTCTGATGATGGACATCAATCGACCAATGACAGTACTGCAGATGGTGAGATGGTTAAAGGCGGGACGTCAATTATGAAAATGTCCAGAATTATGTCCCACCAATGTGCAATCCTTGTCCAATTCTCAAAATGAATTAAAAATATGAGTCGGAATTTTACCACCTCGCCCGCTCCGGAATCGGGGCAGGGGAGGCTCACAGAATGGAATTTTCCACTGGCCTCAGGTGGGATTTTACGGGCCGAACGAGGTCGTAAAATTCCGCACATGGTTTACTAAAATCCCTTTGGGAAGGAAATCTGCCATCCTTACCCTGTCTGGCCTACACGTGAGTCCAGAGCCACAGCAACGTGGTTGACTCTGAAGTGCCCTCCAAAGGCAACTAGGGATGGGCAATAAATGCTGATGTGGAGATGCTGGCGTTGGACTGGGGTAAACACAGTAAGACGTTTAACAACACCAGGTTAAAGTCCAACAGGTTTATTTGGTAGCAAAAGCCACACAAGCTTTCGGAGCTCCAAACCCCTTCTTGGAGCTCCGAAAGCTTGTGTGGCTTTTGCCACCAAATAAACCTGTTGGACTTTAACCTGGTGTTGTTAAACTTCTTACAATAAATGCTGGCCAGACAGCGACGCCCATGTCGCATGAATAGATAGAAAAAATCACCAGGAGAAGAAAGTCATGATTTCATGCATATAAATAGGGAAGGAGCAGCTATGTGGATCAGATATTATAAGCCCACCAGCCAGACTGGGCCTCAGGCTTTATGTCAACACAGCTTCACACTCACAAGCAGTCAGATTTAACATTTCAGACACATGCACATGAATGATGATGGCTCTTGTCTACGATTCTTATCTATCTTCACCAGTGGGAGGTATTCTCCTATTGACTGGAGAAGTATTGACATTAGCACTGGCACCAATCGCCTGGGAAATGTCACCCACCTGCCTCTCTTGCTAGGAAAATAATAAATGGATGAATTATAGAGGAACTTGGAGACACGAGCTTCTCAGGAAATTGTTTGGCAAACCTTCCCCCTGCACCTGCCAAACAAAAACCTCCAACTGTGTTGAATCAGGACGTGAAGACTCCCACCACTTGTAAGTGAAATTATTGTGATTTAAATGACACTTGGGATGCTCGATGTTCCCCTTCAGCAGCAAACAAGATATTGCCGCTTCATTGAAGGTTAAGATTTTAAAAAAGAATGATGTGCCACATCTGATAATGGTAAAATAAGTCACGCGAGACGGGGGGCTCGTATGGATCGGAAACACTGGTACTGACCGGTTGGGCCGAATGGCCAGTTTCTGTGCTGTGCACACAACATGGAAACATTATTTGGTCATTATCACTTTGCTATTTTGTGGGATCTTGCTGTGCACAAAGTGGCACAGTGGTTAGCACTGCTGCCTCACAGCGCCAGGTTTGATCCCCGGCTTGGTTCACTGTCTGTGTGGAGTTTGCACGCTCTCCCTGTGTCTAGGTGGGTTTCCTCCCACAGTCCAAAGACGTGCTGGTTAGGTGCATTGACCCAAACAGGTGCCGGAGTGTGGCGACTAGGGGAATTTCACAGTAACTTCATTGCAGTGTTAATGTAAGCCGACTTGAGACAAATAAATAAACTTTACTTTTACAACAGTGACCATCCTTCAAAAAGTCTTACATTGACTGCAAAATACTTGGGAAATCCAGCATACTTAGAAGGTGCTATGTAAATGCAATAGTAAATGCAAGGGCGGCATAATGGTTAGCACTGCTGCCTCACAGCACTAGGGACCCGGGTTCGATTCCCGGCTTGGGTCACAGTCTGTGTGGAGTTTGCACCTTCTCCCCGTGTCTGCGTGGGTTTCCTCCGGGTGCTCCGGTTTCCTCCCACAGTCTGAAAGACGTGCTGGTTAGGTGCATTGGCCATGCTAAATTCTCCCTCAGTGTACCCGAACAGGCGCTGGAGTGTGGTGACTGGGGGATTTTCACAGTAACTTTATTGCAGTGTTAATGTAAGCCTACCTGTGACACTAATAAATAAATATATTTAAACTGTCCTGCACCCAATGTGGATTCAAGGCCAAACCATATTCGTCATTTGTCGGTTCTTATCTGTCATGAATATTTGTGTTACAGATTGTGCAGCATCCCAGTATTATGAAGGACCAAATTTTGAACCGTCAAGCCTAATTTAGGTGCCACATCTCCAGTTATTGTTTGATGTTGATTTGACTCTTCCAGATACAGCTCTAGAGAGCAATGTAGAGGTGCTGATTCAATGGGCCAAATGGCCTCCTTCTATGCTGTAATCATTCTTTGACTGGAAGACATGGCTGAATATGAACTACGGTCACCTCAGCAACAGGCCTCGCATTAGTTTGGGACTGATCTAGATGGTTGCTGGTATAAGTCTGGCAGGCTGGTATAAGGGGCGGCGCGGTGGCACAGTGGTCAGCACTGCTGCCTCACAACGGGTTCGATTCCGGGCTTGGGTCACTGTCTGTGCAGAGTCTGCACATTCTCCCCGTGTCTGCGTGGGTTTCTTCCGGGTGTTCCGGTTTCCTCCCACATTCTGAAAGGCGTGCTGGGTTACATGCATCGACCCGAACAGACGCCGGGGTGTGGCGACGAGGGGAATTTCACAGTAACTTCATTGCAGTGTTAATGTAAGCCTTACTTGTGACGAATAAATAAATAAACTTTAAATGAAATGTCTGTGTAGTGTGGACTTCGAAAGCTGAGTAGCACAACAAAGTCCCCATAGAGTTCGTGTCCCTCCACAGATGTGATAATAAGAAGCAAATTTTCAACTGACACAGCAAGGTCTGCCCAATTCAGGTTTTGCCAGGAGGTGTGTGTCATTGTTTGGACAGGAAAGATAAATAAAAAGTCAATTTTCAACAGATGGAAAGTGAGTCCTTGTTCAAGCAGAGCATTGAATTTCCGTTCCAACGCGGATATGCAGTGAGGACCTTTGTCCCACAGCATCCGGAGATACATAAACTTTCTGAAAACAAGCTGCACATTAATTTATCTGACTTATAATCACACAGCGCACAAGGAAGCCATTCAGCCCATCATACCTGTGCTGGCTCTATTGGTCTCACTTCCTGCATTCTTTCCCTCTGCCTTTCTATTTAACCAATTGCCTTTTTGAAAGATACTCAATCTACTTCCAACACCTTTTATCAAAAATATTCTCATTCCACCTCTGGCTCTTTTGCCAATTACCTTAAGATGTGTCTCTGCCTCTGGAAACTGCTTCCTTTCATTTTCTCTATCAATCTTTTCGTGATCTTGAACACCTCTATTAAGTTTAAGCTTTAAGTTTAATTATTAGTGTCACAAGTCGGCATACATTAACACTACAATGAAGTTACTGTGAAAATTCCCTAGTCACCACACTCCGGTGCCTGTTCGGGTACACTGAGGGAGAATTTAGCATGGCCAATGCACCCTAACCAGCATGTCTTTCGGAGTGTGGGAGGAAAACTGGAGAACCCGGAGGAAACCCACGCAGACACGAGGGGAACGTGCAGACTACGCACAGACCAAAATTGGGAATCGAATCCTTGTCCCTGGCGCTATGAGGAGGCAGTGCTAAGCACTGTGCTGCCATGTCCAGCATCACACATAACCATTTGGGCACATCAGATATACTGCTCAGAAACAAGCCATGCAACCTGACCAGTTTATGCTCCACTCACACGTCCTCCCATCTTTTCTAATCTAAATCTACCATCGTAACCAAGCAACATTTAGTGATTGCTCTGTTCCTCTACTCCACCTTTGGGCAGCACAGTGGCAGAGTGGTTAGCACCACTGCCTCACAGCGCCAGGGACCCGAGTTCAATTCTGGCCTTGGGCCACTGTCTGTGTGGAGTTTGCGCATTCTCCCCGTGTCTGCATGGGTTTCCTCCAGGTTCTCCGTTTCCTCCCACAGGCCAAAGATGTGCGGGTTGGGTTGATTGGCCATGCTAAATTGATCCTCGTGTCAGGGGATTAGCAGGGCAAATATGTGGGGTTGTGGGAATAGAGTCTGGGTGGGATTATGGTCAGTGCAGACTTGATTGGCCGAATGGCCTCCTTCTGCGCTGTAGAGATTCTATGATTCTAAGCTTGCACCTCCCAAGCTATGCTAAATTGCCCCTTGGTGTCAGGGGGATTAGCAGGGTACATATGTGGGGTTACAGGGATAGGGGCTGGGTGGGATTGTGGTCAGTGCCGGCTGGATGGGCCGAATGGCCTCCTTCTGCAGTGTATGGATTCTGTTCTAGGGATAAATCCCCTCTGCACCCTCACCAGGACTTTAACATCCTTCCTAGAATGTGGGGATCAGAAATACAATACTCCAACACCTAACCAGTTATTTTAAAATTTTAAAACAATTATAAATGTTTAAACTGCATGCAGTTCAATGACATGCCTGTCACTGTTCTCCTTCTTCATCTGAAGCAGTACTAACAATAGATCTCCCAAACTGATTAGCACTCCCCTTTTAAATGTATAACACCAGCCAATGTTTGTAAGCCCAGTCTGTACTGATGCACTCAGTACATTAAGCTACTTCCTCAGAAGACTGAGGAAATTTGGCATGTCAGCTACGATTCTCACCAACTTTTACAGATGCACCATAGAAAGCATTCTTTCTGGTTGTATCGCAGCTTGGTATGGCTCCTGCTCTGCCCAAGACCGCAAGCAACTACAAAAGGTTGTGAATGTAGCCCAGTCCATCATGCAAACCAGCCTCCCATCCATTGACTCTATCTACACTTCCTGCTGCCTCGGGAAAGCAGCCAGCACAATTAAGCACCCCACGCACCCCGGATATTCTCTCTTCCACCTTCTTCCATTGGGAAAAAGATACAAAAGTCTGAGGTCACGTACCAACCGACTCAAGACCAGCTTCTTCCCTGCTGCCGTCAGACTTTTGAATGAACCTACTTTATACTAAGTTGATCTTTCTCTACATCCTAGCTATGACTATAACACAACATTCTGCATTCTCTCCTTTCCTTCTCCTTTATGTACTCTATGAATGGTATGCTTTGTCTGTATAGCACGCAAGAGACAATACTTTCCACTGTATACCAATACACGTCATAGTAAGAAGTCTCAGAACAGCAGGTTAAAGTCCAATAGGTTCATTTGGAATCACGAGCTTTCGGAGCGTTGCTCCTTCGTCAGGTGAGTGGAGAGGTAGGTTTCACAAACACGCATATATAGGCAAAGACATATTTGCAAGATAATGGATGGAATGCGAGTCTATACAGATCATTAAGTCCTTACAGGTACAGACAGTGAGTAGAGAGAGGGATAATGACAGACAGTCACAAAGCAATACAGCATGGAAACAGGCCCTTCAGTCCAACCAGCCTATGCCGACCATGGTGCCCTCCTAGTTCGTCCCAATTGCTTGCGTTTGGCCCATATCCCTCTAATCCTTTCTCATCCATGCACTGATCCAAATCTTTTTTAAATGTTGCTATTGTACCTGCCTCAACCACTTAGGGGTGACAGTAATAAATCAAATCAAATCATTTGGCCCATTGAGTCTGGGCTGCCACTCTACGTTGATCTTTAGGAAGAGCCAACTCAACTTCAAGCAATAATTGGAGAGACAGCACCTGAATTAGATCTGACAATTGGTTCTTCGTGGACAATCTGTAACACAGATGCTTATGACCAGCAAGAACCTACTAATGACTAACATGGATTTGCCAAGGCACCCTCTTGACCACAGATGATGCAGGGCATAATAGAAGAAAAGATTTGCCTTTATATAGCACCTTTCACAAATGCTGGATTTCCCAAAGCATTTTACAGTCAATTAAGTACCTTTCGAAGGATCACTGTCGTAATATGGGAAACATTTCAGCTGCTTTGTAAACAGCAAGATCCCGCAAGGTGATAATGACCAAGTAATGATGGGTTGAGGAATGCATGTGGGCCGGGATAGTCGATGATTGTAAAAGCTCTTTCATCATTACCTGAGAGTGCAGATGGGATCTCAAGTTTAATATTTCATCTGACAGTGCAGCCCTCCCTCAACACTGCACTGAAGTGTCAGCCCAATATTTTGTGCTCAAGCCTTGAAGAACAAGGATGGACAAAATACAGAAAAATCTACAGGGGTTTAATGGAATCTTGGACACTTTTTAATCTAGGATTTCACTGTTGCCTCACAGTCCCAAGGACACGGGTTCAATTCCAGCCTTGGGTGACTGTTTGTGCGAAGTCTGCACGTTCTCCCCGTGTCTGTGTAGGGGAAGGGGGGGGGGGTAAAATACGTGGGGTTACAGGGTTAGAGCCTGGGTAATGTACTCCAATAGAGAGTTGGTGCAGACTCAGTGGGCCAAATGGCCTCCTTCTGCACTGCAGCATTCTCTGATGTTTCTTCAGAAGGAACTCTTCAAAATGCAGCTAATAAAAATACAACAAAACTTATTGCAAGTTATAAATCAAAGAAAGGGTTTAATAAAGAAAAATCATTACTCCAAACTTGGGGCCTCACCCTGGTCCACTTCAAGCTCTCTACAATTCTACGTAGTTCCTTATTTATAGTGAGTCAGCTGGTCAGCTGACTATTACATCACTCTCTAATTGGATCCATGGTTTACTGGGTCAGCTGACTCTTACATCTTGTTCCCATTGGTCACATAACATCCAATACAAAGTTGTCACTGATTACATTCTAACATAGCATACAGGGTTTTAATGGCATCATGGACATAGAACATACATAGAACATAACAGCGCAGTACAGGCCCTTCGGCCCTCTATGTTGCGCCGACCAGTGAAACCAATCTAAAGCCCATCTAACCTACACTATTCCAATATCATCCATATGTTTATCCAATGACCATTTAAATGCCCTTAATGTTGGCGAGTCCACTACTGCTGCAGGCAGGGCATTCCACACCCTTACTATTCTCTGAGAGAAGAACCTACCTCTGACATCTGTCCTATATCTATCACCCCTCAATTTAAAGCTACGTCCCCTCGTGCTAGCTATCACCATCCGAGGAAAAAGGCTCTCACTATCCACCCTATCTAATCCTCTGATCATCTTGTATGCCTCTATTAAGTCACCTCTTAACCTTCTTCTCTCTAACGAAAACAACCTCAAGTCCCTCAGCCTTTTCTCATAAGACCTTCCCACCATACCAGGCAACATCCTAGTAAATCTCCTCTGCACCCTCTCCAATGCTTCCACATCCTTCCTATAATGCGGTGACCAGAACTGTACGACATGTTTTTATCCATGCACATAATAGGTGAAAGGATATGGGCAAACATGATTTCGCCCAAGTTGAACCCACATCTTCCGAACTGACAATCCAGTACGGCACTTGCTTGCTCTGAAGCCAGAGTGTCAGCTTAGGCCATGAGGTTGCGACCTGGACTTTGGCTTGAAAGCACCAGCTCTTCGTTTGAAACCAATTGTTTGGGGCGGCACGGTGGTTAGCACTGCTGCCTCACAGCGCCAGGGACCCGGGTTCGATTCCTGGCTCAGGTCACAGTCTGTGTGGAGGTTGCACCTTCTCCCTGTGTCTACGTGGGTTTCCTCCGGTTTCCTCCCACAGTCCGAAAGACATGCTGGTTAGGGTGCATTGGCCGTGCTAAATTCTCCCTCAGTGTACCCGAACAGGCGCCGGAGTGTGGCGACTGGGGGATTTTCACAATAATAACAGGAAATTACTGCGGATGCTGGAATCTGAAACCAAAAGAGAAAATGCTGGAAAAATCTCAGCGGGTCTGGCAGCATCTGGGTGGAGAGAAAAGAGCTGACATTTCGAGTCCGGATGACCCTTTGTCAAAGCATTGGCAAAAGGTCATCTGGACTCGAAGCGTCAGCTCTTTTCTCTCCACCCAGATGCTGCCACACCTGCTGAGGTTTTCCAGCGTTTTCTCTTTTGATTTTCACAGTAACTTCACTGCGGTGTTAATGTAAGCCTATTTGTGACACTAACAAAATAAACTAAAAATCTATCAGATGAACCAATCCAACGTTGGGTGTAAGGACAGCAGAAATGAAAGTAAGCAGCATTAGTGGGTTGGTAAAATTGATATAAATGCAAGCACCAAGTGATACAGTCTGTCTGACATGCTGCCATCAAAAGGAAAAACAGATCCGCCACACAAATCTTATCTATGCTACAAAGGCCCTCAAACTGTGGAAGCTTTCACA
The DNA here is from genome assembly GCF_964213995.1 of Mustelus asterias. NCBI lineage: Eukaryota > Metazoa > Chordata > Chondrichthyes > Carcharhiniformes > Triakidae > Mustelus > Mustelus asterias. The sequence continues at coordinate 33,825,291 of NC_135827.1, forward strand.
CAGACATTTGTTCACTAATCCCTTTTTCTATGCTGATACCAGCATTGCAATGCGAGCGGCACAAGACGGTTTAGGGCAGATTATAGAGACACAATCCCTTCGGCCTTAGAGGGAGAAAAATGGTTCTTCAAATCAAATTTTCTGCCTTGAGTCTTTAGCAAATAATCACAGCACAAAACCCTGTCCTCCGGCACAAGGCAAGGAAAGTCAATGAGCCAACAAAAAAGGAACAGGACATGAATCATAGAATCCCTACAGTGCAGAAGGAGGGCATTCAGCCCACCGAGTCTGCACCGACCACAATCCCACCCAGGCCCTATCCCCGTAACCCCACACATTTACTCCAGCTAATCCGCCTGACACTAAGGGCAATTTATCATGGCCAATCCACCTAACCCCGCACATCTTTGGACTGTGGGAGGAAACCGGCGCACCTGGAGGAAACCCACACAGACACAGGGAGAATGTGCAGACTCCACACAGACAGTGGCCCAAGCCGATAATCGAACTCAGGTCCCTGGAGCTGTGAGGCAGCAGTGCTAACCACTGTGCCACCGTGCCGCCCCTAACATGATTTGGTTTCATTAGGAAGTTGTAGGGAGATATCATCGGAGCAGGTAATGATACTGATCGCTGCATGGCGCCAAAGGCCAGCTGTAGGTTAGCCTGAAGACATGTCACAATTTCAGAAGATGCAGCGTTATGTTAGGGAGGGGCAGTCGGCTCAGATGTAGATCTTTCGGGTGGGGGCAGCATGGTTCCCATGTGCCAGCGACATTGGGGTGGCACGGTGGCACAGTCATTAGCGCTGCTGCCTCACGGCGCCAAGGATCTGGGTTCAGTTCCCCGCTTGGATCACGGTCTGTGCGGAGTTTGCATGTTCTCCCCGTGTCTGCGTGGGTTTCCTCCAGGTGCTCTGGTTTCCTCACACAATCCGAAAGACATGCTGGTTAGGCGCATTGGCCATGCTAAATTCTCCCTCAGTGTACCCGAACAGGTGCCCGAGTGTGGCGACGGGGGGATTTTCACAGTAACTTAATTGCAGTGTTAATGTAAGCCCACTTGTGACTAATAAATAAACTTAAACTTTACATCCTAAACACCAGAGATACAGATCAGGTTCTCACAGATTCATAAGTTTTCAACCCTGCCTCCCTCCCCCCGCTTTGATCAAGGCTTTGTAAGCTTCTCAACACTTAGGGCCATTCAACTTGGCCTTCCCTTCCTGTCTCCACCAAAGCAGTCAATTACTTCTTTACGTCATTCCTTAAAGTACCTTCCTCTTCGACCAGGCTTCTGGTCGCCTGTTCGGGTGGCACAGTGGTCAGCACTGCTGCCTCGCAGTGCCAGGAACCCGTGTTCAATTCCCAGCTTGGGTCACTGCCTGTGTGGAGCCTGCACGTTCTCCCTGTGTCTGTGTGTGTTTCCTCCGGGTGCTCCGGTTTCCTCCCACACTCCAAAGATGTGCAGCTTGGTGGATCGGCCATGCTAAATTACCCCTTAGTGTCAGGAGGACTAGCGAGGGTAAATGCATGGGGTTATGGGGATAGGGCCTGGGTGGGATTGTGGTCAGTGCAGACACAATGGGCCGAATGGCCTCCTTCTGCACTGTAGGATTCTATGAAATATCGCTTAATGGGGCTTCTAGGTCATTTCTTTTTCCTCTGGTAATGCGTCCATGAAACGCTTTGGGATGTTTTACCGTGTTAATATCGATCGAGGGAACAGGTTGTTGGAATCCTGTTCAACGCAGATGAGTGAGAGAGCAAAGGGAGGTGCCGGGAATAAGAATGAGGAGATAAGCAAGAAAGGAAGGAAGAGAGCGAGAGAGAGAGAGCAAGAGAAAAAACGAGACAGAGCGCAAAAAAGGAAAAAAGGAGGCAAAAGAAAGCAAGCACAAGGTAGTGAAAAGAGCCAACTTCTGTTCACTGTTTCATTTGATGAACTAATCTGATCAGGCGGGCTCAGCCTGACTCCTTTAAACTGATTGTTATCATACTGAATGATTTGATCTGCGCAAACCTTTGGGGCTGGAGGTAAATCACATCAATCTGTTCTGGGGTTAATTAAAACAGATTGAATGAGCCACTTTCAGCAGAGGTGTGTGGGCAGCTCCTTTACAGATCAGATCTAAATCACATATAAAGCAAATTTATAAAGATGTATCTTCATCCGAGAACCTCATTCTTTTCAGGATGGCAGCTGAATTGCTGTTCCCGGAGATACAAGCCGCTGCTTTCTCCAGCCAATAAATTAAACTGGGATTCCTCTGTCTGTGCGAGAGAGCTCTCAGCTCCTCTCTTCAATCTGTTCAGCTCTCCTCAGTCATTCAAAGCGTTCAGGATCATAGTTCAGTGCGTTTTTTTGCATTCACCAAAGTGCATCAGAATTTCTTCAGTTTCCCTTTCTCCCGCACCCCCCCTCCGGCGGCTCCCCCCAAGCCCCTGCCTTCATCACCCTTTCCCTTCCCCAAAGGCCTGCCTCACCCACCGTCCCCCCCCCCCCCACCAAACGTCTGCCTTCACCACCCTTCTCCCCCCAAACCCCTGCCTTCCCCACCCTCCCCCCCCCAACCCCTGCCTCCCCCACCCTCCCCCCCCAAACCCCTGCCTCCACCACCCTTTCCCCCTGCCAAACTCCTGCCTCCCCCACCCTCCTAGCCACCACTGCAAGGAAGAAAATTAAAAAAAACCTGGACATCCAGGCTACCAATATTTCACTCACTGTTGCTGGGGCCTAGTGACCATAAGACATAGGAACAGAATTAGGCCACTCAGCCCATCGAGTCCGCTCCGCCATTCAATCATAGCTGATATTTTTCTCATCCCCATTCTCCTGCCTTTTCCAAGGTCTTTACTAGTTGGCCTTGGGGCTGCAACTCCTCCTATCCTGTGCTGATGAGGGGATATATTAAAAATATTAATATTCTTTTATCATTCTCCACAGAACAATCAGATGACCTAAAATGACTTTCCAGTGCAGTATTGAAGGTAGGGCTTCTTTGCAAAGTTTGCAACAGAGAAACATTCCGCCCAATTGGTCTCTGCCTGTGTTTATGGTCCAATCAAGTCTCCTCCATCCTTATTTCATCTCACCCTCCCAGCATTACCTTCTATTTCTTTCTCGCGTATGTACCAATCAAGTTTCCCAATAAAAAGCACTTATGCTGTTCGCAAAACTGTAATAGATCGAGGGCAACTCGGTGTAGATTTAACTATAAAGACTTTATTGCCAACAAGATGATTAGAGGTTTAGATAGGGTGGATAGTGATAGCCTTTTTCCTCTGATGGAGAAATCCAGCACGAGGGGGCATGGCTTTAAATTGAGGGGGGGTAGTTATAGAACCGATGTCAGGGGTAGGTTCTTTACCCAGAGGGTGGTGAGGGATTGGAATGCCCTGCCAGCATCAGTAGTAAATGCGCCTAGTTTGGGGGCGTTTAAGAGATCCGTAGATAGGTTCATGGACGAAAAGAAATTGGTTTAGGTTGGAGGGTCACAGTTTTTTTTTTTAACTGGTCGGTGCAACATCGTGGGCCGAAGGGCCTGTTCTGCGCTGTAATGTTCTATGTTCTATGTTCTAACAGTGTATTTTTATATAAGTACAAGGTAAACCAGAGCACAAGTGCAACTGTTTTATTAAAAAATTAATCATGTACCCCAAAGATATTAATATAGAATCCCCACCGTGCAGAAGGCGGCAATTTGGCCCATCGAGTTTGCATCAACAATAATCCCACCCAGACTCTATCCCGTAACCCCACATATTTACCCTGCTAATCTCCCTGGCACTAAGGGGCAAGTTAGCATGGCCAATCCACCTCACCTGATGCTGTGGCACAATTTGAGCAGAGCAGTTCTCTTCACTGGTGCCACACGCATGGATTCAATATCCTCCCCATCACATTAACTGCGCCAGACTACTGAGGCTACTTTCATTCAGCCTCCCTCCCCTGTGACCTCTACTCCCATTAACAAGAGCAGCAATTGTGTGGGAATGCCATCACCTTCAAGTTCTTCTCTAAGTAACGCAACTTGGCATGGGGCGGATCATGAGGCACTGTAGGGAATAATTGAGGGGGCATACCATGGTATGGGCATGTTAGAGGCCAAAGGGCTTGGTTAAGGTCATAGCTTGGTGTGGGGGGCATGTGGAAACACTGGAGCTCAGGTGTTTTAATACTCTAATGGATGTCTCGATTCTCAGTCAAAAATACTGAACAGGCTGAGGCTCTTTTCTCTAGAATTTCACAACTACAGCTAATAAATATAGGATAAATCCAATTCTGGGGAGACACCATCAAGAGAGTGGTTAGCAAGTGGAACTCATGACTAAATGGGATAATTTCTATCGTAGCATAGCCCGAGGGTCATGTGACCAATGAGGACCCCATGGATCACTCCGGTGGGAAGCTGAGCTGATCAGCAGGAGGGCGTGGACCATAGGTCAAGGAGGGACTGGCAACTGGAGCCTAGGAGTCCACAAGAGCAGCACGGCGGCACAGTGGTTAGCACTGCTGCCTCACAGCGCCAGGGACCCGGGTTGAATTCCAGCCTCGGATGACTGTCTGTGGGGAGTTTGCATGTTCTCCCCGTGTCTGTGTGGATTTACTCCAGGTGCTCCAGTTTCTTCCCACACTCCAAAGGTGAGCAGGTTTGTTGGATTGGCCATGCTAAATTGCCCCTTAGTGTCAGGGGGACGAGCTAGGGTAAATGCCATGGGGTTATGGGATTAGGGCGTGGATGGGATTGTGGTGGGGACAGACTCGATGGGCCAAATGGTCTCCTTCTGCACTGTAGGGATTCTATGATTCTACGATCAGAAGGGCACTGCATCCTGCACCACCTCAACAATCTCCTGGCTCCCAACACTGCTGCCTCTCTGTGCGATTCTGACAGAATAGCACGACATCAGCTTCTGCTGTCAGCTCCTGAGAGACTGAGTTGATATTGTCCCAGATCCAATTCACAACGGACTCGTTGCAAGTAGAACAAAGTGCCACACAGCCTGCGTTGGTTTTGAATTCAAATCTCAGAAGAGACAGCTGTATTTGAAAAGCTCAAATATTTACTTCCAAAGAGTCTGTTAGCGTATAAAAAAAATCACAATATGCACGCATTCAAGATGAACAATTATTTTAGAATCACAGTGACATTGTGACATGTTAAATTAAGTAGGGATGCTATAACAATAGAACAGTGAGTCATTTATTTTTGTCAGATCATAGCCAGGTCTAATGTTCCAGATGTATTATTAGTTTATGACAAGCTATGCTAATGAGGATGATTGTGGGTAGCAAAAAGTGATCAGATGCTAGGACCTCCAGCTCAACGTCAGTTCTGGGGGCTAAAGACTCCTAAATGTGAATGAAGCAGCAATTTTCCCGAGGTGTCCTCCTGCAGCTCTGAGCCCCTCATCTGCATACACAAGAAGCCTAACCCCTTTCAGGAGCCATGCAGAGAAGCCTGAAAAAAAATCACTTGACCCCCAGCTTGGGGCACAGTAACTTGCTCACCCACAGCATGGTGGCACAGTGGTTAGCGCTGCTGTCTCACAGCGCTAGGGACAGCGGTTCAATTCCAGCCTCGGGTCACTGTCTGTGCACATTCTCCCCGTGTCTGCGAGGGTTTCTCCCATACTCCAAAAATGTGTGGGTTAGATGGATTGGCCATACTAAATTGTCCCCTAGTGTCCAAAGATGTATAGGTTAGATGGATTGGCCATGGAAAATGTGTGGGGTTACAGGGATAGGGTGGGGGAGAGGGCCTAGGTAAAATACTCTGTTAGAGAGTCGGTGGTAACTCAATGGGCTAAATGGCCTCTTCTGCACTGTAGGGATTTTATGATTCTATGATGTGTGGGTTAGGATGATTGGCCTTGCCAAATTCCTTAGTGTCGGAGGGACTAGCAGGGTAAATATGTGAGGTTTTGGGACTTGGGTGGGTCTGTTGGCAGTGCAGGCTTGATGGGCTGTATGGCCTCCATCTGCACTGTAGGGATTCTATAATTCTAATTAAACGGTTACAGCGGGATGCAACTCCTACTCCAATATCTCAATATAAATAGCTTCCACATTGTAAGTGGAGAGTTTCATGGTCTTCTTCATTCTGGGTCCTGGATTAGGTGAATTGAACACTCCTGCTTGTTGGTGATCGAGGTTGAATATTTCTGGGTCCACTTCCCAACGGGTGCACTCCCATGGCACAAAACGGCTCGTAGCTTTAGCACAGGGGTCTGCTCTGGCTGGGGGAGAGTCAGGGCTGGTGTGGGAAACTGAAGCCTCAGAGCAGGTTGTCTTTAGATAAGATGAAGGCAAATTATTTTTTGCAGAGAAGACAAAGCTGTAGGCGGTCTTCATGTTGGAATGACGCATAGGCATTCCTTGCTGACATTGGATGGCCAAATTGGTAAAGAAGGGTTCAACTTTCCTCCACCAACCTCCCTTCCCTAAAGGGTATTAAAATGGGAAATTCGTAGCCTTTTTAACAGCGCCAACGCACATATTGGTTAATTGACAACGTTCCCCTACTCACTTCAATGACAAGCACTCCATAGGAATATGGAAGATATGAGGTTTGAAAAGCGCTGCCTGAAAATAATTTAACTTTTAAATGTTTCTAACCAGTCTTCATTACAAAGTAATTACATGTCATGTAATTACAGCGTTGTCAAATATTAATGAACCAGTTATAGCCTCTATTTACAGGAGATAATACTAATTCAGTATTATAGCCTCGTAACTGTCTGATCGCCAATCAGTAATTAATAACTTTGGACAAGGGTAAAGCAGCCTTGCTGAAAACTCAACAATTCCCCCCTCCCCCCTCTCTATTATGGCCCTGTTGGCAAATTCACGACCATTCATTGGCAGTGAGCCACATTCCTACACCAGAAGACACCAGAATGTTAGGTGTCCTGAGCCTTTACTATCCGTTGCAGATAGGGACAATACAGGTCGAAGGGCAGCATGGTGGCAGAGTGGTGAGCACTGCTGCCTCACAGGGCCAGGGACCCAGGTTCGATTCCTGGCTTGGGTCACCGTCTGTGCGGAGTCTGCACATTCTCCCCATGTCTACGTGGGTTTCCTCCCACAGTCCGAAAGACATGTTGGTTAGGTGCATTGGCCATGCCAAATTCTCCCTCAATGTACCCAAACAGGCGCCAGAGTGCGGCGACTAGGGGATTTTGACGGTAACTTCATTGCAGTGTTAATGTAAGCCTACTTGTGACATTGATAAATAAACTAATGAATGAACTTTAAACAAAGACAGCAGAGTGCCATGCCTGAGCACCTGAGCAACCCATTGTTGGGTGATCTACAGACGTAGAGGAAGCAAAAACTTACAGCTGCTGCAAACCTGAAACAAAAACCAGAAGCACTGAAAATATTCAACAGTCAGGCCACGTCCAGAGAGGGAAAAGTTTCAAAGCTGATGGAATGTCTACATCCTCAGTGTTCTGTTAGCTAGTGAGGCTACGTCATAGCCCCTTCATCTCCTTATTCTAGGGTGATTAGTCCACCACTTACCGGTGGAATTTTCCCATTCCACCTACATGGGAATCATAGTGAGCTGTTGGGGTGCGGGGCGGGGGTCCGGCTTTTGGGCAAGTGTGGCCGGAAAATCCCACCCACATTCTGTGGAGGGGACATTCCTCAGTAACATGCAGTATTGTTTGTCTCTTCCCACAAGTGCCTAACCCGAAAATGTTAACTCCTCCTCTCTCCACAGATGCTACCTGACCTGCTGAGTGCTTCCGGCATTTGATAAAAGTTCATTGAATTGAAACGGCAACTTTGCTTCTCGCTGCACAGACGCTCCTGGCTCTGTCGCGTATTCCCAACAGTTTTTAGAATCATAGAATTGAATCATAGAATCCCTACAGTGCAGAAGGAGGCCATTCGAGTCTGCACCAACTCCTCTCCCAGGCCCTATCCCTGTAACCCCTCGCTAATTCCCCTATCCTACGCACCTTGGGACACTAAGGGTGGAATTTTACCGGCACGTCCGAATCGAGATCGGGGCGGATGTGCTGGTAAAATTCCGGCCTAAGGGGTAATCCACGGTAGCACGATTAGCACGGCCAATCCACCTGACCTGCACATCTCTGGAGTGTGGGAGGAAACCGGAGCACCCGGAGGAAACCCACGGAGACATGGAGGGAATCTGCAAATTCCACACTGTCACCCAAGGCTGGAATTGAACACGGGTCCCTGGCGCTGTGAGGCGGCAGTGCTAACTACTGTGCCACCGCGTTGCCCAAAGCTTATATCTGGCATCCATGGTATTTTGTTTTTGTTTAAAACATCTTCCATTTACAGATAAAGATCAGATTCATGGAAAAAAAATCAAGCAAACACTGTAAGGTCAACATATTGCACAGTTAATCATCGCTAACTTACATACTACCCACTGAATGTCCCGATAATCAACTGCTTATTTATTTCCCAATAGGCTTGAGGTGATGATGAGGCAGGCAGACCAAAAGTATTTTAAAAAGTAAATACTTCTAATTACCTTTCCAAAATGGAAAGATTACTGCCCTTTGCCTCACACAGCGCTTGAAATGATTTCAAGGCATTAAATTAATTTCAGGGTTCACAGAATATAGACTGCTTAAACTTCAATCTCACAGCTGACGCTACCGTCTGAATCTTTTTCATTGTCTTCTGAGTAATCTCGCATGCCCATTCTTCCACTGTGCTGAAGTGGTGAGATGCTTGTTTCGCTGTTTCAGTGCAGCGTTACAGCAATCAGGAGAATCAGGCGTGGAGGTCGGTGTTCTCGATTCCCAGGGGAGGCAGTGGCGAAGAGGTATTGTCACTAGTAATCCAGAGATCCCAGGCAAGATCTGGGGACCTGTGGGACGGCACGGTGGCACAGTGATTAGCACTGTTGCCTCACAGTGCCAGGGAGCCTAGATTCCGATTTCAGGTCACTGTCTGTGTGGTGTTTGCACATTCTCCCCGTGTCTGCATGGGTTTCCTCCGGGTTCTCCAATTCCCTCCCACAGTCTGAAAGACGTGCTGCTTAGGTGCTTTGGTCATGCTAAATTCTCCCTCAGTGTACCTGAACCCGCCGGAGTGTGGTGACTAGGGGATCTTCACAGTAACTTCATTGCAGCGTTAATGTAAGCCTACTTGTGACACTAATAAATAAACAGTCCAAAGATGTGCGGGTTAGGTTGACTGTCAATGCTAAATTGACCTTTAGTGTCAAGGGGATTAGCAGGTTAAATACATGGGGTTATGGGGATCGGGTGGGATTGTTGTCAGTGCAGCCACGATGGGACAAATGGGACTCTATGAATCGATGAAATCCCACCATGGAGATGGTGAAATTTGCATTCAATTAAAATCTGGAATTAAAAGCCTAATGTTGACCATGAAACCATTGTTGATTGTTGTAAAGACCCATCTGGTTCACTGATGTCCTTTAGGGAAGGAAATCTGCCGTCCTTACCTGGTCTGGCCTGCATGTGACTCCAGAGCCACAACAGTGTGGTTGACTCTCAAATGCCCTCTGGAATGGAGGGCAGTTAGGGATGGGCAATAAATGCTGGCTCAGCCAGCGACACCCACATCCCACGTAAATGAATAAAATAACATTCCAAGCCAATAGTTTAAGTAGCCGGAAATTTGGGAATTCTGTAAGTGGGACTCACTGATCTCCTCTACTCAATTATCCAATCCATGTTCCAGATCATTCCGACCACCTACAAATAACAACATTACAATTTCAGAATGATGAGTAATGGAGGTCTTAATGACCATTTTGGGAGTTACTAACAAACTTCACAATCAAAATCTTTCAATTTTAACCTCCCTGTTCACTCTATCAGCCCTCCCCCCAATCTCCCCATCCCCTTAACTTCCCCATCCACCCCACCAGCCCTCCTCCCCCAACCTCCCCATCCACCTTTTCAGCTCTCCCCTCTACCTCCCCATCCACCCTACATGGACCTGTCCCAATTTTCCTGTCCACCAGTTCCTCCCATCACCCAGCCGCCACCCCACCCCACCCCCCCCCCCCCCCCCCCCCCCCCCCCCCCCACCCGACCCACAGCGTCCCACCACAATCTCAACAAAATTTTCTGTCAGTTTAAGCTTGACTGGGACATTTTGAGCACGCACCCTAAACAGGCAGTGAGGGGATGCTAAAAGAGGTGCTGTCCCTTGACTGAGATGTGCAGCCTGTCTACCCGATGTCCTGGTCAACATCTAGCCCTCACTTTTATGGCCATTGATGTCTTTGTTTCTTGTGGGATCTTGCTGTTGTGCAAATCTGCTGCCACATTCCCTACTGACTATTCAAAACTACAGCATTGGTTATAAAGGACATCCGGAGGTTATGAAAGACACAATATAAATGCAAATTCTCTCCAGGTTTATGTATGCATTCTAGATGAACAATTTAACGTACAAAGTCACAGTGCCTTCATCATAAAATATTTTTTAATATCACAATGACTTCATAGCCGACAGTAAAGGTGCTTAATTAAGTTCGGACGTTATAGCAATAAAATAATGAGCCATTTATCCCCCTAGAATTATAACCAGAGCCATCATTTGGTAATATCTTAACATGTATTATTAGTTTATAACTAACACCGCTAATGAAACATTTACTAATGAGTCGCTCACATATTTATGTGTAGTCAGGTCTCTGCAGGACTATACCTCTTCATTTTAAATGGCACGCACATTATAATTTTGGAAAGTGAATATTTTCACCATTGGGATCTGCAGAAATATGACTAAAGCTTCCTGTCTGATGACTGCAATGTTTAAATAACATCCGGCGCTCTTGGTCTAGTTCCTAGCAGACTCACAGTTGCTGCAAGACGCCATTTCACCCAGGATTCTAATACGGTAGCACATATTGTCTCAAAAACAGAAAATGCTCGGGAAATTCAGCAGGTCCGACAGCATCTGTGGAGAGAGGATAGAGCCAATGTTTCAAGTCTGGATGACCCTTCGTCAAAGCTCTGACCTGCTGAGTTTCTCCAGACAAGGTGGCATAGTGGTTAGCACTGCATACGTGAAAGGTGCTATGTAAATGCAATAGTAAATGCAAGTGAGGCACGGTGGCACAGTGGTTAGCACTGCTGCCTCACAGTGCCCCGGATCCGGATTCGATTCTCGGCTTGGGTCACTGTCTGCGCGGAGTCTGCAGGTTCTCCCCGTGTCTGCGTGGGTTTCCTCCGGGTGCTCCGGTTTCCTCCCACAGTCCAAAAGACGTGCTGGTTAGGTGCATTGGCCATGCTAAATTCTCTCTCAGTGTATCCAAACAGGCGCCAGAGTGTGGCAACTAAGAAATTTTCACAGTAACTTCATTGCAGTGTTAATGTAAGCTTACTTGCGACTAATAAATAAACTTTATACTTCAGAAAGGCAAAACAGAAAGGTCACTCTACTCAAAATAGGACATTTTTCTTGAGTCACCAAGCTCATCAGATCTTTATTTCCCTCAATCCTCTCTTACTCTTCCAATCGGCAGATTTTAAAATCTCAAATTCAGCCTCATCCGATCACAATTTCCTAATTTATTCCACTTCATCCTCTTTTGGATGTGCCGATGGGTAATAATGAGCTGGGATATAGCCTTAAGATTCATTCAAACCATGCCCAGTGTCCAGTATTGGGATTCACACCCTAGGGTGGGGTTACCTAGGCCTCGGAGAATGTACGAGGCAGATTCATTCGGTACGACCATGAGGACACACAAAAATGTAGAAAGGCTTGAAAACTGGAAGCTTTTGTTTCATTAGAGACAGATTCTGTTTGAGGTGGTAAAAGGTGTTTAAAGTCTGGATAGCAGCAGACTGTCGAGGGATCAAAATTAAGACCATAAGACATAGGAGCAGATATAGGCCACTTGGCCCATCGAGTCTGCTCCGCCATTCAAACCATGGCTGATATTTTTCTCATCCCCATTCTCCTGCCTTTTCCCCTGATCCCCTTATTAATCAAGAACCTATCATCTCTGTCTTAAAGACACTCAATGACCTGGCCTCCACAGCCTTCTGCGGCAAAGAGTTCCACACATTCACCATTCTCTGGCTGAAGAAATTCCTCCTCATCTCCGTTTTAAAGGATCGTTCCTTTAGCCTGAGGTTGTGCCCTCTGGTTCTAGTTTTTCCCTACTAGTGGAAACATGTTCTCCACATCCACTCTATCCAGGCCTCGCAGTATCCTGTAAGTTTCAATAAGATCCCCCCTCATCCTTCTAAACTCCAACGAGTACAGACCCAGAGACCTCAACCGTTCCTCATACAACAAGCTCTTCATTCCAGGGATCATTCTTGTTAACATCCTCAGGACCCTTTACAAGGCCAGCACATCCTTCCTTAGATACGGGGCCCAAAATTGTTCACAATACTCTAAATTGGTCTGACCAAAGCCTTATACAGCCTCAGAAGTACATCCCTGCCCTTGTATTCTAGCCCTCTCGACATGAATGTTAATATTGCAGTTGCTTTCCTAACTGCCGACTGAACCTGCACGCATTGGGAGACAATGGGCAGAAGCTGGGGGAAGCCTTGCACGGAGCATAAGCCAACTGGGCTAAATGGATGTAACCTTGGTGCATTTCTATCCAGTTCTTTCACACTTCCCACCCCAGCCCAGGCAACAGCGAAAATCACATTCTAAAATCATCCCATTGTTTTTGACGGGAAATTTGTAACATAGCTAGCTTCCAGCTGAAGACAATGCCTTCTTTGAAGGATGTAATTTTTTAAAAAACACAGAACTTAGACATGAACAACAAGAAAACAGACCTTTGGTACAAATAATTGTGAAATGTACCAAATGCAAAAGGGGAAGACAAAGTGTGAGCTCTGGCATAAATAATTGTCAGGGCTGCCTGATTATCTGTGGCAGAATTAATATATCTCCATCACCGCAAAAAACAGGTAAAACCGTCTGACAGTCTCGATTAAGCAAGCGTGAAGAGAGAATTTGCGCACAGTCTGTGCTCTGCTGAGGCTAGCGCAGGGCAGCCCAAAGGCGCTGACTGTAACCTTCTATTTGCTTAACTGAAATGATTGGCTACATAAAGTGAAGGCGCACAGACTGCTGCCTCCTCCTCTGCTGTTCGATCCTGATAGACCCCTCAGCCTGACGCACCCGTCACTGCCTGACATGCACTGGGAGTGACAGATGTAGGGTACTTGCCAACACAATAGGCAAGCCACTTCCTCACCCTCCCCCCCCCCCTCCACCCTGCCCCCACCACCATCGCTTAAAGTTAAGTCGAAAAAAAAGTCACCCATGACAGATGGTTGATTAGCCCTGAAGCCCCCATCCATTTCTGTGCAATTCGAAGCGCTACGTAAAATTAAAAGCTGTGAGAAGATAAACATGGACGTGAACTGCCATTGTGAGGTTTGCAATGGTGCGGAGATTCAAACATCACGACAGGACGGTCTCACACTCACCGACGAGATTCCTGCAGTCACAAAAATAGCTCATTGACACTCGCTTGCCATGTCAGCGGCCACACAGGGAGGCACGGTGACACAGTGGGTTAGCACTGCTGCCTCACAGCGCCGGGGACCCGGGTTCGATTCCCGGCTTGGGTCACTGTCTGTGTGGAGTTTGCACATTCTCCCCGTGTCTGCGTGGGTTTCCTCTGGGTGCTCCGGTTTCCTCCCACAGTCCGAAAGACGTGCTGGTTAGGTGGGGCATTGACCATGCTAATCCCACCCAGGCCCTATTCCGTAACTCCATGCATTTAGCCCGCTAATCTCCCTGACATTCAGGTCAATTTTTCATGACCAATCAACCTAACCCACACATCTTTGGACTGTGGGAGGAAATCAGAGCAGCCGGCAGAAACCCAAGCAGACACGGGGAGAACGTGCAAATTCCACACAGATAGTGACCCAAGGCCGGAATTGAACCTGGGACCCTGGCGCTGTGAGGCAGCCATGCTAACCACTGTGCCACCCTGCCGCCATGGAAATATAAACTTGGAAATATATCGCTGTTCCGTCACTGTCGCTGGGTCAAAACCCTGGAACTCCCTTGCCAGCAGCACTGTGGGTGGACCTACACCTCATTGACCAAAGCGTTTCAAGAAGGCGGCTCACCACCACCTTCTCAAGGGCAATCAGGGAGAGGGCAGCAAATTCCTTCTTTGCCAGCAACACCCACATCCTATGAATGAACCAGAAACAAGGAGGGGAGGGAAGAGGTTTGGTGGCCTGGAACATGGCTGACAAGAGTTTCCGATCACCACATTGGAGGCTCAGAAGCAGCAGAATAATGGACATTGCATGGCAGAATTTCTGAGGATATAAGTTACTAAACGATAACTCAATAGTGCTGCAAAAAACTCACCAGCATTGGGGTTGATGTACATCAAAACAAGCCCAGCCGGAGGTGAAAGAACTGCCTGAACTTCTTAATAAGCACCGGAAACGCAAGCTCTAAATGTAATGACTTCAATCAGGCCATTGAGGTTGGCCTATTGGAGTATGAACTCCCTGATTAAGGGACCAGTCAGGGAGTAGGAGAGACGGTTACAATTCTGTCTTTTAAAAAGCATTTAGACAGTTACATGGGTAAGATGGGTATAGAGGGGTATGGGCAATTGGGACTAGCTTAGGGGTTAAAAAAAGGCAGCATGGACAAGTTGGGCCGAAGGGCCTGTATCCATGCTGTAAACCTCTATGATTCTCTGACTCTATGAGCTTTTGCCTTGTATTTAAGCTGGCGTGTCAGTTCCTCCGACACCCCCCGGAGGTAGACTGCTGACTGCTAGCACTCTGTGCACTGCTGTTAGAGTTTGTAAATAAAGGGATTTTGGTGAAAGGACTTCTGCCTCCGTAGACTTTTAAACACAACACGAGTCATATTCCACTCGATACTGGGGAGGAATATTCCGCCTCTCCCGCCAACGGGATTTTCGGCTCCCGCCAAAGTCAGAGGACTTTTGTCCAGCTCACTTCCAATCCTGCTCCTGCCACAACAGGGCAGTAAAATTCCACCCATTGGCCAGAATCTTACACCATTCACGTTGGCGGGATTTTCCCAGCCCACCGCAGTGTTGCAGAGATTTGGCAAATTCTCCAACTTCGCCGCAGCGGGAGGGTGAAGGGCAGGTAAGATCGCACCCAATAAATCTGTTTCTCTGCACAGATGCTGCCAGACCAGCGCTTTGCTTATCAGCTTATATTGCAGATTTCCAGCACCTGCAGTGTTTTGGTTTTATTAGGGATAGAATATAAAAGCAGGGATGTCTTGATGCACCTGTACAGGGCATTGGTGAGGCCGCAGCTGGAATACTGTGTGCAGTATTGGTCCCCTTATATGAGGAAGGATATATTGGCATTGGAGGGAGTGCAGAGAAGGTTCACCAGGTTGATACCGGAAATGAGGGGTTTGGATTATGAGGAGAGGCTGAGGAGATTGGGTTTGTACTCGTTGGAGTTTAGAAGGATGAGGGGGGATCTTATGGAGACTTATAAGATAATGCGGGGGCTGGATAGGGTGGAGGCGGAGAGATTCTTTCCACTTAGTAAGGAAGTTAAAACTAGAGGACACAGCCTCAAAATAAAGGGGGGTCGGTTTAAGACAGAGTTGAGGAGGAACTTCTTCTCCCAGAGGGTGGTGAATCTCTGGAATTCTCTGCCCACTGAGGTGGTGGAGGCTACCTCACTGAATATGTTTAAAGCGCGGATGGATGGATTCCTGATCGGTAAGGGAATTAAGGGTTATGGGGATCAGGCGGGTAAGTGGTACTGATCCACGTCAGATCAGCCATGATCTTATTGAATGGCGGGGCAGGCTCGAGGGGCTAGATGGCCTACTCCTGCTCCTATTTCTTATGTTCTTATGTTCTTATTCTTTAGAAGTAACCTTTGCTCATCACCATGGCGACAAATTGTCCGCCAGATGGCTCAAGGTCACTCAATGAGGTCAAAAAGGACATTAAAATGAATCTCTCTCGCAAAGGGGCACTTTCAGCTTAATCCTATTCACACCCTGCTGATAATGACAGAGTGCCCCTTCTTGAAGGGGCAGCGCTCCGAAAGCTAGTGGCTAGTGTGCAGTATTGGTCCCCTTATTTGCGGAAGGATATATTGGCCTTGGAGGGAGTGCAGAGAAGGTTCACCAGGTTGATACCAGAGATGAGGGGTGTTGATTATGAGGAGAGACTGAGCAGATTGGGTTTGTACTCGTTGAAATTTAGAAGGCTGAGGGGGGATCTTATAGAGACCTATAAGATAATGAAGGGGCTGGATAGGGTAGAGGTGGAGAGATTCTTTCCACTTAGAAAGGAAGCTAGAACTAGAGGGCACAGCCTCAAAATAAAGGGGGGTCAGTTTAGGACAGAGTTGAGGAGGAACTTCTTCTCTCAGAGGGTGGTGAATCTCTGGAATTCTCTGCCCACTGAAGTGGTGGAGGCTACCTCGTTGAATATGTTTAAATCACGGATAGATGGATTCCTGATCGGTAAGGGAATTAGGGGTTATGGGGATCAGGCGGGTAAGTGGAAATGATCCACTTCAGATCAGCCATGATCTTATTGAATGGTGGGGCAGGCTCGAGGGGCTAGATGGCCTACTCCTGCTCCTATTTCTTATGTTCTTATGTTCTTAAACCTGTTGGACTTTAACCTGCTGTTGTTAGACTTCTTACTGTGTTTACCCCAGTCCAACGCCGGCATCTCCACATCATGATAATGACAGAGCCATTATGGCAGGCATTAGGCTCCATTATTTTACGTGGAGTTCCAGTGGTACTTCCAAGATCCATGAAAATGGGTCTAAAGGATTTTACCCTGCTTTATAGTCCAGAGCGCTGTTAATTTCCGGAGTATTATGCACGACAGTTGATTGCTTTAACCAACGTGAAGTTTCTTTTGATATTCATTCATGGGACATGGGCGTCACTGACTGGCCAGCATTTATTGCCCATCCCTAGTTGCCTGAGGGCAGGTGAAAGTCAACCACATTGCCGTGGCTCTGGAGCCAGACCAGGTAAGGAGGACAGATTTCCTTCCCTAATGGAAATTAGTGAACCAGATGGGCTTTTCCGACAATGGTTTCATGGTCATCAGTAGATTCTTAATACCAGTTTTTTAAAAATTGAATTCAAATTCCACCACCTGCCATGGCGGGGTTCGAACCCAGGTCCCCAGATTAGCTGAAGTTCCTGGATTAAATAGTCCAGTGATAATACCGCTAGGCCATCACTTCCTCATTTTAGTTCCCTCAGAAAAGTCACCATTTCAGTTCCCTCACCACTGCAACAAGAGAAGAACACCCCCAAACTGCTTCCCATTCCCCTCAGAAGCATGTGCTCCAAATCTATTCCTCATAGCTGCAGCTCAAAACAAGACCAATGACATTCTGAAAACAAGTCAACCATCTGTAAAAAAATGGCACTGATTCGGTGACTCTGTTTGAAATTGGTGACTTGTTTTTCCCATCGACAAAGCAAGGCAGTGTGTCAGCCATCATCGCAGCGCTTGCCTCAACTGACTCCAATCATGCCGAACGTTTTGACAAGGTTGCGACATGCAATGAGATATGTTTTTGCGGATTTATTTTTAACCAAAGCAGCTGTTTATTGTCTGTCTGCTCTCCCAGGCTTCGTTATATAACCACTGGCATATTCCTGAAAAGTTGCAGTAAAGTCTCCCTCAGCACTTTTCCGAGAGTTGGAAATTCTCCTGCTCAGTTACATGACCCAGCGCTGGGATAATGCAATTTGTTGCCATTCAGCCACCCGTGAACGGATTCACTGCAGGAGGAATGCAATCACCAGCCCGCCCCATAGGCAATTATGGTGATGGGTTAACTGTTACCAAAACTGACAGCCACGCTCAGCACGGCTGTGGACTTGGAGCCACTTGACCTTTTCAAGATGGGCTACATGGGAAAGGGCAACAAAAACAAAATGATCAGCTGTAGCATCTTACAGAGTAAATGTTGATGACGACGGGTGGTGAGGGGAGTCAGTTGTGGAATTTGACAGCATGAAGGGGCTGAACTAACAGGTCCAGCTAAACAAAATGATCATCCAATGCTGCAGAATGGGTGG